>NC_090180.1:30364144-30696644 GCF_024679245.1 Pseudorasbora parva
GCCATACTTAGAAAGTATGTTTTAGTTTTCTGAAAAGATTAAAGATTAGTTTTATTTGGAATAAACTTGATGCATGTCTCATAAAATGTAAAAAAATGTAAATGTCTGGGAGAAAGAGAAGAGTAAACCGTTGGGAGAATATCGGATGTGAATCAGAGTATAGGTTCCGTGCATTCGGCCTTAAAGTGACAGCAGCTTTGTAACTTTTATACAAGTATTGAAATAAGTTTAAGGTAGTTGCATGATAGCATGCCGGATGGAGCATCACTGACTGGCATAAACCATCATGATGGCATTATGTGCATTTATACAACAATGCAACAACAATAAAATAAACTATTGACATAAAAAAGGAAATTTACTTTTGATACTAAAGTACTTTTAAAAGCAAATACTTCTATACTTTTACTTAAGGAAAAATCTGTTTTTAGAACTTTCACTTGTAATGGAGTAATATTTGACCAGTGGCACTTTTCCTTTTATGCCTGGTTAAAAGATATTTTTGTCTGTTACGATAGTTACTGTCAGATTACACGATTTTTTAGTCCTAAAATCATGTCGTGTCCTGGACTAGAAACATGTCAGACTACACGTTGCTACTCGACCAATCATCGCTTGTTGTCACGACGTGCGTGATGTCATCGACTTTAAGAAACAAGAGCGTAAACAAACAATGTCTGAAGCAGCGTGTTTTGGCTGTTTTATGTTTAGAAAAGGGCAAAAATAGAAAGAAAACCCAACAAAAAACATGTTCCTGGCTTGCTGGAAGAGGACATTTTGGGCTCTCAATCCTCCAAAGAGAACTTGAGGTAAAATATTGTTCTTTTATATTAAAAATTTAATTATTAGCCAGAAGTAAGAGCTTGCCACCACAACGTATTTGTAAAACATCTTTTAAGCTTACATTCCAGTAACGTTACTCACCGGGTTCCTGAAGGGCTTCAGCTATCGTTCGCCAGCATTTTTCTTATTTGGTTGTGGTAGTCCGTCGATGACACATCATACAGGCAGGAATACTATTGCCACAACTCCATGAACCTTTCCTCCATTTTATAATTCCACCTAAAGTAAGCCGCTCCGTCATCTCTCATGCGTTTCGCCGTGTTTGAAAGCTGTGTACAAAAACTGTCTGTGCTCCGGTTGGTCAGTGTCACACGTGACAGAACCCGTCGTGAAGGACCGCAAAAAAAATTAAACATGCTAGTCTTTCTGTCGTGATGTCGTGAACTATCACAGACGCGGATTCGGTTGTCGTATACTATGACACACTATACGAGATGAAACAATTGATTCTTGCGTCCCGACGTCCTTTATCGTTTACGAATCCCTACGACACCTTATGTCACACAGATCGTGCCAAATTCGGGCTAATATCGTGTAGTCTGAACCAGGCATTACTCAAGTGATAGAGTTGTGTAATTTGTCCACCTCAGCTTTGATGTATTACTGCATATAATAATTAAAAGTAAAAAAAAAAACTGTTCACAACTGTTCATTTACTGTGTTAAAATGTACATGTTAAAATAGTGTAAATGTCAAATTCACTGTAACATTATTGCACTGTAAAGTTCCCTTACTAGATAAACAGGGAAAACTAGAGATCTAATGGCACATTACATGTAATTGTATAGTAAAAAACTGACACATGTTCCACTTTTAAGCAAAAGTCATCTAATAATTTACAGTGAAATAAAACCAAAACAGTACACTGATATTCCCAGATTTCCAATTCCCAGAACTGACATTTAAATTACTTATTTGATACAATTCACTTATTGTACATACATGCTTTTTACATCATACATACATATATATATATATATATATATATATATATATATATATATATATATATATATATATATATATATATATATATATATATATATATATATATATATATATATATATTCACTTCTCTTACCGTAACCGTATACTTAAACATACCCAGCACACCTGTCCCTAACTCTACCCGTATCCCACCTCAATATCAGCAAAAGTGTTTTGCAATACAAAATGAACACAGTAAGTATATTGTACTTTTTTTAATGTAAGTACACAAGGCCATCACATATAAAATGGGACCCATCAGCTTATGTTTAATGTGATTTGGTATTGGGGTTTTATGTTACAACTCCTGTTTATTGCATTTTCTTAGTGTCATCCGTGTGGTGTTTTGCATGTGTGTCTTTGCCACTGGGCATCTTCTATGAATGTTTCTCTCAGCTTCTGGAAAAGCTGCTTGTCATGAACTTTGTTTGCATTTCTCTTTACCACTAGTGTTATTATGGTGGTTGTCCATATGTTAAAAGTACAGATTTTTTAGTAGCAGTGTGGCTGTTTACTGTATTTTTACAGAATTATTCCACCAAAGACAGTTGCCAGTATTTTCTGTAAAAATGACAGGATGTGTGTGTGTGTGTGTGTGTGTGTGTGTGTGTGCGCGCGCACAGGTTGACATAATGTAAGCAGGTCTTATAAATCTAATGATTTTACATGTTCATATGTTAAGTAAGTAGAAGTGCATATATTAGCTGAAATGTGTTTATAAATTTGTAATGTCTGCAGTTGTGAAAGTGTGTGTGTGTGTGTGTGTGTGTGTGTGTGTGTGTGTGTGTGTGTGTGTGTGTATGTGTGTGTGTGTGTGTGTGTGTGCCCCAGCACATCTGGCCTTTATATCAGGGCTTTAATTAATCCTGAGTGAAGGCCAGGCAGTGACAACTAAACTGGGTAGACTCCAGCAGTGGACAGGCCTTGATTTATGACGGTCGAGCCCCAACCAACACTGATTTATTTAAGAAAGAGACAGAGAGAGAGGGAGAGAGTGAGGGCAAGCGGCGAGGGAGGACAGAGTCTCGGTGCGGAACAGAAAGGTACTGTTTTCTGAAAGAGAGAAGAAAACGAGGGAAAAAGAGAAGGGTTGGTTGCTCTGGGAGAGGTGCCCCCCGTTCACTGGGGCATCAGATGCAGCCAACATATACAGGCAGCTTTCCTTAACACAAGTGGGAAGGAAAGCATGCTGTATATCCTGTTGCTCCACGACAAATATTCTTTACTATGTACCTTTAGGTCAAGGTCTTTTAGCTTACATTTCTCATAATATCTTGTTTTATATGTTCCAGAGAGAAAGTCATATAGGTTTGGAAAATGATGACAGAATTTTTTACTTTGGGTGAACTAACCCTCTAAATAGTTACATCATTACAAACGGAAGTATTGCATGGTTCGAATCAGGTTTTGAAACACTTCACCCATATGCTTGATGTACAGATGAATACTACTTGGCTAAATAAAAAAATAAAAAAATATTTAAAGAAAGAGTACACCTAAAAAGGAAAATGATCCCATCATTTACTCACCCTCAAGCCATCCTAGCTGTATATGATATTCTTCTTTCAGACAAATAGAATCAGAATTATATATATACATCCATCATAAATGTACTCCAAATAGCTCCGGAGGGTTAATATACGCCTTCAGAAGTGAATTGATGGGTCTGTGTAAAAAAAATCCATATTTAATGTCATATTAAAGTAAAATATCTAGCTTCTGAAGAAAGCGTAATGTCTCACAGTTCAAAACGCTCACACTATTGTGTGACTAGCTAGATATTTTACCTTACAACATGTTAAATATGCTTATTTTTTTACACAAACCCATCGATTCGAAAGAGAGATACTTTCTGAGAGCCCTTAAAAGACCTGTTTGAGGGTCAAGACTTGGTTTTAGGAGTAAGGTTATAATTAGGTAAGGGTTCAGGATAGGCACTTAGTTGAGATGTGTAAGGTTAGTGTAAGATTGCATTGTGTCAATGAGTGTCCTCACAAAGATAGATGTACAAGAATGAGTGTGTAAGAATGAGAGTGTGTGTGTATGTGTAGATTGGCGTGTAATGGAATTGTGCTGATGGAAAAGTCTCCCACAGGTCTGATTTTGGTCCCTCCCAGCCCAGGGTGTCGATGGAGGGTCTTCCTCCTCCTCATCTCTCTTTTCTTATCTCACCGTCAGATGCGGTTTTTTCCTCTCGTTTCCCCCTCTCACACTCCTGATATTTCACGGAAACCGAAAACTCCTCTTCCTTGCTTTCCCATCTCATGCTAAACGTTTGTCTCTTTCTTACATCGTTATGGTTTCTTTGTCATACTATAATTCTTCTTCTTTACTTTGACTACCAATGACCCGTTTATTTAGGAAACAGAGGTCAATGGGAAGTCTTTGGAAACCACTAAATGTAATTTTAAATTGTCATTAATTATGAAACTGACAAAGATTGCAATGAAATGGTTTTTGATCAAACTGCAAAAAACAACATCACATCCTTCAAACAGAGTGGAATATGGACTTCTGACACAATATAGCAGTGTGTAAAATGGTTGACCTGATGCAATAATTCCAATATGGAAGTTGCTGTAAGTGTGGTGTAAAAAAATGTACTATAGGAACTTTCATAGTTGTCAAAGCAACCACAGCAGTGACCAATTGTTTATGAAGCTAAATATGGTGATCAACTTGATGATTAGCTTCAATAATTACTGTTAACACATGATGTACTAATACCTGTTAAAAACGATTCAACACCTTGAAGTTACTCATATTATATGGTATTATTACACTTAGGAGTCAATCAGTTCATCCATATTGACAATGGGTGGGGTTGAACCAAACCTAGAAGTTTTGCATTCATTGACCAACAAAATAGGGCTTGATCACAAGCTACCAGATTCTTCTAACTCCCAGCTGTTCCATTCTTTTAGTTCCTCATGTACCTCTGGCACACAGCAGGACTTCTGCCTGACGAGTCCTCCAGGGGGTGTGATGATGGATTACACTGGCCTGCCTGTGGTCCTGGAGAACACATCTCGGAGCTGCTCCACTAACTCCTGGAGTTCCTGTTTAAGAGGGGAATGACTTGTACCTCCACCTCAATTGCTTCACGAGATCTATGGCCAGGCCAGGCCAGACTGCTGGACTTTGGGTGACACAAGCCTCACATGTGGGAAAGTGAAATTTATAATTATCATAGAGTTTAGGGACTAACACTCTGTCAGGTGGAACTCACACGAGTGAAGGTCTGTTATATGACTCCGCTACCATGTTTCTTGCATATTCTTGCAAGTCAACCATATGATCCGAAAAATGCACCAGACTTGCTAGACGAGCTTTCAAATCAATAGAAGGGAACGTGTTTACAATTAATCTTAAAACTAGAAGAGAATCATCATTTGTCATTATCTCATTAAATACAACTACTTCATAAACTATTTTTTATATGGCTTGCATAGTCTACAAACACTGGGATGTGTGTCCATGATATCTCTACATCTCTGGAACAACAATAATATTGGCCTAGGCATGGTAATGAGGAGCCATCAATGGTCTTACCTGTAATAATATCCTCATTGTTCAAATGCCATAGCTAAACAGTTAAAAGAGCCATGTTTCTTTTCATAATGCCAAGCACAATTTAGAATCAAGAGCTTTACATTGCGGACCTTCTTGAAATGTTGGCTGAACAATCAACCAACTTTAATCAACCAACTTTGAATGTGGATGATAGCACACACACACAAAAAAAACTATACTACAAAAATAAACAAACAAGAAAACGAATAAATCTCACGAGATAGCATGCGCTATGACACTACTAAACACTTTAATATTTGAAAAGTGTAATATTCCAATATTTAAACCAAAACTACACTCTTGGTCTCAGTCATCATTTGTGGTCTTTTTATTCTGATTCTCTCAGCTACTTGTTTTTTACAACTTGGGTGGTTACATGCAGCTCATGGAGAAGCAACCACTCTGCTAATATGTGCCAGTATGTGGCTAATCTGGACGTGCACAGTAACCCTGGGATTGCATGCCTAAAGTAGGATCTGCTGTGCTGTATGCATTAAAAACAGTCTTAACCGGACTAAGATCTCTTCCTTCATATCCACATAACCAGTCATCATGGATCAGACAATTCGCAAAGACGTGACTACTTGGGTTATCAATTCACCCATGCTATCAATTCACTTATTCAGGTTTTCGTGGTGACTCTATTGACTTCATTTGCAACATTGGCTTAAGTGTGCTTTACTCTAGATGTATAGTGTGGTGGTTATGCCATGAAGTTCAGGGTTTTACTATTTTAGTAGGAGGTTTAGCCCATGTTGAAATGCATAGCACTTGACCACGGTATAAGAACACAACAACAGAACAGTATTGTGAGCAGCCAGTGCCTGGAAGAGCACACCCTGTATGGGAGGTCAGCCTCTGCACTCTTATCGCCTCCTTGAGGTGGCCCCCGAAGGCCATCATCACTCAGATCTCCTCTGAGGACCAGGAGAATGTAGAGAACATAGCAGTCCTTGCTTTTATTGGATTTGATCATTACTAATATTCTCTGGAATGTCCCCGAATATAAATAGAACAAGAAAAAAAAAAGCACAGAGAAAGTGAAAAAAGGAGACAGGCCTGGTATGATCTGGAGCAAGAGTTCTGGATTGCTGTGTTTTGATTGGACAGATGGAGTACTGGGGTGAAGTGCTGGGAGAGGCACAGACAGACCGCCCAGAGCGAGCTCAAGACTCCTCTGGGAGTGCCTGTGGATCAGTTTCAGAAAAGACCTTGTTAGAGGTGTCTGAACAAGGGCAGCAGCTATGGGAATGTGTGTGTATGCATAATATGGCTGTGTATGGTCAGTGAGGACAAAGAAAATGCCTGTCCCCTGATCCAACCACCATTTATTATTACATAATTTCAGTTTCCACATATATTCCATATAAGCAACTTGGTTGATATGATCTGGATGACTAAATGATAGGTAGTTTTGAACAGTGTTCGGGGTAACACATTACAAGTAACTTGAATTACAAAATCAGATTACTTTTTCAAGTAACTAGTAAATTAACACATTCATTTTAAAATGTACAACAAAAGGTCTGAGCTACTTTTTCAAAAAAGTAATGCATGTTCACTGACAGCTCTCCTTTCCCCATGTTGAGAAAAATTAAGTACAGACGCGTTGTGTGTAAACATGATGGTTATTGTAGTTCTAGACTAATTGTGAACATTTATTCATCTTACTTGCACAATAAAGATTCAGTACTCCTCAAAATGAATAAAATCAGTCAAATGCAAAATCTGAATACTTTGCAAACATCCAATCATTAAATGTTAACCCTTAAATGCATGACTGTTTCGCCAAACATACTTACATATTCGGGTCTTTAGCGACCCAGATCTATATTTAACATGGATAGATACCATGTATACCTGTCGCGTTAATACCGGTATATAAAACACCTAATGTTAGAATAACAGTTACAGAAGAATAAAATAAAACATATTTCGTTACCTTTTGGAGTTTGGAAGGGTTCAGTTTGAGCAGATTTTTTTATACCATCATCATATGTCCTGGTCAGAGCTCTTTTTCCATTACATTCAGCATCTAAATCATAATCGCGATCTCACGCATATTATCTAAACTCATTTTCAACGTCTTCTAAATCAATATTTTAATCACTGACAGCTTCTAGACCAGATCCATCATCAAGTGACACTGACACTAATATTTGATGGTGTTCATTACTTGCTCTCTGCAGTAAATCACTAAGCCATTTCAATTTTTGCAGATTATAATTATTATTGTTTCATTTTCTGTCGGAGGAATTGTGCCCTATTTTGTCGTTATAGATTAATTTATCAGTGTGCAAAAAAAAATATATGTACAATCTTACACACCTCGGGTCGTTAGCGACCCTATACAATTTTGACAAAAAACTAGTGGAAAAACAGGAATTCAATTATAATTCTATATTTTTTTATTGTTATATTGTTTAAAATTGATTGATTGAGGAATACTAAGAAGGTTGATGTCTAACAAAAAGTGAATGAGAGGGAGGATAGTGAATGACGTCTCGGGTCGCTAATGACCCGAAGTATGCATTTAAGGGTTAAATAAAACAAAGATTTGTATGCATTTAATCTACCTTTATTGATTTTATATTGGTAAAAAAAATTCGGCCCCACTTTATATTAGGTGGCCTTAAGTACTATGTACTTACATCAAAACATAAGTACAATGTACTTACTGTGTTCAAATTGTATTGCCAAACACCTTTGCTGATATTGAGGTGAGATACGGGTAGAGTTAGAGACAGGTGCGGTGATATGGGTCAGTTTAAGGGTAGGGTTAGGTGGAAGGGAAGTGCTAACTGTGTAATTACAAATGTAACTACATAAATTAATTACAGACGTAATTACATGCAGGTATTTTTTTTAAATGTAAGTACAATGCAAAAACATGTATGTACACAATAAGTGCATTGTATCAAATGATTAATTACAATGTTAGTACATAGTAGCTAAGGCCACCTAATATAAACTGGGTCCCTTTTTTCTCCTGCGTCCTATTCTTCCATTATCCAGAATGGCAGCATAGCTGAAAGGTTTATTTAAGCTGCGCACTCTACTGTACATGCGTGAATTTGTAGTTTTTACCTCAGCCTGAGGCTTATTATTTCAATTGTGAAATTAAGAGGTCTTTACATTTGCACAAAAATAGTACTTTTTTGTTATAAAAAAACAAGACAAAAAAACAAGCCCAGCCCAGGTGAGTAAAAGTAACGCAACAATACTTTTCTTAAAACTCAAAAACTCCATTAGTTACTTTTTAAGAGAGTAATACAATAGTATAATGCATTACTTATAATGCAAGTAACTTTCCCCAACACTGGTTTTGATTTATAACGTTTCCTTTTTTCAATTTTTTAATAAAGTAAACTTGAAGAAGTGCTGACTTATTCCATTAGTTTTCTTAGCACTCATCATAAAATGTTTACGCTAATATCCCATTTTTCCATACATTTTCCCCCTTTTCAGTTTCACAGTTGGTTAAATTGGATTTTGTCCACTTACAGTAAGTTGAAAGAGTCCGCGTTCACCCCGTTCATACATCATACTTGTGTTTATTTGTGCTTGACATTCTTTTGTGCCTGGTGTAAATCACAGTCTCATATACCTCATTATCCCACTGCAACTCTAATTCCCCCTAAATGCACTGGAGAATATTCAGAGCTCATTTGTGGTGTAAACAGTCCTTAACTGATCCAGATTAACTCCTCTTCTCCTGTTACCTTCCTCCCCTGTGCCACACAAAACTCTTGCCTTTCTTCAAAAACACTGGGGGGAGCTTCCCCCAACCTCCTTTGCAGCTGATGACCATATAATTTTTTTTCTTTTACTTAATTAGACTTTTTAAATGTAATTACAATCTAATGCATTCCATGTTGAAATTAAGGCTCTGCAAAAGACTCCTTTTTTCTTTCCAATCAACTGTTACTGTACAAAAGGACTGGCCTGGTCTGGTGTGCTTCTGGTGGAACCCAAGGCCATGAGCAATGGAACATGTCCATCATCCTGATTATTAGGTGGAGACCACCGGTGAAATCGGGGCCATTTGGTAGGCTCAATAACACTGAGAAAAAGAGAGGCTGAGGCACAGGAAGCGGGCCTAGACAGGCAACTGCTGAGGGAAGCACTTTTCACAAGGGGCCCAGGCCAGGCCTCGGCTAAAATCCCCTAAAACACAACGACAGGCCCAATTTAGGGCTGACATGGAGAATTGGTGGGCTTCCAGAACAGTGCTTAAGAACATGTGGCAGGATCCAAATGACCTTGGTTGAGTTTCCTTTTGTCAAGACGCACGTTTAAGAATGGACAATTCCCATTATACGGCTGGAGTTTAGTATGCGGTTTCCACCCCAAATGACTTTCAGAACACTAATTAAAATTATGAACCAGTATATTTGTATTCTAATAGATTTCCAGGAAACCACTTTCACCTCATATACTGTACACCAATAAAATAACCAATACGTACAGTGATTGTAAAAAAAAATCCTCACAAAGGAAAGACTTTCAACAAGTTAAACAATGAGTTAGTCAGGAGACAGTTTGAGTTGTCAGCAAAAGTGCACCTCCTCTTAGATCAGACATCCCTTTGCTGTCCATTGAATCTTCCTCAGCCAGCAGGGGCTTCAAGACCTTGTGTGTTTTTACTGCACGACTACATGGGAGGTGCTCACTTTACGACCCCAAGTTTATGGCAATGCCGCTTAAGAGCTGCTCAGGTTTCGCTGGCAATTACCTCTCCATATAAGCCCCCCCAGTTCCTATCCCCCTCTCCTGCCTGAGAGGACAGGGACCCCCTCTGACTGGGAGGTGAACTAAGATCTCCTCCTTCTCTCGCTCTTTTATCCCCAGCTCTCTTTTCTTGAAGCTGCGCTGAGCCCTTTGCAGCTGGACTCTGTTTATTTACTGGGCTGTGGCGAAATACCAGGAAAACCTGGCCTCCCACCTAACCAAATCCTCGGGGCAATGAATGACGTTCCCCTGGGTCCTGCCCCAGTTCAAGAGAGCACAGGACTAAGGCCCAGACCTCAGCATTGGATGACTCAATGACCTGAACATGCTTCTTGAGTTGGAGTTCTGCACTAATTTACTTTTCATTTTAAATGTAAATATCACCTGCACTCTGCTCACAAGAGTCCTCTGTTAGCACACTACAATGCCTTACTGCCCTAGAGGATACACACCAGCCATGTGAAGTACACTAATAATTCATTTTTATCATTAGTGCTTGCTAAGTGAAGGGTCAGTATTACTATAGTTCATACTTTGTTTTCTAATTATTAAACGTTGGCATGTATTGTAACTTGTCCTGCGCTGTTTGTGCTACGAACTTGAATGATAGTACCTCAATTATGCGGTTGGTTTGAGGTGTGCTACCACTTTTCTAAGGAACAGGATCTTTTTCCCTGTGCATGTTAAACATTTAGGTAAACAGCGTAGGAGGCTGGCATAAGCCAGAACGAAACTGTTAAATAAAGTTGTTAGTTGTGTTTGTTTTTGCGCACAAAAAGTATGCTTGTCGCTTATAAAATTAAGGTAAAACCACCTGAGTCACATGGACTATTTCATAAATTCTTTCCTACCTTTGTAGACCTTGAAAGAGGTCATTAAATTGCTGTTGCGAAGATGAATGAAGGTCTTACAGGTTTGGAACAACATGAGGGTGATGAATTAATGACACAATTTTCATTTGTGGGTGAACTAACCCTTTAATTACTCGCCATCTCATGTCGTTCCAAACCCGTAAGACCTTTGTTCATCTTAGGAACACAAATTAAGATATTTTTTGATAAAATCTGAGAGCTCTCTGACCCGACATAGACAGCAACACAACGACCACTTTCAAGGCCCAAAGGTAAAGACTTTGTTAAAATAGTCCATGGGACTACAGTGGTTCAAACTTAATGTTATGAAGCGACGATAATACTTAATAAAAACGTCAGTCTCCTGTGCTGTTGACGTAGTAAATACAGTGCAGTGCTTCCAGGTTCTACATCAGAATGCTGGCTCACCATTGGCCGACACTGTTCAAGTGAGCACAGCGACACGCGTGTGTGTGTGATGCTGATGCAGGAGCTGGCAATCAGTGGTCAATACTGAGCTGACGTTCTGAAGCGTTCTGAAGTGCTGCACTGCGTTCACTACGTCAATAGTGCAGGAGACTGTCACAGACGAGTAGAAAATGCTGAATAAAGTTATTATTTGTGCTTTATTTTTTTGCACACAAAAGTCTTGCTTGATAACATAACCACTGAAGTTACATGGACTATTTTAACAATATATTTGCTACTTTTTTTGGCCTTGAAAGTGGTAACGTTGCTGTCTTTAAGGGGGTCAGAAAGCTCCCGGATTTCATCAAAAATATCTTTATTTGTGTTCTGAAGATGAACAAAATCTTACGGGTTTGGAACAGCATGATGGTGAGTAATTAATGACAGAATTTTCATTTTTGGGTGATCTAACCCTTTAACTCTTTCCCCTTTTGATCATTTTCAGACAAAATTAATAGCCCATAGAACATTTTGTTTTATGAATATCTGAACATGCAATATATCAAAAGAAAGAACAGACCCTGTTCTTTTAAACACACACACACACACACACACACACACACACACACACACACACACACACACACACACACACACACACACACACACACACACACACACACAAACACACACACACACACACAACGTTGTATTCTAGCTTCATGCATTCCTTTTTAATCAACACTTGAATATGGGTACGTTTAAAAAAAAAAGCTAAATTTTGAACAAAAAGCTGAGAAAATCACGTTTTTGTGAAAGACTGTATCCAGATCAGATTCAGAATGATTATCAAACACAGATGCAGTAGATCAAGTCCATCAGCACCCCTAATGCTTGCACAATCCTGTAGCTCGTCCTGGTTCCACATTTCATTCCGTAACATTAGATAGTTTTGATTTTTATGCTGTTTAATGATGATGATCATGTTATTTTACAAATGCATCTGTTTACATATGATCACTTGTTTTACTGTGTCTTTCTCATGGGTGTTTTGATCAGGAGATTCAGTACTCATTCAGAAGATGCGTAATAGCGCCCCTAGCGTCTAACAGTGAAAATACGGTAACACAGAAAATTCCGTGTTTGCCCGAGAAAAGTTTTCTCACAAATAATGGAAAATTCCATGTTTGGCGGGGAAAGAGTTAAGGAGGGACATGATCTGGAGACCAGAATATCACAGACACTTTAATGCGAGATCTTTTGATTTGGGCTAGTAAGCAACCTCCCACTACACATTTCACCACTCTACATTTATATTGGCCTGGTTAAAAATGAAAATGTTCCAAACATACCCCAGATATGAACAACATTAAGAATAATTTGGTAGAGAATATGTGTAAAGGGCCTTTACAGAAGTAAACAGCCAACTGTGGAGGACAAACGAGTGTGTTTATTGCATCACCCTGACCCCACACTTCATTTGTTTCTATCAATCAGACGAGTTCAGCTTGAATGTGAAACATGAGGAATGGTTTGGAATTAGCTTCTACCACTTCTTTAGAACTGAGCTGAACTCCCATGCATCAAGTGTTTCTCCATCTGTATGGCTCTCTGTCTCTCTAAATCACTTTTCCTCTTTATTTAGCATACAATCATAAGCCATGTTTCTTTAATAAATTGTCCCTGATAATAAAGTTCAAAATATTTTTCTTTTCTTTTCTAAAATATATTCTAAGGAAACTTGCAGTGGACTATATTTGTGCTGTCTGTAGTGCAGCTATAAAGTGTAATGAGAGGCACAGGAAAGATTAAAAGAAATGATGCTTGACAAAGTTTAAGACTCATCCAGCCTTTTTGAAGGTCATCAGTTACATATCATTCAGTGGAAGAGGCACAACATTTTATTCGCATGAAACTGGGACTAAAAGAGAGATACCAGATGACCAGTGGCTCCATTCCAAAACCCACTGATTTGCCCGATGTCTACATAGGCAGCTAAACTAATGTTTCAAAAGTGAACTATTTTGAAATCTCAGCATTCATGGCTGGTTCCAATAGAGTTTGGCATTGACATGTTTCAATTCTCTAAAAAGCTCAAAAAGACACATTTACTCGGATGAAACTAATTTTTTTAAATATTTTAAATGAAAAGCAAGTCTCAATGCATTCTGGGATTACCTTTTCTGCAAACCTACACTCTATAAAGTATTTCAGGGGTCCACAGCATAAATAAATTTGTGGTTGCAAGTTACAGTGAGTTAATTTTTTTTTAGGTAGTATTAACTTGATGACATTTTCTGGATAACTAAAAAAAAAAAATCCAGTTCCCAGCATGCTTTGCCTAGGACTGGATTAGGAGAATAAATGTTGAAATTAAGTGTTGATTTATTTGTTTTTAGTGAAGTAAAAGACACGTTAGTGTTTGATGCTGTTATGTTTGAACATAAACTGTAAATAAATATGGACGTAGTGTCCATGATGTAACGAAGCGTAAAGTAGAGACGAATTGGCCATTGCCATCTTGCTAGAGCATCATCGCGGGTCACTCCTGGAATGGGCAGAGGCGGGATGTGGGCGGAACTTAGATGATGCAATGACTATAGACAGCGGGTAAATGGCTATCCACCTCTCTCAAAGTAACCATGCCTTTAATTATGCATAACTTTATGGCTTTATATAATGTTAACGAATGAGTTCAAAAATCACCCTACCTCACAGTTATTATGAAGGGCAAAATTAGCCGTATAGACCCAAACCACAATTTGTACCAGTCTGTAAACATGTTTTTTCTGCTGTAAAGTTGGGAATTTTAACATGGGGCTCATTGAGATTCTGTTCCCTTCTGAAGCCTGTCCCTAGTGGCCAGTTTAGGATTTGCAGTTTACATTACTTCCGTATTGGCTTCAAGAGAGATTGCGGGAGGTTGCCGCTTGTGTTTGACATTTAAAAGAGTTTCTGTAACACTGAAGTTTTTAACCATTGTGCTGAAGACACATAAAGGAAAACACTAAACTGACTCTATAAGCAATGACTGTCCTAATGCCATTGACAAGTCTAATCATACTTGTTCAGTAAATATACATGTTAAATAAGTTATGTTACCATGTGCAATGATAGCTGTTAATTTGAACTGAACTATATCGGATTACAAGGTTGCAGGGCTAAACCTTGCAGGGCTTTTTTGGAGTTATCAACTTAAATAAATTATGTTTATGCTACAAATTATTAGGTTTCTCTAACTCAAAGTAGCTTTTCGGTTGAACTCAATCAAAGTTGTCATAACTCACAGATATTGATGCAAACTGTTTCGTTATATTTGTTGTTGTTGTTGATCCAACACATATATGTTTTAGCATCTATATGGAGTGCCGCCTTAAAATTTGTCCAAAATGGAGTCCCATTACTAATTTTAGACTGTACAGAGATAAAGTACTTACAGTTGTCCTATATTTTGATTGTCCCCTTTAGACATTCTGTTAATAAGTAATGTTGCACCTACATGTCAACTAACTCTCATTAGAGTATTAGTAGACTGTTAGATTTGAGAGGCCCCATATATTAGGTGGCCTTAGCTACTATGTACTAACATTAGAAAATAAGTATGATGTACTTTTTGTGCTCATATTGTATTGCAACACACTTTTGTGGATATTGAGGTGGAATACGGGTAAAATTAGGGACAGTTGTGATGGTATGGGTAAGTTTAAGGGTAAGGTTAGGTGTAAGGGATAGGTCAACAGTGTAATTATATATGTAACTAAAAAATGAATTGCACATGTAATTACATGCAGCTAATTTAAAATGAATAGTGTAAATAGTACAGTGTAAAACATGTATGCACACAATAAATGCATTGTATTAAATTATTAATTAAAATGTTAGTAGATTGTAGTTAAGGCCACCTAATATAAAGTAAGTCCAGTTCGGGTTAGTAGAATAGGTTGAGACTAACCCGATTCCAAAAAATTTGGGACACTGTATAAATTGTGAATAACAACCGAATGCAATGATGTGGAAGTTTCAAGTTTCCATCTTTATTCAGAATAGAACATAGATGGCATATCAAATGTTTAAACTGAGAAAATTTGTCATTTTTAGGGAAACATTTGATTTTAAATTTCATGGCATCAGCACATCTCAAAAAAGTTGGGACAAGGCCATGTTTACCACACTGTAGCATCCCCTCTTCTTTTAACAGTCTGCAAACGTCTGAGGACTGAGGAGACAAGTTGATCAAGTTTAGGAATAGGAATGTTGTCCCATTCTTGTCTAATACAGTCTTCTAGTTGCTCAACTGTCTTAGTTTTTCTTTGTCGCATCTTCCTCTTTATGATGAGCCAAATGTTTTCTATGGGTGAAAGATCTGGCCTGCAGGCTGACCATTTCAGTACCCGGACACTTTTTTTACGCAACCATGATGTTGTAATTGATGCAGTATGGATGGGAGCATTTGTTGTTCTAGAAGTTAGATTTACCTTTCAGCATTGATGGTGCCTTTCCAGATGTGTAAGCAATGCAAGCTGTCCCTGCCACACGCACTTATGCAACCCCATACCATCAAAGATGCTGGCTTCTGAACTGAGTGCTGATAACAACTTGGGTTGTCCCTGTCCTCTTTAGTGCGGATGACATGGCGTCCCAGTTTTCCAAAAATAACTTCAAATTTTGATTTATCTGACCACAGAACAGTTTTCCACTTTGCCACAGTCCATTTTAAATGAGCCTTGGCCCAGAGAAAACACCTGCACTTCTGGATTATTATTATTATTACTTTTATTTGAAACAGGGATAGTGCACAGTAAAAACATTAGCCCTGTTTATAGCAAGGAGGGATGCATTGCACCGGGTTTTAGCAAATTGCTATTTTCCACCCGTAGTCCCTGGGCAGGTAAAAAAATAGAAACATACCATCAATTAACAGTTACTAATATCTTAGTTGTGCAAATTAGAAATTACAGAGTTATAAATACACACATATCAACATCATTAAAACAATGTACCCCCCATCACACACACACACACACACTCACAAATATCTACAAATTTGCTGTTACATCATGTTTAGATATGGCTTCTTTTTTGACCTATATAGTTCTAGCCGGCAAAGGCAAATGGCACGGTGATTTGTGTTCACCGACAAAGTGTTTCTGGAAGTATTCCTGAGCCCATTTTGTGATTCTCATTACAGTAGCATTCCGGCCTTGAACCTTAAGCACAGAGATTGTTCCAGATTCTCTGAATCTTTGGATGATATAATGCACTGAAGATGATGATAGCTTCAAACTCTTTGTAATTTTTCTCTGAGAAACTCCTTTCTGATATTGCTCCACTATTTTTCGCCGCAGCATTGGGGGACTTGGTAATCCTCTGCCCATCTTGACTTCTGAGAGACACTGCCACTCTGAGAGGCTCTTTTTATACCCAATCATGTTGCCAATTGACCTAATAAGTTGCAAATTGGTCCTCCAGTTCTTGGATTTTTGGGGTTGCAAAGTTACTTATAGTCAGTCTAATGTCTGTTGAGGAGCATCAAAATAAAGCAGACAGTCTACTGATACAATGTAAAAAAATCAGGTCTCCAATTGAAAATTGTCTAGTGACTAGTCACATCAAATTTTTTTAGTTGGCCAAATTGAATTTCAGTGAATGAAATTGTATCAAATCACAGAAACTTAATTTGACCAACTGAATATTTTTTAATTGACAGTCACAAGAAAACTTTCAATTGGAGAGGCCTGACATTTTTTACAGTGTACGTACTCCAACGAAAGTTAGTTGATATGTACAGTAGGTGCAGCATTACTCATAATCAACAGATTGTCAGAAGGGGACGGTCAAAATAAAGTGCTTCTGAACTAAGTATATGGAAATCTTGGTGAAAGAGTTATGTGGCTGTGCTAAAAACAATACATTTAGATATTTGCTAACTATTTATGATGTTACTGGTCACTAGCAGTGATTCATGATGATGGTCCTAAAGTTGTGCAGAGGTGAGAGGAGTTCAAGGCAGCCATATAAGGAGTGTCTCAGTAGGCATTTGAGCAGACACATGGCCCCCTGACCGCCCAGGGGACGGCCCAGCATGCATCACACATTCTGGGATGGCAGTGAGGCAGAACCAGGGTGAGGCATGGGCCAGATGAACAAGAGAGAAAGAAAGAGGATACAAGGTCTAAAGGTCTCTTCCAAGCTATCGTGATGCAAAATAAATCAATATAGAAAATTTGTTCGAAAGGTTTGATAAGACCAGTCCAGAACATTTGATGGATGTAATGATAAAACACTGCTATTCACAGCATGTTGCCTCAAAAATTCCCTAAAAAAATGTGATTTAGTTATTCCGAGTTACAGACAGTGGTGATTAATCAAATGAAATGGGTTACACAGCAAGCTAAGCATGCATAGCAAATAAACTGGTTGAAAATGGCTAAGTTTATTTAAATATTTTGTCCTTTTGTAGCTCAGTTTTGATCGTAGACACCCTAGATAGCAACTTCTTGGGAAGCATTTGCATAAAAAAAACAGGGATTTTGGCAAAACGGGCTGTACACAAATCTTAAAAGGTCAAACTTTAACCGCAGCACTAAGTCATAACGGAGATGTCTTGTCGCAGCGGTTGTACTGCATGAAAGGATCCTGAGTGTATCACACATATTTGTCCAAACACCAGTGGCCTCCTCCTGGCTGTTACGAGCAGGAGCGATGGTGGGCGTCAGGGGCCTGCTGAATTCTGGGAACTGAGAGTTGTTTGGAGGGTCTCAACAGCTCCCCACTCCCTCTTGGCAGAACATCACAGAGGAACTCATGCAGCTCAAATATTTCTCCGTCAAATGATCTACAAAAACACATCCCACTGCGCACACAAAGGGAAGTATGTGTGCTCGTGTTTGTGAGAAACAGCAAATTATTTTTGTGTTCCCGTATAAATGTTCAGCCAATGCGTCGATATTTTCGTTGTTAACGTCACTGTCATTTTAACCCAAAAAGCTTGTCCGCACACTTGAAAAGCTTCTGGACAGACTTTTTAACATCTGTACAGTACAGTTGGTTACAAATCTAGCAAGCTTGACCTTTGCGGATTTCCATAACAATAAATGTATGATAATTGCAAATCATTTATAATGGATATAGTACATAAACTGAGTATTCTGAGAATAATGGTGCAAGATTAATTTCAGCTCTGGTGAAAAGTGTCAAGTTAAGTACCCTTAAATCCCAGATGTCTGAAGTGGCAAACACTGCTTACATTAATTAACTTGTTTCTTTTTTTATGTTTTGCTGCCTCTTATTCACCTTTTTAAATAACCAATATTACTTTTTTACCTCTCTGCTGCCCCCTTCAGTTCTGGAGAGCATATTTGGTGGTTAAACTACTGTAGGTTAAAGTTCCAGAACAAAAGTTTGTGTTTATTGCCTCACATTGCAACTGCTGAATTTGAAGACATGGCTGATTGTATGATCCCAGTATAGCAGGAAACTTTGGAAGTGAAACACTTTAACAATGCACCTGTAAGAACATGCTTACTGATAATCAACATTAAAATAATCAACAATAAAGTCAAAGAAAATATATACACTCTTAGAACAAAAGGTCATACAGTAGAACCTTAAAGGGTTCCTTCAGGCACTTTATATGTAGAACCTTTTAGTGGATCACATCATGGGATCATTTTATGTATTTTTAGTTCAGTTTGCTGTATTTTTTATGTAACACTTTAGTGTAGGGTCAAATTCTCACTATTAACTTGTTGCTTATTAGAATACAAATTACTGGATATTGACTGTTTATTAGTACTTATAAAGCATATATTAACACCTTATTCTGCATAACCATGTTCTACATCCCTTAATCCTACCCAACTACCATTTTAGGCAAGATTGGGAGTCAATCGTTAGGTAATAGTGAGAATAGGACTTATCTAAAGTGTGACGTTTTTATGAATTAAACATCAAAGTCTATAAAGTAGTATACAGTAATTTAAGTTACAGTATATAGAACTTTTTCGGCATTAAGTGTTTAAAATCAAGAAGTAAAGAACCCTAGATTTCTAGAGTTCTTAACCCATTAAACTTTTTTTTTTCTAATGTAAGTCAAGATATAAATATAATACATTGCATTTTAACACTTTATTTTGATGGTCCCTTTGACATGCTGTTGACTATAAGTAAAGTTGCCACTATATGTAACTCTCATTAGAGTATTTGTGTTCTGCTTAATATCTGCTAACTCTTTATTGTGACAGTCCTCCAACAGGCATTAAACTGACTATAACTTTGCAAAAACATGTCAACTTATTCTACTAACCCTACATGTCTACTAATACTCTACGCACACTTAGAGAGTTAGTAGACATTTAGGTGCAATGTTACTTATAGTCAACAGAATGCGTTAAAGGGACCATCAAAATAAAGTGAATCCTATTTTACATTAAACTGTGTAAATAGTGTTAACTGTCAAAAGTGTGACAGTAATAGAAGAAACCAGACATTTATAAGAAATCAAGCAGATATTTCTCATTTTTTGGAAAAGAGTAGATTTAAAATAATGAAATGTACTTACTATGTAATTACTAGTAATTACAAGGCATACGGTGAATTACTATTATTTCAAACATTTAAATTCAGAACAGATGATAAAACTGAGACAAATATAGACAAAATACACCAACATAAGCTAACCTTTGTGTCACCTGTTCATTTAATGAAATAATTGTACATTTAGTGAAGAGAGAAGCACGTTATTTGAATAACAACAACATTAAATTCATGTAGAACCTATAATGCAAGGAAACTCTGTTAGGACCTTAGTTTACAAGAATCATAAAGCTGTATGAGCATCACATAGTGTGCTGTAATTCTCATCTCTCTTTCACTCATGTGACTCTCTTTGTCTTCCTCGCAGGAGTCTGACCTCTGGTAACTGCAGCCTGTTCAAACATATCCTCATTTCATGCATAAACAATACAGTAGAGGGGAACGGCATATAAGAAAACCCTCTTCATATTGCTTACTGGTGGCTGATGAACCCACAAATCAGACACAAAGACTTCTTTATGAGAACATAGTGAACCCAGTGAGATAAAAGTGGAGCGTACAGCTGAGACAGATTATTAAGCCGCAGGACTTCGAGCAGGTGTTTTCGTCCAGAGCGGCAGTGGTTTTAGGTTAGCGGCTAACTGCCTCAATCTGTGACAAGACTCCCAGCACAGCGTGTCACAGGGGGGCGTTGTTTTTAGCCGCTAATATTAACATTTTTCTTTTTCTCAGCCTTTTCTCTGCAAGGTTGTTCTCAGAGAGAAGGATTTCGAGTGCACTCTGGGCCACATGCTGTTACGTGCGCCGCTCTGGGAGCTTTTAGGCGAGCCGTGTGTTGATATAAAGCAGGGACGATGGATTTAGCCACAAGAAAATTACACGAAGTCAACCAGGCCGGAGTGGCGGGCATTTTTGTCATTACGGGGTGGGTGGTGAAAATGAAACAGCGAGACATGTTGAGGGAAAGCAGGCTAGAGAGAAATTACCACATTTATTTTTAGAACGAGTCAGTGGTCTTGCTAGTGTACATGCTAGCACTGAATGTGTGTGCATGTTTTTTTTTCTTTTAGCTATAGTGTATGAACATCCATTCTCATATTTGTGTGGCTTCGTCATTCTATACATATGTTTACCAGGTTATACTTTATTGCAATTCGATTTAGACATTCCACTGACTATAAGTAACTTTGCAAGTCAACTTATTCTACTAAACTGAGTCTTAACACTCAACCATAACCTGCTTACTGTCTACTAATACTCAATTGAGAGTTAGTTGACATGTAGTTGCAAAGTTACTTATAGTCAGTGTTGCAGTCTGCTGTTTTCCCATTAAAATTGAGCTACTTTTATGTGAATATATTTTCTACGTGTTGATTCCAACCCCATTCACAGGGCCTACAATTAACACTCCAAGCCAACTGAGAGTAAATCAGCACTGGCAAGTGTATGAAATGAAATTAAGTTGGTAACATTTTTATGAATTAAAAAAATGCCTGAATGTGCACATGTGAACAATGCATGGGACAGTTGACGGGCCAAAGCTGCATTGTCATGAAATTTTAGGCTTTTAGACCAGAAAGACCATGGTGAGTGACAATGAGTGCCACCCATAAGGTCCAAATTGTGATGGGGATTAGATGACTGGGTCAGAGCATCTCCAAAACTCTAGCTCTTGTGTTCCCAGTCTGCAGTGGTCAGTATCTATCAAAAGTAGTCCAAGGAAGGAACAGTGGTGAACCAGCGAAAGGGTCATGGGTGGCCAAGGCTCATTGATGCACGTTCAGAGCGAAGGCTGGCCTGAGTGGTCCGATCAAACAGACGTAGCTCAAATTGTTCACAAAGTATTAACTTTGGATTAAGTTAACTGGAAATTTTGCTGGTTGTTGATTGGTTCAGAATTGCTGGTTGTGATTGGAAGGTGTCACAAAACACAGTGCATTGCAGTTTGTTGCGTATGGGGCTGCATTGCCGCAGACCAGTCAGGGTGCCATCTGACCCCTGTCCACTGCCGAAAGCACCAACATTGAGATCCCACCACGCAATTTACAGGACTTAAATTATATGCTGCTAACATCTTGGGCTGTTTTAGCAGCAAAATGGGGACCAACACAATATTAGGTCATTATGTTATGCTTGAGCATTATATAACAAAACACAAAATTTGCAGCATCATCTAACATTTCTATGAGAATACTATTCGTATTTGGCCCCAACAATATAGAAAAAGTTTGTGACTTTGGTGTACAAATACTTTTTGAGGACATTGGTTTCTCTCATTTTCACTAATCTCAGCTTTAAAACAAGAAAGTATTAAATGATTTGTGCTCGTATGCTAATAATACAACACAATTATCATCATATTACAGCAGGAGGTGATGAACGGCGATGAGCGGTGATGATGGTGCAGTGGAGCGGATGAGGTCCGTGCTCACCGTGCCACGCTAATTTGTTTGTTTTATTGAGCCTCGTCAACTGTCTTCAACGGACCTGAACGTCTCCCCATGCGGAAGCTAAACCAGCGGCTGGTTAATGTCCGGCTCTCCGTGAGTGGAAGGTGTCGCCGCGCTCCTGTCGCATGGACACAACACAGGCCTCGTCAGCTGTACATCATACACACTGCCAGTGTGTGTGTGAGGGGACCGTAGTGGAGTAGCATACAGTTTTAATCCGGCAGATCAAGTATCAATCTTTCATGTTGTCATTATTTATTTATTTAGATGTTATTTTGCTGTTACCATGAACTTAGAGAGCTTATAGTTATAGTTAAAGAGATGTATGACCAGAGTTGGCAATACTTAATTTACGAAAAAAAATATAAGAAATAATTAACCATATATTAAGGCAGAAAAGGAGTATTTCATAACCTATTTTTAAATAAATACATACACACTTTGACCTGTTCTCATGTCAGGTATATTTTATAAACAGTACTTAACAGAAGCAGGGTTTTTATTTTATTTTGTTTTTTTATAATAATTTATTTTCATTTTACAGTTGCGTGTTACGTGCTTACTATAGTAATAACAGTACATTATACATAATTATAACTAACTAACTAACTAACTAACTCACTCACTCACTCACTCACTCACCAACCAACCAACCAACCAACCAACCAACCAACCAACCAACTAACTAACTAACTAACTAACTAACTAACTAACTAACTGACTAACCAACTAACTAACTAACTAACTAACTAACTAGCAATCCTCACACACGGTTCCGCGAATACAACTAAAAGCATTGTATGATTCATGCTGGGCCAGTAGATGGCGATGTCACTTTGTAAAGAAAGACTGCGCGCATATAGACTGAACACATAATATGCATGCACTGCGCATGACATCACAGTTTTCACAAATGTGCATCTTTTGTAGTTTACACAGAGACGATAACGATATCCTTTACAAAAATTGGTACTTTGAAACCCATTTTACCCCTTCAGGCCACAAAAACGTTGTTGTGTAAATGTGTAAATGAACTGTCACAATGCATAACAGGTTTTACATGTTTAGTTGAAAGTGGTTTTGTGTTAACAGCCCCTTAATCCTAAATTCATGTTGTTAATATGAACTTAAATGTATTATCATTTATTTTGTATAATTACATTGTAATACCATCCCATTGAAATAAAGTGTATAACCAAAGAGAAAAAAGAAAAGAAAAAAAAGTAAAGCTACTACACACGTCTTTTTTTGACGTGTGTAAATGCAGTGGCACAGATGACGATGATGTCATATGAGCGATGATGACCTCACAGCAGCCGGTCTGGATTCATTTCCAGTCCAGCAAAGCTCAGGTGATTTTAACAGTTGTCCCCATTCAGCACGGCTGGAGTGTGTTGTGTGCCCAGACACGCCGGCGTTCAGATGAAATATGTTCCAGGAGATGCTTTCAGGCTGCTGCTTCACACTCCACTGAGTTTCTTTCTCTCGATACAAGCTGACACAATCTGTCGAAAGCTGCCTGTGGCAAACACTGATTATAAAGTGTCACTCTCAGAGAGGGCAAGAGCCTGTCTCAACCAAACAGAGATGCCTTTACTAATGTGCGCACACAAGGACACCCACATCTATTTTCAATACTAGTACTGATCGATTTAAAACGGTATTTTATTGATCATGTTAATCATTTGTTATTCATAATTATTATAATATTCATTGTTTTGAAAATGTGAATATTGTTGTGTGTTTATAGTGGTTGAATGCGTAGGTTTTTTTTTTAAATGTATTTATTTATTTTTTTCCATTTAATTTAATAAAAAATATATTTTATTTTATTGTATTCATTTAATATCATTATTTCATTTCATTTCATTTCATTCTATTTTATTTTATTTAATTATTTATTTTATTTTACTTATTTAATTTACTGTATTTATTTAATTTAATTGTTTAATTTCATTATTTAATTTTAATGTATTATTTAATTTAATTTTATAATTTTTTTAATTTTTTTTAATTTATAATTAAATTCAAATTTCATTATTTCCTTATTTCATTATTTATTTATTTATTTATTTCATTATTTATTTATTTATTTATTTATTTATTTATTTAATTAATTTGTTTATTTAATTTGTTTGTTTAACTGATTTAATTTATTTTTTTTAATATTTAATTTCAATTAACTTAATTTATTGTTTTATTTTATTATGTAATTTCATGTTGTTGTTTTGTGTCATGTCATGTCATATTTTATTTAAAATTTTTATGCTGTTTTATCATCTGTCATGTATACAGTGTATCTACCGTTTAGTAAACACAATAACACAACCACTCAAACTACAAATCACCATAAAAAAAAAGTTTCCCTGCAGGCCAGAATAATAAGAACATGAATGCTTTTTTCTCTTTCTCTTTTTTTTTTAATTTTTTTTAATTTATTTTTTTTACATTCTAAATAAAATATATATAGTCCTATGTCCTGGCCAATATAGCCTTTTTGCCTCCGGACAGCTTTATTAATCTCCATCATATTCAGTTAGTTTGAGAGGTTTCAGCCTGTCACTCTTAACAAGTCAGTAAGCAGGATTATGACCGCATGTCTCTTTTTTTCATTTCCTGAGTATCAGTGTTTGCAGTGGGGGTGGAGGAGCATCAAAGGGCCTGGAGCTCAGGGCGGGGGCGATGCTGAGAGAACCGGGGGCATTCAGAGGACTTCCAAAGAAAATCCTCCAAAGAAGCTCCACTGCTCAGTACTCAGTACAGAGGAGCGCATATTTCAGAGTGTGGCCGCAAATATATTATCACACAGGTATTTCGGGCACTGAAAGCCTGAACCCACACATCAATACACCATACAGTCAGGGTGAGCGATTATGATGCGATAATGACTGTCTATATGTATGGTACTTCACATACATGATATTAATACGTACACAGATAAAACATAGATTGAAACAGGTCATGAACGTTCAGAATAATTATCTTATTTGCCAGAATAATTGTTTATTTGATGGGAACACTTTATTTTTAGGTGTCTTATGTCACTGTAATTATACATTTAAAGGGGGGGTGAAATGCTGTTTCATGCATACTGAGCTTTTTACACTGTTAAAGACTTGGATTCCCATCCTAAACATAGACAAAGTTTCAAAAACTAATGTTGGACGTTTGATGGAGTATTTCTGTGTTAAAAATACTCCTTCCGGTTTCTCACAAGTTTCGGAGAGCTTTTTTCGAGTATGGGTCGACTTGATGTTAATAGATCGGAAGGTCCTTGTATGGGCTGTACGGGCTCTTCTCCCGGTAGGGTGCGCGCGCGCGTGACTAGACCGAGAGAGGAAATGCACGCCTGTAAACACTCTCTCAGCTGCAGATCCAGTCTTCCGTGAACACTTATGTCTGTTATAGTCCGCACCGCGCTCCACTTCATTCCTTCACTTTGACATTAGGCGACTTCAACGCTTCAGCACAGCATTCCGGGAAGGCAGTGCTGCCGATTTGAACGCAGAAATGCTTCAGTCGCATCGCAAAGGGGATCTCCACACACCAAGAAGTGTGTTTTTGACGGAGCCGTCCCAGCGATAAAGGTTCGGTCCTGCTTTGGAAGCAGCCGGTGAGTTAAACTGCTTCAAATGTCTGTGCTGTTGCTTATCGTCGTGTGAGTAAACATCAGTAAACGACACGATCACGTGCTTCGTCATTCAAATGCGCTAACGGACTTAATAGCTGAATTTATGAATAACGTTACACTATACTGATGTGCAAAACCGTTTTGCTTGCTACTAAGGTTTGGTCGCAAACAATAGTCCATAAACCAAATCATGTCCTCATAAACTGAGAGTAAAGACACACAAATGTTGACAGGCCACTAAATACAGTACATACCACAGAGACGGACGTCCTGCTGTTGCTGTTTCTATTTCAGCCTCCGAATGATTCTGGATCATATCTATTAGCTGAGATCGATAGCAAGGTTTTCTCCACGCTTGAGGACGTCACCGCTTTGCGCATTCGTCATTCTTTAGCTCCGCCCACACGATACGCCTCCAGGCGCTCGGTTTTTTCCGGAAAGACTCGGTACAGCCCTTATTTCTTTTACAAATATAATAAAACTAAATACTTTTCGGAGATGTGAAGGATGCAATACTACTCTATAGGTACTCAAGATTGACATGAGATTGACTGAAACTGAGTGTTTCACCCCCCATTTAAGTACTGAGTAATATTGTGAGTAATATAACCACATGTGCATATACTTACTGTAGGGTTTGGATTAGGTTTGGTTTAGGTTTAATTGCTTTATGCATAATTAATAGTAATTAAGTCAAGTCCTATAGTACTATACACAAAAAAAAAAAATGACTTGTTGAATATACTTTAAAAATGCATCAAGTGGTTGCACACAACTATATTGAGCAATTTTTACCAATAACAACAATATTTAGTTATATGAACAAAAGAAATTCAAGTAAAGCTGACACATTTTCTTTGAGTAAATACAAACCATTTGAATTTGTCACTGTTACATAATATTTATATGTGCCGTTTACTTAATGATGTTATGTTAAATTTATAAAAGTTTATTATGTAAGGTGAACACATTTATCAATTTAAATTGCCTTTAAAACTTTTAAACAACAACAAGCATATTTTTTTAAATAAAATGCAAAAATAACTCATTAGGCAAACTATTTTTTTTTTTAAATTGAGAGCAGGAATTCCATTCAATGAATTTGTATATAAGTGCCCACAGCCTAAACACAGGCACCACCCTTCTGCATAATGGTAACCACAAAATTACAGAAACTCCTCAATGTCCAACTGAACATTAAACACTAACATAAACAAACAACATCTTTCCCTTTACTGAAAAACACATAAAATAACACCTTAACCCATTCATTTTCTCTCCTAGCGCAGTCCCTTGCAAAGGATGCTGGGAACTACAGATCGACTGCACGGTTAGTTATGTCAGCACACGTTTCATGTAGTTTTAACACAAATTAATTAAGTACACTTAAGTTTTAAATATATTTGGCTGATTAAACATAAACATATCTAATTTCTAATAATATCTAATATATAATACATATCTAATAAAAGTTCATTTCTTCTTCAATGTTGAAAAAAAAAAAAAAAAACACTTGTGCTTGATAATTTTGGGCGAAACTGTAACACACCTTTTCAGGATTCTTTGATGAATAGAAAGTTCAAAAGGACAGGTCTATTTGAAATATAATCTTTTAAAACATTACAAATGTTTTTACTGTCACTTTTTGATAACTTTAATGCATCCTTGATGAATAATAGAAATAATAGAACATTTGGGCAGTGTATGTCCTGCCTAAAAACACTACTAGACCACGGTAGAATCACTGTAACAAATCACCACTGGTGACTTCATAGCCATTCTAAAAAAAAAAAAACAATAAAAAAACAATAGATGCTAGCTAGATACTTGTAGAGAAGCAACATCTTACAAATACATAAATGTGAATTATGTAGAGGACTGAGTGAGTGTTCACGTTCTGCTTGTGAGTTTCTTAAAAACAATACAAAGCAATAGATGAGAACCTGTCTAAACACATGTATTTGTGTGAACCCCTGAACTCCTGCCGTCCGCAGTGTCATCTGAAGCTGTTTCTATCCATTTCAGTCCTCGTGTACACAAAGCCTTTTCTCTTAATCTATGTAAATTCGCTCTCTCACCTCTAACCCCTCTGCCAGATCCAAACCAGACGCTGGTTTCATCCAAATCACAACCACTTGAAGCGCTGACCTCCATCAGGTGAGTGGTCTGGTACTAATTAAAGTGGAGGGCGTAACCTCTATTGGGTTAAACCAGCACACCCACCGTCTGCCTGCAGCACCCAGAGACATTATTACACCCAGCAGGGTCCTGCCACAAAAGCCATTCACTTCTCCTACCAGCTGCTGCTCAATCTGCTTCTAATGGTGCCCAAAATTGCAACAACATGCAAAAAAAGTAAAAACGTGTGTGCTTTTGAGATTCATCTGAAATGAAAGCCGTAATTGTGGACAGTTTGGCATTTATAAAGAGTTAAGTTGATAATAAGGTGAGTAATCTTGTCAGGCAACGTTTTGGATCAGTTGTCAGAGTCGAACGCTTTGTCCTGACTTTAATTTAGCTGCACTGCTGAGACAAGAGTATTACAGGAGAAAAGTATCTTTACTCAAACCACTTACTGTTAATTCATCTTCAGATGTTTGAAAGAATTTACCCTTGTTTTGAAAGGGGATTCCCTGAAGGGTGTATGTGTGTTCAAAATTACATTTATCTACACACACACACGTTTTTGCAATGCCTTTGGCACAGTCATCTTAGCATTTAAAATACACAAATTAAAGAGACCATATTTTGCCCCTTTACAAAGATTTTGTTTTATGGTTTATCTAGAACAAGATTTAATGCTTGAATGTTGATTATTTTCCCCTAGATTCTCCATTGTCGCAGCTCTTCTCATACTAGTCTGTCAGTAACACTCTGTTTAGTTCCTGTCTCTATGAAGCCTCTCCTTCTGAAAAGCACAATGTGCTCTGATTGGTCAACTGGACCAGTGTGTTGTTATTGGTCAAGCTCTTCCAGCGTGATTGGAAATGCCCCGTCCCTTACCATAATTGCCAGTTCCAACACACTACTAATTTACGGAAACAGGTTTTCTTTTCTGGGAAATATTTAAATTATGAATATTGTGACGTGTTGGCTCCCGGAAGAACACTCAAGGGAGTTCAGAAATGGAGTTCAAACACTCAAGGGAGTTCAAAAATATCAGGGAGTTCAGAAATGGTGACACTAGAGTTAATTTTTTTTCAATAATATGATGTAATATTGACGTGCTTGGAGTCTTCGCTCTAATTCATCCCAAAAGAGTTCTATCGAGTTGAGGTCAGGACCAGTCAAGTTCCTCCACACCTAACTTGCTCATCCATGTCTTTATGGACCTTGCTTTGTGCATTGGTGCACAGTCATGTTGGAACAGGCAGGGGCCATCCCCAAAATATTCCTAAAAAGTAGAAAGCATGAAATTGTCCAAAATGTCTTGATATGCGAAAGCATTAAGAGTTCCTTTTACAAGCCCAACCTCTAAAAATGTAATTCACAGTATAATCCCCTTTCCACCACACTTTACACTTTTTTTTGCACAATTTAGTCAGGCAAGTAACATTCTCCTGGCAACCGCCAAAATCAAACTTGACCACTGCTCTAGTGTCCAGTGGCAGCATGCTTTACACCACTGCATTCAACGCTTTACATTGCACTTGGTGATGTAAGACCCTAATGCAGCTGCTCAGCCATGGAAACCCATTCCATGAAGCGCTCTATACACTGTTAATGAGCTAATCCGAAGGCCACATGAATTTTGGAGGTCTGTAGCTATTGACTCTGCAGAAGGTTGGCGACTTATGTGCAATGTGGGCCTCAGCATGCGCTGACCCCACTCTGTAAATTTTACGTGGCCTACCACTTCGTGGCTGAGTTGCTATTGCTCCCAATTGCTTCCACTTTGTTATAATACCACTAACAGTTGACCATGGACTATTTTGTGGTGAGAACATTTCACGAATGGACTTTCACAGGTGGCAATCTATCACTGTACCACACTTGCATTCACTGAGCTCCTGAGAGCGACCCATTCTTTCACAAATGTTTGTAGAAGCAGTCTGCATGCCCAGGTGCTTGATTTTATACAGATGTGGCCATGGAAGTGATTGGAACACCTGAAATCAATGATTTGGAGAGGTGTCCCGATACTTTTGGCAATATTGCATAAATTATTATCAAATGATGATGATGATTATTATATATGATCATATGATATAGAGAATAACTTACACTGGAGGGACTTTGTGCTTTTTTCATGCTCAAACAGCAAAATTACACACTCAATACAGCTGCACATGAAAAAAACAAAACAAGAAAAAACATAATAGGTCCTCTTTAAGGAAACTGAATTTGTATTAAATGAAAATGACTGTACAGAAAAATGACCCGTGACCCTAAGTACAAAACAAATATAAATTAAGGTTTATCCCCCCCACCCCCACCAAATTTCTTAAACTACCCAATTCATGCAGACCATATCAATAATTACACTCACTCATTCTCACACAAACGCGCGCACACACACACACATTTGTTTTTGTGACATTTGGTGATATTCCAAAGGCGTAATGGTTTTTATACCGTACAAACCGTATTTTCTATCCCCTACACTGCCCCTGCCCCTAAACCTACCCATCACAGGAAACATTCTGCATTTTTACTTTCTAAAAAAAATTAATCCTGTATGATTTACAAGCATTTTGAAAAGTGAGGAGATGGCCAATGTCCTCATATTTCACCCTCTCCTGTATACTTATGTCGTAACCATGTCATTATACACATTTGTGTCCTCATATGTCACAAAAACATGCCCACACACACACACACACACACACACACACACAAACACACACACACACATTCACTATCTTTGTGGGGACGCTCCATAGAGGTATGGTTTTTATACTGTACAAGCTGTATATTATCTACCTTTACACTAACCCTACCCCTAAACCTAGCCATCACACACACACACACACACACACACACACACACACACACACACACACACACACACACACACGTCTGTAGCTTTGCTGGTGTCATTATTTATGGTGGCTCCAGTGTTCTTGAAGGGTGCAAAGTGTTTCTAATAAACGGTTTCAAATTTCCCCAGAGTTTAACTGTGTGTGCATGTGTGTGTGTAAGGGCTTATGCTCCTAAAGAATCCCAGACTGCTGACAGCCCAGGGGTCGTCCAACTGTCTCCCCCGCCTTCACTGCGAGGTGTAGAGAGAGAGAGTGACTGACAGACAAAAGCCATAAATAAAGTTCTCTGTCGTCAAGTGTGAGGTGATCCATTAGAGCGCACTGTCAGCGGGGCCGCTAATATTTCACAGGTAGAGGAGATGTGTGTTTATGATTCAGGAGTGAAAGAGGGATGAGTGAGACGCTGCAGGTCTCTCCTCTGCCTGAGGCTCTGCGGGACGGAGGACAGATAACAAATCATGGCTTTTCTCTTTTAGTATATGCTGGATAGGCCTATGTGTTGTGTGTGGTCATACTAACTTTTATCCAGTCAGATGAGCTCTAGAATGAGAATGTCCCACCTACCTGCGAGTCAACAGTAAAATCAAGTAGGAAATCACAGGCATGGTTGTGACATATATTGTTACTGGCCTTTAGAAAAATTGGACAAACCCTTTGGTATGAGCCACCAAGCATCCTGTTTCAATAGAACAGGAGGTTTCACTCGCAAACAGCAGCTGTCAGCAGAAACTACCTGCCACTGACAATCTGAAGAGAGAGATTCCTGCCACTTGTAGCCGCCAATCAAGCGAGAGAAAGCAGATTTATATTTCATAACTTTTTGTTCTTGGGCATTAATTAAAGTGACTGTCAGGGACATTTATGCTGTTGGAGAGTTGGCAGTATATGAGTTTTATGACATCACATTCACATATATTACTGTTCAAATGTTTGGGGCCATTGAGATTTTCTTTTTAAAGAAATGAATAGTCTTATTTAGCAAGGATGCATCATATTTATCAAAAGTAAAAACATGTATAATGTGACAAAAAGATTTCCATTTCACATAAATGGCTGATATTTCACCATAAATGAATCTTAGTTTTTGCAAAAATATCAAGCAGCAATTGTTTTCAACATTGATAATAACAATAAATGTTTCTTGAGCAGCAAATCAGCATGTTAGAATGATTTTTGAAGGATAACGTGACTCTGAAGACTGGAGTAATGATGCTGAATCTTGGTTTTGCTTTGTCTCCAGGCAAGACAGAAACACGTTCATGCTGTCATCCCCAGCAGGGTGGACTACTGTAATGGTCTTCTCACCGGCCTTCCCAAAAAAGACCATTAGACAGCTGATGCTCATACAAAATACTGCGGCCATGATTCTGAGCAGAACCAGAAAATATGACCATATCACACAAGTCCTCAGGTCTTTACATTGGCTTCCAGTTACTTCTAGGATCGATTTTAAAGTACTATTACTTGTTTATGAATCACTCAATGACCTAGGACCTCAATACATCGCAGATATGCTGATTAAATAAAAACCCAACAGATCACTCAGATCAGCAGGATCAAGTCAGATAGAAATACCACGAGTTCACTCAAAGCAAGGTGAGTATGCTTTTAGCTATTATTAGCTAACAGATCAGATGTGCTCCAACAGTAGCCACATTCAAGTCAAGACTCAAAACACATCTGTTTAGCTGTGCATTTACTGAATGAGCTCTGAGCACTGTATGTCCGACTGATTGCACCTTATCTTATCTATGCATCATCTTTTTGTTTACCTTTGTACTTATCTTTGGTCATTGTTATTGTATCTATATATCTTTTTTTTATTATTATTATTATCTTTAAAATGTGTGTTTCTATTTCTTATGCTTCTGTTTATTATTAATTTTGGTTAGAGCTGTCTGACTGGAAGAGATTGGAAAAAGAGAGCAGTGTGTTTCGCTTCATTCTGCTTGTTAATGGTGTAAAGAAGTGTTCTCAATAAAGGGGAGGCCCTGCTAAGTGATGTCCCCTACAGGAGCCTGTCTTGGACTGACTTTTAAGGTCCAGGAGACATTGCTCAACCTGCTCCATCTCTATTATCTAACATAGGGGCAAATTTAGGATCAGGCAGATAGGGATCTATTTCTCGCCATTATATTTTTATTATTATTTTTATTTTATTTCTCTTTACAACTGTTTACTAATTTTATTTTAATTCTTACACGTGGTATTATTATTTCTTATGCATTTGTTATCACTATTTTAATTAATTTATATGTAAAGCACTTTATATTGTATTTGTGTATGAAATGTGCTTGTTTTGATCACAGGAATAAATTACCCTTTACTATTTAGTCAAAGAGAAAACAGTTACTTTTTAATTGTGAGAGAAAAAAACAGTTTTACTTTGATTATTTTTTAATCAAATAAATGATAGTGATTGTTATATATTGACTCTAGACATCAATTTGGAACTATATAGAACTTTTCATTTGACATCACAGAAACTTAAGCAGGTTATATGGTTATAAGGTTATATCTCTAATGGAATCATATGGAAACATATAGTTTTCTTACGACATCATGCTGAAGTCATTAATTTTGTCTGAATGTTGGGCTGTATAATTCTCTACTGTGACTTGTTAGTGTGTGCCTACAACATTCTTGTAGTTTTAAACAATAGTTACAATCTTAAACATAAAGTGTGTTACTACCATGGTTCCAAGAAGAACATTTAACATCCATTGCACAAAAGATTCTTTATAGATGTTTACACTAAGCAAAAAAAAAAAAAAAATAATAATAATAATAATTATTTTAAGAACTGTTCACGGAAACAATTATTTGGGGAACTAAAATGGTTCTTTCTACAGTATCTTTGTGAAAGCTTAACAAATTCCCCTTTGGAAGCTTTATTTGTAAGAGTGAAGGTAAACATGTTTGTTGTGTTTGTAGTGATGTTTAACACGAGGTGAAATCATTGTGTGCAGAACTGAACCTCGGGGTCTTCAGATCTGTAGCAGTTCAGATCTTCTAGTTGGGCCAAATCGCATCACCCCCAACCCGAGACAGAAGCTCTCAGCCAAGCATTTAGCCAACAAAGAAAATGAAACCTTATCTCCCCCCGCAGGTTTATCTATCTCAGCATCAGTCAGCAGGCTGTAGAGGAATTAAAGGTTTAATATTTGATATCGTCAAGGTCATCTGCATTCATGAGAACTGGGAAAATGTCTCTTTTCTCTCGTGTTTACCCAGACTAGCCCCATAGTTTCCACATGACATGAACACAAGTTAATGGCAGCTCAGATTTAATGTCAAATTAAGATGTCAGTCTCTTTGATATGGCAGTCACAGTTTATTTGAAATGGAGGGCATTCTTTAATAACTACTGATTAAGAAAACTTAGTGGCGTCTATGATTGTTTCACTTTTTGCTGTGGTCTTTATGACGAATATGTTATTGCGCCAACTGCTAGACCATTGACCAAACAGTTCATTTATTTTTCAAATGTAATTCCTGCATGGGTATGGAAGCACATGGAATCATGCACAAAACACTAATACTATTTAATAATACTGATATTACATTATAACTTTGTAATAATGCTTTTATTAGGTTATAACTGTTGTAACACTGTTATTACATTACAACATGTAATAACATTATTATAGATTTAAACTTTGGTTTACACTTTATTTTCAGATGAAGTAGTTACATTGTACTGCTCAAAAAATACTGAGTAATATTAACTAACTACATGTATTTCCAGTTACGGTTAGGTTTAGGGTTAGTTACTTGTTATTGTGCATAATGTACTGTTATTGATAGTAAATACATGTGGCACATCATGTAAATACATCACCTTAAAACAAAGTGTTACATAACTTTGTAATAACAGTTATAGATTATAAGGTAACAAGTCCTTGTTACATGTAGTTACTACAGTAATAACTATGCATTATGCATAAATACATGCAACTAACCCTAAACCTATAACCATATAGTAAGTGCATGTAGGTAATTATTGTTACTCAGTACTTACACTGTAAGCAAGAAACCTTTAAATAAATCATAACCGATCATAACTGTGTTATAACACTGGTATAGTTTATAACTGTTTAATAACACTGCTAATGTCGAGTAATTACATTCAGATAAATTAAATGTTTAAATGCACTAAAGGAAGACAAAGCAAAAGGATAACATGTTTAAAACAATTTAAGCAATTTCAATTAGTGTTGCTCAGAGGCCCAAAAGACAATTTTGGTTTCACAAAACTCAAATCTCAAAACTCAACACCTAAAAATTACCCACTAAAATTCCTCAATGATTTTCAGGAACGTTATTGCAGATCCTGCACACAGATTTCATCATAAATCTGACTTTATCTTCAGGCCACTTAATTATTCTAACTTTTCTGTAGTAAACACGTCTAAGCGATGACCACTGCAGAACCGGCCCCGGAGCTTTCTAGAAGCACTTGACCTCTCATTGAGCAGACACATAAATTCCTTCTATCTGGGACGTGGGGTCGATGGAACTTAAACATAACTTTAACATGAGCGTCAGGTGATTCATTGCTGAATTACCTCTATGCAGTGAGACGGGAAGGTGAGAGAAAGACAGGAGGAGGGAAAAATGTGGGATGTGGGGCGAGGTAATGGGGTGTTATGAGATGAGACCAGCGGCAGACCTGCATCTCTGGAACGACAGGAGACGTCGTCTGTCTGTATCCATCTACACATACCCTTGTGCACAGGAGAAGACGTGTGAACAGAGCCAAGGCCATCCATAAAAAAAGAGCATTAACTCTTACGGCGCTATCTTCACACGGATTTGTGGAGAATGTGATGCGGGACCGCAGACAGATTTATAGAACAAGGTTGAAGATCAGAGTCTCCCATGTTCTGTTCCAATCCAAAAACAGACAGCACAGATTTGCAGATATTTGGCCGGTTTCACAAACATGGCTTAAGTGCAGTCCCAGACTAAAATGCATGTTTTGAGCTGTTTTAACTGAAAGCGTATCTTAAAATAGATCAGTGCCGTTGTTTTGTCTCACGGTGCACACCAGTAATGTTTTTTTTTTTCTAAGACACATTTATAAAAGATACTTAAAGGGTTAATTCACCCAAAAATTATTTTATTAATTACTTACCCTCATGTCGATTGACACCCGTAAGTCCTTTGTTAATCTTCGGAACACAATTTAAGATATTTTTGTTGAAATCCGATAGATCAGAAAGGCCTGTATTGACACCAATGCCATTTCCTCTATCGAGACTCATAAAAGACACTAAAGACGTTGTTACAAAGTCCATTTTACGACTATTTTTACAAATATTTTTTGTGCCAAAAAACCCTAAATTATGACTTATATGTGATGGCCAATTTAAAAAAAATGCTTCCTGAAGCTTCAGAGCTTTATGAGTCAGTGTATCGAATCAGCGGTTCAGATGAGAGGCTAGATCGGGCTCAAAAAATCAAGCCCGACCCTACCCGAGCCCGTGCACATTGTGTCCGAGCCCGGCCCGGCCCGGCCCGGCCCGGCCCGGCCCGGCCCGACACATTAACTGTAATTATGAGCCCGAGCCCGATTTAAACCCGACCATTGTTCAATACGTGGGCGTTTTGACGAGAACGAGCCTGTAATGAGCAAAGCGGACTGGTGAGGCTCATGATAAAACTACATTTAGTTTTCAGTTCTCCACAGCGACTGTACAGCCGAATAACATTTTGTTGCAATATTTTCATGTTTAACACTTTGAAGCTGCTTTGAAACAATCATCATTGTAAAAACGCTATAGGCTATAAATAAAGTTGACTTGACTCAATAATCCGCAGGCGCGCGCTCATGATCCGCTCACCGGTAAACTGATGTTTGCTTAAATCCAGCTCAGACATTTATCTGTAGCTTACTTTGTTGTTGCCATTAAACAATGTGTTTTTTCCTTCATATTTATGTTTAAATATTATAATACTATTTTTACATATTTCATCTGATTATGATTAGTGAAAAGATGCGAGTGGGTCAGAAATGATTTTGGTGGTTCTATTTAGTTTAATATTAAGTTTTGTTTTGTAGAAAGCATTTATTTTGTTTTTTTTAAATTGTATCTTAATTTTAAAAAAGGTTTCTTAGGCCAATTGCCTGGATTTAATAAATAAAAAGCAAATAGCAGACTATAATCGCGCGGTGAAGTCGTGGGAGTGATTGCTTTCATTACTCATGAACTGGAGCGCGCGTCTCATAAATAAACCGAAACTCAGCAGGCTATACTTGCCTCACAGACATGAGAAATATGCGTATAGAAAGCTTGAAATGTCCACTTTTAAACGAAACGATTCGAAGATATTTAATTAAGCAAAGTGCAGTGTTCACGCGAGCAGCTCTTGACACAGAGCGTTTCTGTTTAGAATGCTGCGCTTCATCACTGCACGAGCTGTGAGTTTAACGCGCATTTTTACACTAATCCTGACTTGTGCAACTTTGTAGCCTACACATTCGTTTCGCAAAGTTCTTACTTTGCTAAATATGTATATATAATTTCTGATTATAGCATAGCTTTCTGCCCACCCAATTAGACTAGTAAAGTAGGCTAATGATAAAAAAAAAAACGCTTGATCACGGGCCCGGCCCTACCCGACCCGAGGATAGTGCTGGAAAATCTCGGGTCGGTTCGGGCCAGGTTCGGGCTCGGGCTCGGACAGAGAATCTAAACTCTCGTTCAGATCACCTAAGTCAAATGATTTAGGCAGTTTGGCGGTTTCACATGCGATCCGAACAAGCGGCAATCTCCCGCGATCTCTCTTGAAGCCAATACGGAAGTAATGCAAACTGCAATTCCTTGACTGGCCTCTAGGGACAGGCTTCATAAGGGAGCAGAATCTCAATGAGAAATTCCCAACTTTACAGCAGAAAAAAAAAACATGTTTATAGCCTGGTACAAATTGTGGTTTTGGCCTATACGGCTAATTATGCTGAATAAAAATCTTATTTTTTGTTATTTTTGGACCAAAATGTATTGTCAACGCTTCAAAAGAGTCTAACTAACCAACTGATGTCAAATATGGACTACTTTGAGGATGTTTCATTACCTTCTGGACGTGGACAGCAAGTGGGCATATGCATACAGTCAAAGAACAGAAAGGCCTCGGACTAAATCTAAAATATCTTAAACTGTGTTCCGAGGATGAACAGAGGTCTTACGGGTGTGGAACTACATTGGGGTGAGTCATTAATGAAAGAAATTTCATTTTAGGGGGAACTAACCCTTTAAGCTTCAGAACGGCTTATCGGAATCCTATGGGTGACGTCACGAACACTACGTCCATATTTTTTTACAGTCTATGGATCCGAATCATGAATCGTTATACTGATTCATTAAGCTCTGAAGCCTCATTGAACTATGGCCTAATCCTGGCTTAGTCTAAGCCCTGTATGTGAATCCGGCCATTATGTGTATTTAACAACATAATGGTGTATGTAACAGTCAACATTTAACATTATTTTTTACCTACTCAGATTAATGGACTGGTCCAGCCACATATTGACTTCTAAAGTCAGTTTCCGTGATATTTCAGTTATTATAATAATAATTTGACAGCTTATTTACATTAACAAGAAATTATAATTGAGTAACTGATATTTCAGACATGATCAGTTTAATTTCCTCATGTGTATAGTGCATGAACACTTTGCAATGCAATAAACAGTGTCATTACCGTAAAACATTTACTATGGCATTTGCTTGAACATTTCCCCCCTAGATTTCTCAGTCAGGTAGGAACACCCACAGCCACTGTCATGCCACGTGACGCCTCGGCGTGTGAAGAGGTGAAAATGCCTGGAATTCCCTCCCATCAGACAATGGACGAGTGCCGAACCAACTTGAAAACAAACTCTGCTGTGACCTACTAGCCTTCATAGACATGTGACAAAGAGCTTCACAAATAGAGCAGAGAAAGCTCAAAGTAGTCCGTCTTGTACTGGCAAATGCAGCCCCCCTCCCTCTGTTCTTCTTTACAGCTGCGTTTGATGGCCTCAGGAGTGTAAGATATTCTTCATCTATCCCCACCCAGCCCTTCTGTTCTCTCCTCTCAGCGTGAGGGAGGAGAGGTAAAAAAAAGAGAGTGACAGAGGGAGAAAATATGATGTTATTGAATCCTCTATACGAGTACAGACACAGTGTGTGATGTAGTTGTGTATGTGCGAGGTAAACTATTGCTGCGTGTCTTAAAATCCTGTAAAATTCAGATTTAAAAAAAAGAAGTATCTTCTGCTCACCAAGGCTGCATGTATTTGATACAGTAAAAACAATAATATTGTGATATATTATTACAATTTAAAATAACTGTTTTCTATGTGAATACTATCTGTAGTATACTATAAAATGTAGTATACTATATAGTAAAATGTATTCCTGTGATCAAAGCTGAATTTCAGCACCATTACTCCAGTCACATGATTCTTCATAAATCATTCTAATATGCAGATTTAGTGCTGTTATTATACATTATTATTGGTTCTTCTTCTTATTATTATGTTTAAAACAGGTATGCTGCTAAATATTTTGTGGAAACCCTGCTGCAGCTTTTCAAAATTATGTTAACCACTTCAACTCTGCGCCCCTCCCCACCGGTGTGTTCAATATATAATCATTTATACACAGTGGCTGTCATTTTCATAACAGTTAGCAACCCGAGACGTCATTCGCTATCCTCCTACTCCTCATTCAAGTTAGACATCAACCTTCTTAGTATTCCTCAATCAATTCATTTTAAACATTGTGTTAAATTACACTTAGTGTAAATAGCAATAAGATTCTATTTACACTCAGTGAAAATAGCATATTTTCTTAATGTTCTTTGCTAAATGTGCTCGCTGTATGTGTGTAGGTACATATGATGGTATGTTGACCAGCTGAGAACTTTTGAATTACAACATGGCTTGAATGCACTTTAAAATTACCCCAATACTTTGCATGACAATGTATCACAGTTTCTACAACAATATGAAGCAGTGCAACAGAGAGGAGCAGCATTCGTTTCTGCTCTGAAGTATCGCAAAATATCGGTACTTGGTGTACGACAAAAATAGAACACGGGATCAGTTTACTGTCTGGGATACTGTAGCACCGCGCCGAATACAGTGTAGACAACATCACTGATTATAATGGGTTTTATTGTCTTTTGTTGTGTGACATTGCTCCACTCGCGTCACTAACGGTGCTAGGGTTAATAGAATGAGGTTGTGTTCAGACTTTTAGTTTGGTTCATATGGTTCATTTAGTCTGGACCAAAAAACAAAAAGGCATTTAGTTCTGGTCAGTGTTGTCACAGTTACTTTGAAAAAGTAATCTGAGTACTGATTGCTCCTTTAAAAAGTAACTTAGTTACTTTACAGATTACTTGATTTTAAAAGTTACTAAATAAGATTACAAGTTACTTTATTAGTTACATTCAGCAGTTGCCGACAACACCCCTGCCACCTCAACATAGAAATGACAACCGTTTTTGCCAACACTCACTTTATTGGAAGTGTATTTTTAACAATAACATCACCAATGTCTCTCCTGACATTTTAAATTGAAATAATAATAAAAAATCCTCTCCCCGAGACAAAAAAGAAATATATATATACGTATATGTATATATATATATACATATAAAAAAATTACTAAAATAGTCACTCACAGTGACTTGGATAAATTACTTTAATCTGATTACTGGTTTGGAAATAGTAATGCTTTAGATTACTTGTTACTGGAAAAAAAGTAGTCAGATTAGAGTAACGCGTTACTAAATAACGCGTTACTGGCATCACTGGTCCTGGTCTGCTTAACGTTCACATCGGTATTTTAACAGCAAACCTAAGGGCATAGGGATATGTTCACAAACGGATTGGTCGGCTTTTATTATAGTTCGCGATGGAACTTACCGAACAGCCAAAACAATGCTGTGTTCTTTGCAGAATATGCTCGCTGTATGTGTGTAGGTAAAAATGATGGTATTTTGACCAGCTAGCTCATAAACAGCTTTTAAAATGTGTAAAGGAGTGAAAACAGCCGCAGGAATCCCTCTGACACACACAAACGAAAATCTGTTGCGAGGAGACGCAGTTCTGATGCCTGTAGCAAACTTTGATGGGCAACATCATGACTATGATAAGAAAAAAACAGGTGTGCTTGAGCATTCTGTCTTTTTTAGGGTCACATCTTCCTGTTTTTTTATATTTTTTTTACATGCCTTGTGTTTTACATATCTTTTACATGGCCTTTGTTGCATTCATATATCATTCAAACAGCACCAGAGTTCATTTGGAAGTGGATCGAGACCCATCTTTTAAGCGGTCTCGCTCTGCTTGTTCGGTGCGCACCAGGGTTCAGAAGACAGCATCCACAGTTCTTCAAATGAACGGTACTAACAGACCAATCGCAGCAGGGTTCAGATGGCAGCGTACACACTTATTCAAATCAACCGTACTAACAGACCATTCACACCAGAGTTCAGAAGGCAGCATTCACTCTTATTCAAATGAACCACAGTAACAGACCAATCACAGCAGGGTTCAGATGGCAGCTTATTCAAATGAACCACACTAACAGACCAATCACACCAGGGTTCAGATGGCAGCGTTCACACTTATTCAAATGAACCAAACATGCCAAATGTGAACACACTCTGAGGTTTGGGTTTGTAGAATAAGTTGAAAACATAAAAAAAAGTGTTCAGCTATTAATCAGACAGTCTACTAATACTCTGATGAGAACTAGTTTACATGTAGTTGAAAAGTTAAATATATTGTCCAAAGGGGACTGTCAACATAAAGCGTAACAGAGACATCTTTCAGAAACATTAAAAATGTCAGGTTGTGCAAAATAAATGCTAGAATGAAGAAACCATTAAGGGGGCATTAACTCCCACCAATGAGGGGGCACATATATGTAACATGCTAATGGAGACAGTAACAAAATATCTTGCTCAGCTGAACGGGATCAAAGAGCGGCCCTCTTCGCCCCAGCTCTGCCCCGACGACCGGGCCGCATCGGGGAGGCGTCTCTCGCTGCTCGCCGCCATGATTAGTGTCCGTGTAACACTTTGAACGCTTCCAGCTCAAAGCAGAATCCAGCTGGGTCAGAGGCTTCAAACATCTCGGAAGAGCAGATGAAATATGTCGGCGTGGGCGTGTGCGGGTGGGGGTGGGGGGTGGGGGGGTTCCCGAGCCACTGAAACGCTTCTCAGAGTTTAGATGTTAAAAGATATCATATTCATTTTCCTGCCTTTAATGCGTACCCCGGGAATAAAAGACAACAAATAAAATCTGGGGGGTAGCGCGCATGCCTGTCATTTTTCCTCAGGTCGCCCTCATCGTAAATAGTCCCGAGGTTCGGCCAACAGAACTCTTACCCTGAGTTCGACGCGTGATTTATTCTGCTGGAGGTAGTAGATGCAGGTCACTGTCAACAAGTAAGTTGTTATTGTTGGCCGTTCGCTGCACAACTCTGTCGCACTCTTTTGTCTTGGTAATTTGCTAAGTTCTTGGCAATGCTGCGCTGTTACAGCATTGTCTTCACTCATATTTTGACGGTCTAATCTACATAGTGTTTTGATAACAGATTTATATCCTCTGATAATCCACGAGAGCCCGACAGCCATCAACATCCTGACCATCAAACATGAGTTTCCTCCGAGAGACCTCAGAGCTACAAAGTAATATGAAGAAATAACAACAAATGATGATGATGACAGTAATTATGATGATAAAATGAGGAGAATAATCTGGATAATTGAAAGTACTATAGTCAAAATGAGTGTTAAGTCTCTTTATTAGCTTTGAAGTCATCTTTATGTTAGCATTTTCCAAAAGGTTGACAGAATAAACATAGATCTATATTACTGCAAATATGACTGATATGCTGATCAGTAGATTGGGGTTGGTAAGATTTTTATTTTATTTTTTTATTAAATCTCGTCTGCTGTCCAAGTCTACATTTACTGAATCAAAAATACAAGAAAAACAGTAACATTAATATTAATATGTTATTATTAATATACTTTATGATGTAATTCAGTCTTCAGTGTCACATGATCATTCAGAAATCATTCTAATATTGATGATGTGATGCTCACAAGACAAAAGTGTATTCCATAATATACGTGTTTGTTGTTGTTGTTGTTGTTTAGGTTTTCATTCTAAATATGTGCTTTTACATGTTATTATAGCATTTTATTTCTCAAACTTATTTTTCTCTGCTTAATTAAAACTTTAATTTACAAGTATAACCAAAATTTCAAGCAAATTATCCTAAATACTTTCAAATAAATAAATAAATAGGTGGGTAACACTTTATAATACATATACAGTAATAAAGTATTTACAAACCACTTGCAAAATATTAGTTTATATAATTAATAGTTTATAAACTGTAGTGAATACGTGAAGCGTGTGTGTGTGTGTGTGTGTGTGTGTGTGTGTGTGTGTGTGTGTGTGTGTGTGTGTGTGTGAGCCTGTTTATGTGGTTTATGAGGACACAAATTTGTATAACTACATGGGTATTACACTGGTATTACACTATAAATGTGGTTTATGAGGACATATCAAATGTCCCCATAATTCAAACGGCCTTAAAAAAATACTAAATTATGTTTTTTTGAGAAAGTTAAAATGCAGAATGTTTTCTGTGATGGGTAGGTTTAGGGGCAGGGGCAGTGTAAGGGGATAGAAAATACGGTTTGTACGGTATAAAAACCATTACGCCTATGGAGAGTCCCTGTAAACCACATAGACCAACGTGTGTGTGTGTGTGTGTGTGTGTGTGTGTGTGTGTGTGTGTGTGTGTGTGTGTGTGTGTGTGTGTGTGTGTGTGTGTGTGTGTGTGTGTGTGTGTGTGTGTGTGTGTCTGTGTGTCTGTGTGTGTCTGTGTGAGCGTGAAGCGCGTGTGTGTGTGTGCGCGCGTGTCTGTGTGAGCGTGAAGCGTGCGTATGTGTGTGTGTGTGTGTGTAATGTACTTGTAAACATTTTAAGGAACACTGAATAATAATGCAATTAATATCTAATAAAGTTTGGTTAAAGCACTTCATTAATATAATGTTCCGATATTCTGTGACCTAATCTAGAGTGAGGAAAATTTACAGTTTTTAAGTTGTTAACAAAGCATCATCTAACTCTTTACATATGAGCTACACTTTTAAAACACTTTTATATAAAAAATACTTTGACAAAAGATTTTACTGTTTTATATATAGTCTATTAATGTATTCACAACACTTTATAAACTATTTGTTAACTATAAACTAATAGTTTGCAAATGATTTATAAGTGCTTTATTACTGTATACTTATTATAAAGTGTAACCTAGTAGTGCTGTCAAATCGATTACTCGTGATTAATCGCATCCAACATAAAAGTTTGTAAATATAAAACGTGTGTGTTTGTGTTTATAAACTTTTGTTACATGTGATAATCACAAATAATTGATTTGACAGCACTAAAATACATTTTTAAAAATGCTGAAATCGTCACCTGTTGTTTTAATGTAATTCCACTTGTATTATGGTTTCACAGTAGGTGTATTAACTATGGTGTTTTGCTGAAACTATGGTTACTATGGTAAAGGTAAGGGTCACGTGTCAGGTCAAATGGTCCATAACGGCAGCCTGGTAATCTGCAGCTAGTCGTCCCGTGGTGTAGTGGTCCGTGAAGAGCCCGTGTGCCACTGGTGACAGAGCTGAAGGCCCTGCTGACAGCCGTAAGCCCTGCTGCAGCTCTTCTGTCAGTGAACATTGCTCCATTGTGCTCTCTCTCTCTCTCTCTCTCTCGCTCTCTCTCTCTCTCTCTCTTTCGTCCTGGCGCTCTGCCAGCTCTAGGTTAAAGTCTTCAAGCTTTTCATCTGTCAGAGGCCCGTGGTGGTTTCCCATCAGCCAGCCCATCAATATCAATGCTTAAATGAGCTATCACTGAGCCCTAGGAGCAATGCCACGGAGATGGGGTGCTTTAGCTTTAAAGGAAGACATGGAGTTAAAATGCTGCACTAAGGTTAAAATTTTACTTTTATTTTGTATTAATTAATTTTCTTTTACAGTATAATGTACTTACAGTGCATTTACCTAAGAACGTACTGGGTATACGATAACTACATGGGTTAAGTTCAGGTTAAGGGGTACAGGGTTAGTACATAGTTATTACACAGTTATTGCAAATACTATAATTATAACATAGTATGTACATTGGGGACATGACTGTAATATTAGACACTCATAGACTGACTGAGGTTCAGTTCTCTGAAAATCACAATCGTGTCAGATTTGTGCTTTGGGGTTTGAGTATGAATATACAGCAATGTCTAAAAGTGATTTTAATGACCCTATAAGTTTGATTAAAACATCCAAATATAAAGAAAATATGTTATATTGTTTAAACACTAAACTTGGTATTTATCTAACAAAATTATTTGGCAAAAGGTTTAATTTTACTGTCAAAAACAAAAAGCACAAAAAAAAACATTCATTACACCATAATCAATTACACTGTAAAATAATAATAATAATAATATGATCAAGTTTTTTAATTGCTTTAACTTATCAAAAATAAGCAATTTTCAAAGTTTTTATAAGTTATATGATTCAACTTATTGTTAAGTCAGTTCAATGTGATTTAAGTTGAAATGACTTAAATATCCAAGTCGATTATACTCAAATATTTAAGGCAGTAATGCTTCTCTCTCATCTTTTGCACTTTAACATAATTTCACACAGAAAACAGTTATTCTAATCGTAATAATATTTCACAATAGTACTGTTATTACTGTTTTGTTTCAATAAATGCAGCCATGGTGAGCAGAAGAGACTTAAAACAAATCTTAATTATTGTTTAATGTAATTTATAAGTTGAAATGCCTTAAAAATCCAAGTCAATTGTACTTAAATATTTAAGCCAGTAACCTTATTTTTTATTATTATTAATAATATTTTGCTGGTCCTCTCTTGTTTTTGCATGCGTTTATTATTTCTTTGTATGACAGCCTGGTCAAGAATTATGTCCACACAATTTGACATGTTTCATTGCGTTAACATTAATAAAAAAATCGACTGAATTATATTTTAATAAAGAGTGAATATCTAAATAATCACATATATCAGACTTTTTGCTAGTTACTAGTCATCTGTTCGTAGCTCTTGAGATCTTTTAAAATATTCATCACAGAAACATAGTGTTCGTCTGATTTCAATAGCCAACGGTGATGCCATTCTCTCGCAGAAACGTTGATATAATAACCACATATACTCATATTCAATATAGTGCAATTCATGTAATGTTTGCATGCATACAAATTCCCATCTTAATTTTACTGAAATCCAGAATCTGCATTTTATAAAATTCCCTCACTTAATTCACAAGTTTAAAAAATAAAATTATTTTTAAGTTTTATATATTTAAATGTAATATATTTAACTGTAAATAAGTATATTATAAATAACAATTCTAATCCTCAATTATTTATAACAAAGTTATTTTCAGGAGATAAGTTGACTAGTTTGTCTTACAACATCTGGATTTTTGGAGACTCTTTTAATCCTTTTCTAGAGGATAATCTGACTTGGCTGGGCAGAATCGTTTGAATAATGCTGAATAAAGCCTGACTTATGTGGAATTTCTTTATTAAAATCTCCATTGGTTTGTGTATAGAGAGCGCTGGCTTGTCCGTGGGGAAACACGTCGTGCAATTGAAAGCAGCTGAGAGAAGTGGGAAGCTTTGAGAAGCTAAAACAAACAAATTGCTCTGGTTCTTTACAATTATGTAACCATTTCTGTGGCAGCAAAAAGGCAATGAAGGCTTAAAAGACGGGGAGGCTGTAGAGGTCAAGTTCTGGCAGATCTCTCTCGCACTCGCACTCGCTCTCCTCCCCCCCTTTCTCTCTCTCTCTCTCTCTAGCCTTCCCCGGGAAGGAGGCCAAATCCTGTCAGTTCTGGAGGTCTGAAGCCAAGACGACACGGCGAGAAGACAAAAGTGAAATGTTGGACTGCATTCCTCCTTACAGGAGACCCTCTGATATCCAGATGTTGAAAGGAGCATTTTAGTCAGAGCATTGGTGTTTCTTTCTCTCTGTTCCTCATTCCTTACCTCTCTCTGACACTTCTGTACTCGCTCCAAGATCTCCGTCAAATGCTCTCTTTACTGTAACTGTCTCTTCTTTGCTTCTCTCTTTAAGCCATTTGGTTATGAGAACATGGTCAAACTTGTGGCTTTGACTCAAGTTGTGCTTCTAAGCCTCAACCGCCCAGTCATTATTAAAATGGTTTACTGTTCAATATATTTGAAATTCTGTTTTTTTATGGAAACATTTGAACAACAAATTTCTTGTTTTGACTTTTATGAGCTTGTTTCTTTTAATTTAGACTAACTTAAATTGAACCAAAACTGAACTGGGATTTCTATTTCCCAGCATAAGAAAGGAAGAATACATGTTAAAATTAAGTGTTATATAATGTTTTGTGCAAGTTTGGTTGGAGATTTAGTAGTGTTTGATGTGTTACTATGTTAGTTTAGAAGAGTGTCTCTTCTGTTGTTGTTTTTATATTTAGGGTTAACATCATGCTGACGAGTGGACAAAATATCAGTGTTGTGTTTCCAATTGCTGGATTCGCTTGTTAAAGCTAGTTACCACTACTGCAAATATTTAAGTTGACATTTTTATTTAAATGTTTGAATTAGCTTGCTCAAATATTTCAAGTTAAGAGCAATTAAATTGTGCAATGAAAAAATATGCAAGTTCTGCATACCTAAAGCTTACATTTCTTAAATGTTCTTGTTTAAATTTGATGTAACCGATTGACTCAAAATTTTTGAGTTTTGCCAACTTATTTGGCTATACAGTGCATTATATAAGTTATTTTATAATTGGATTAATTTTGTAATAATTGCGTATTTGTATGCTCACTAAGGCTGCATTTACTAAAAATACAGTAAAAACAGTAATATTGTGAGGAAAAAAAATGTTTCTATGTGAATAGAAACTATGTGTAAACTGTAATTTATTCCTGGGATCAAATCTGAATTTTCCACATCCTTACTCCAGTCTTCAGTGTCACATGATCCCTCAGAAATCCTTCAGAAGAAGCTTTAGTAGCAGTATAAATGTTTTTACTGTCAATTTTGGCCAATGTAATGTGTATTTACTAAATAAAAGTATGAACAAAATATATCCCAAACTTATTAATAATAGAGATAATAATCACATATGTTACTTGAGCAGCAAATCATCATATTAAATGGATTTCTGAATGATTATTTGACACTGAAGCCTGGAGTAATGATGCTGAAAATTCAGTTTTGAACCCTGAAATAAATTTATTTTAGTATATATTTACACAGAAAACAGTTATTTTAAATTGTAATAATATTTTACAATATTACTGCTTTTACTGTATCAGCTAAATGCTGCCTTGGTGAGCATAAAAGACTTAAAACATTAAAAACCTACTTATTGGGTAATACATTTTTGTGGAGTTTTATTAGTTTTAGTTATAGTTAGTAATATATTGGGTTTGTGTTTAAAAGTGGCTGCAGTTAAACAGATCAATTTGGTCATTTTAATCTTTCCTAATCCTTAAGAATACCTACCAGAGAGATAACGTTTTCCCAACTCAAACTTTTCAGTATTATTTCTTTGATTAACTTTGCTATCACTCCACAAAACCCAGATTTGACTATTCCTGTCCTGCGGTTATCGTGTGTACATGTCTGCCACCTGTAATATGCTGTCCTGTTTGCAGAGATGAAAGTGTCGGATGTGCTTAGCGTGTAATCGGAGGAAGCTCTGTTTCTTCCCCGGGGTCTTTCTGCCCATAACATTTGACTATTACAAGACAGCTATTGTGTACGGGTGTATATACATACACACACGTACAAGCGCCCGCTGATGGCAGCTGTCTAACAAACCCACCCCATTCTCTGTGTGAATTCACGGACCCAAACCAGCATCATCTTGAAAACCTTTCATGGACTCTAAAAATACTCCAAATAATCTTTTCATAAATAAACATTCCTTAAAATAAGGAAAGGAATGGGGCTTTTAAGGCTCAGAATAGCCATGGCTCTTGCCCTGTCTCTTTCATGTCTGAGGAAGCCAGGAACAATCTCATTGTTACATTGTTACATTTCCTTTTCTCCCAGTGAAACCTCTGTAGTTTTCGATATAAGGTCACAAGCAGGTCCATTCGGCATAATTGGAGCTCTTCGTGCCACACACTCCAATATAAACTGAAACAACCACACCTCAAGAGGAGTCAATACCCTATTATCACACTGCCAACGAGCTTTACTGAGTTGCGAAGAATACAATTAATCTGTACATTCATGTATGTAGCTGTTTTGTATAAAATGCGAAAGTGTGAGCTGATCTGTATACACAGAGCTTGCCTTTACTCCATTGGAACTTACTATGTATTAGAGCCTTTTTTTGTACCTGGTCACTTCATGCGTTTTCTCTGATTGTGATCATGATCATCAAAAGACCTGGAAATGCTTTCCAGAAGAATTTAAATCTCATCGCTCAACCCACTTTAGGAGGTGGTTTCGGTGTAAATACATCTGGTTGTTGAAACCACAAAAGTAAATTTTACTCCTCCCATAATATGTAAAGATAAATGTGTGAGAGCATATTATACGCTATATGACACGTAACTGCTAAAATGCTACAGCAAGCATTGCCACAGATAAATGAGTATCTCTACAACAAGCCGATATGCAAACTGCCACAAATGAAACTGAAAGTAAGTTGCAGACACTCTTCATTAACTTATGGGAGACTGAATGATTTTAAATCTCTAAATCACTTACACTGTAAAAAAAATTAAAAAAATAATAATTGTTGTTTTTTTGTTGGTTTAACTTAAAAAAGTAACCTGGTTGCCTTAAAATGTTGAGTTTATTGAAATAAAAAAATTGAGTTGATACAATGAAGGACATTTGTTTAATAAATAGAAACTTAAAATATTATTGTATCTGAACCACATAAAAAATTTGATAAATCATGAAAATAGCACTATTTGGCATGTTTCACTGCGTCATCAGAAATAAAACACACACAATTACTCAATATGCTTACTGTCACAACTGCACAGCCATCACCCTCAGACACAGACACTCAGACCACAACCACTCATCCCCAATCATCAGTATTCCATACGCCTGTGAACCATCACCAGTTCCCCACATAAAACACTCCTCATCCCCACAGTCTTGTTCTGGTCTTGCACCGATGAACACTGCTACTAACTGATCCTTACCTGATGCTTACCTGCCCATCTTCATCGTCATCCTCTTCCTCGTCTTTGTAATCCCTGTGGTCACCGTCTTCGTCTACTGTCATCACAAAGGAAAGTCTGTTGTCATTGTGTATTCCTCTACGTTCAAGACTCACCTTAAGTATTCCCTGTGTCCGTTACCTCTTTTTAATAAACACTGCACTTGCACTAACCATCTGTGTCCTCATCTGTGTCTGACAGAAGACCAAATCTCATGCAGAGCTCTCTGTACATGGAAGCATATTCCCACCGATTCCATCACGAGAGAGGCCGGGTGGCGTTCATCATCTCTCTTCTCTCAAGCCAAGCACTTCTATGGGCGCAATCACTGGGACCCGTCACCAGCTCGGCCTCTGCCTTCTGTACTCGTCTTAGAGAAGTCTTCAGTCAACAAGCCACTGTTAATCCTCTGCCCGTCCAACCACCTGTCACCCTGGAGATGACTACGCCTGAGCCTCCTGCAGACGAGAGCTTCCGCCCGCTGCTGACATGGAGCCTGTGACGACAGCGCCCACTGCAGCCCTGGAGCCGAAGGTCCCAAGTGAGTCTGTCCAGGGGTGTGAGCCGGCAACAGCTGTCCCGGAGGGAATTTTGGTGGAGCTTGGCACAGAGGAAGATTGGCTCATTGACTGGGACAATGAAATACTGCCTCCCACCCTGATCAACATGAGTTATCTTCGGTGATCTTTTCTCCTTCGGTGCCCATTGAAACAGCCAGTCCTCCAGCCCTGTTTCAGCTGTCGTCGTGTTGTCCTTCATCTTCCCCTGGGTCTCCTGTCAGCATGGTCCAACACTCGTGAGCCTCATCCAGTCAAGAGTATCAATGGGTGCTGCCTTCAGCCTCGGATCCCCTCACGTCACCTTGGCCTGGATACCTGCAAACTAAGCCGTGGTTCCTCCCACCCTCGGAACCACCAGAATGCCTCACCCCTGCGGCTTCACCGGGTTCCCTCATCCCTCCAGGTCTTCGATCACACCGGTTCTGCCTGGGACCTCGGCAGTTCTGGTGTCCCCTTGGGGGCTCGTCACCACATCTCCTCCCAGTTCTCCAGTGCCAGCAGCACCGCTCGGGTCCATCAGCTCTCCGTCTGCGCTTGAGGATCCACCTACACCAGTGTCGTCTTCGTTGATCGGGCCACGGAGGTTGTCAACCACACCCACTCTATGGCTCCTCCCTCCGTCTACATCACCGTGGGCTCTCTGGGTCTGTTTCATCTGGTCACTCCTCTCGTCTGCCCTTCCAAGAACTCTCCCTCCATGAGAGCCCTGCCGACCTGCCTGTCCGTCTGCCAGTACACCTGCCTTCTGCCTGCTCTTCCTCTTCAACCCTTCTCCTCACCCACCTCCAAAACCTCCACCCATCATCCCTCATCTCTTCTGGATCACCTTACGGTGCAAGAATGCGCCTACTGGGAGGGGGCGTACTGTCACAACTGCACAGCCATCACCCTCAGACACAGACACTCAGACCACAACCACTCGTCCCCAATCATCAGTATTCCATAGACCTGTGCACCATCACCAGATCCCCACATAAAACACTCCTCATCCCCACAGTCTTGTTCTGGTCTTGTACCGATCAACACCGCTACTATCTGATCCTTAGCTGAAGCTTACCTGCCCATCGTCATCGTCATCCTCTTCCTCTTCCTCGTCTTCGTCATCCCTGTGGTCACCATCTTTGTCTACTGTCATCACAAAGGAAAGTCTGTCGTCATTGTATATCCCTCTACGTGTCAAGACTCTCCTTAAGTATTCCCTGTGTCCGTTACCTCTGTTTAATAAAGCACTTGCACTAACCATCTGTGTCTGAACCACGTCTGTGTCTGACAAAATGTAATGTTTTAATAAAGGTTGTCGAATCTCAAATGTTCATTGTATTAACTCAAAATTTTAATGTCAATGAACTCAAAAGGCAACCAGGTAACTTTTCTTTCTAAATGTTTTACAGTGAACCAGTGCTGATGCTGCTCTCTCCTATCACATAACACATAGGCCTAACCAGTGTTGTGCAAGTAACTCTGGAAATGTAATCAAATGACTGATTACTCCTTTTAAAAGTAATCACTTTACTGTTCTGATTACTTTATATCAAAAGTAATTAGTTACATTACTAGCCCCCCACATTTACATTTATGCATTTGGCAGACGCTTTTATCCAAAGCAACTTACATTGCATTCAAGGTACACATTTTACATTTTTGTCAATTCTTGCTTTCCCTGGGAATCGAACCCATGACCTTGGCATTGCTAGCACCATGCTCTACTCATTGAGCTACAGGAAAGACGCCACCCCTTCAAAAAACAGAATATAATAACCTCTTAAGTCTGCTGTATTAAATTTTGATTTGCTCATGTTGCATCACACTTTTTTACACGTTGTACAGCATTGCGCACTATAACCAATCAATGTGATGAGTTTATGAATGCTAAAAGTCAATCAGAGGTAGTCTGGCAAGCAAGCTAGACCCACATCGAAATGTTGGGTCTGGAAACTCACCATTGACAGGGCTCAATCCGAGAGGCGGGACAAACGGTTGTCTTTCAAAGTCCCTTTGCACACAATAGGATAGCGCTACAACCAAACTGAGCAACAAAGAAGGTGAATCGGAGCTAGTTGATAGATATAACTTTTGGTACCGTTCTTTGTTTTTTTCTCAAAGAAAACTCAACCCCAAGTCTTACAGAGTCACGACCAAAGCCGATTCGAAAGGCCGCTGTACCGGTACCATCACAGCTCTGCCATCATTATGTTTAGCCCGCCCACCGACTCTATACACGATGTGATTGGCCTGACCAGAGTTTGGATTTTCCATCTCACAAGTCTATGGAGAGTTGCTAGACTACACTAGCAAAGCAGATTTGCTGCCGCTATGGTGCGTCTAGATTTCTAGGCTAAATCAGAGGCGTTGTGATTAGTAATCACTGAAAAAATAGTTTTGTTCAGTGTATTCTGCACTCTCACGAATACTCTCATCATAAACTGAAAAACAAAGGGAGTTTGTTTACTGTATGTATGAATTAACTACGAATTGCGGTCTTTGATCTTGAAATTAGCTGATGATAAATAAAATGCAGATCACATCTGTTGCTTTCACTGACGTGAACTTTGATGGGAAATTTTAAGCTGCAGTCCATAACTTTTTGCACTCTAGTGGTTAATAAACAGAACTGCATGCATCTTGCGGAAGAACAGTGCAGCCGGAGCTACTTTTCTCTTTTTATGTCTATGGCGGATCACGCAGGGACTCCTCCGCAGCGGTACCTACCAGTCTGGCCTGAAATAGTCCCAATATAAATACTTATTATAAGTGTACCATAATGATTCAGGGTAAGACAAAAACACGGTTTAGAAAATGGATTCATGTTGTACATTCTCATTATATAATTTTTGTAAAACTTGAACACAAAAAAAGTTATGGACAGCAGCTTTAAGATTGAGTTTATATTCATTTTGCAGACATGTATGTGTCAGAGTGTAAATAAAACCGTTTTAATCATGAAGTGACCAGGAGTAAACAGGCCCTTATATCCTGCAATCAATACACACTCACTGGCCACTTTATTAAGTACACCTTGCTAGTACCTATTACCCTTTTGCCTTCAGAATTGCCTTAAAAGAAAAGCACACCCAAAAAAGAAAAATATCCCATAATTTACTCACCCTCAAGCCATCCTAAGTGTATAGACGGTTTCAACGGTAACAACATAAACAAACGCTACTGCGCATGCGCGCTTTTGTGGCCCAAACTTAACTTCCGGTAGACATCAATAACACCAGAGGATGCGTTATCTTTCTTATGCGTTAGCATCTTTAATTTTGATTGTGCACCATTATCTTAATGTATAGATTTTTTTTTGTTTCAGCATGTTTATTATAAATAATCTCCCATTTATGTCTTTAATATAGAGTGGGAAAACGCCCCACTTAAAGGGTAGGTCACCCAAAACTGAAATTCCTGTCATTCATTACTCACCGTCACGTTGATCCCAGAGTTTCTGCTAGAAAACAATGGTGCCGGTCAAAGTGACCGGCAGAGGTTTCGTTTTCCGGACATTTTGATGATATGCCGGTCAAAAACTCCTGAAAGCAGTTTATGTAACTTAAAAAAAAATGACCATGTTTATTAGCCGAACTTTCAAATAGACGGAAAAAAAACATGAACGTCCGATTGGCGTCAGTCAACCAATTTTTTTAACTTACAGGCGTAATTTGCGGGTGGGACAGGTGGGACATGTCCCTACCACTTTTTTAAAACATCTTGCTTCACGGATTAACCTAACTAATACAAACAATGCAGTTCAATGCAGCAAACGCGGCTCATGCAATCTTCACACAGACGAGCGCTTTAATCTAACGCTTAACGCCGTTGCAGAGACTTTCTATTTGTTCCGGTCAGATCGCGAAACAAAACGCACAAAAACTGTTCCTGCTCTTGATGTACAACCACTGATGGTATTCGGTTTTGATGAGAGAAAAAATAGACCACGAGGGCAGATTAGAAACGAGAACTTCTGACAAGTTTAACAGACTAGACCAGTGATTAAGCAAAGTGTGCAAATCTATTTGCCTTTATTCACGTGAAAAATCTTTAGATGCAATAATTAAACGCAATTAATAAATTTAATTATAAACTCAGTATGTCTCATTTAGTTGGTAACATTTAAATTGGCCACCGTGTGAAATGACAAAATCATATAATAGAATATAACAGATACTGATAACTACAAGCAGGTAAGCACTACAAGATGTTTTTGAAATCATTAGAGAAAACGACAAAATTACTTATTCACAAAATTACGTGTGTGAATAAGTGCTGTTAAAAATGTGCTTGCACCCGATCATATTCAGTAGAAGGTAAAAAAAAAAAAAAAAAAAACCCTTAAACTTTAACATCCCGCTCATGCCCATCGCCGTGATCATCTGTATCCAGCTGGTTGTTTACCGTGAGTTCTGAACACTGCACCATGCTTATTTAAATCTTTTCGTTTCTACACATATTAGGCTACATATTCCTCATGTCTGAGGCGAGCCTGCCGAGTTTCAGTTGGAGACGCGCTTCAGTTCATGATGAAAGCGATGGCTTCCGCGACCTAGTCTACTTATTTATTTCTTATTAATTAAATACATGCAATTAACCGAAGAACCCTTTATTAAAATTAAGAGACAATTTGTACAAAACGAAAGAAAGGCTTTTTACAAAACAAAACTTAATATTAAACTAAATATAACCACCAAAATCATTTCGGACCCACTCGCATCTTTGCACTTATAGCCTATCATAATCAGATGAAATCTAAAAATAATATTATAATATTTACATAAATATGAAGAAAAAAAACATTGTTTAATGGCTACAACAAGTATAGTAAGCTTCAGATGTATGTCATGTCTGAGCTGGATTTGAACGAACATAATTTTACCGGTGGGTTCACAGTAGCCTATATAAATGCATGCGCACTCGCCTTTCAATTATGCAATGCGTCGGCATAACATGTTTCTTTGTTTCATAATATAAGAATAATATTGGGAAACTTGTGTCATGTGCTCTCTGCTTGATTTTTAATATTTATATCATGTTAACCAAGAATAGTACGTCAAAATGTATTTCTACTGAGTAGTGCGCCATACAAACAGACACAGACCGGAAGTTAACTTCGGGCCAGGCGCGTAACCGTAGCAACGCGCGTGCGTTCGATGAAACCGTCTATATGATTTTCTTCTTTCAGGCGTACACAATCGGAGTCATATTAAATAATATCCTCATATTTCTTATCATCTTATTTGCCATTGAATAGAGATTACCATTTTCTTTTTCTCCAGTATACACTGGCTTATATAGACAGTGAAGTGTTGCATACTTAGGGTTAGTTGTTAATCATGCTGTTATTAACACAGTACATGTAGCGTGTAACAGGGACACTGTCAAATAAAGTGTTACCAATAATTTGTAAAATGTCAGCATATTTAAAAAAATATATAGCATATTAAAAAATGTATTTGAAAATCTGTCATTTTGAACAGGTTTGGTCTATGTCCCTTCAAAAAAGTTCTGTTGATCCTGTATCTCCTTCTAAAAAAGTTATTAAGATTAATCTGTCCAAACTATCTAATAACTCATCTTGCATTGATTGAAGCCATAACCTGGAAAATCAAAAAGAAGGCCCAGCTTCCTCAATTTTGTAAAGGGAGATCTCAGGCTCTGATTGGTCTAGAAGAATGATCGACGTGTCTATAGAGAGCAGAGATACTCAGCTTTTTTGACGGATGATGCAATACGTGATGACGTCACCAACAATTGCGGCTAACAAAGATTATCAAAACTAAGTATAATAATACAAGTATTTGTCTGCATCGCATGTTTTGAGCTGGACATCGGTGACATCGTTGTGTTGTTTGGTCATGCTAGCTCACAGACGTGGAAAAAGTCTCATTTTGCAGATTTGAAGTGGTTAAAGATAAAGACAGAGCTTTACTGGACATCATGTCTACTAAAACAAATAAGATCATTGTTATCATTTAAGAGTAATGTATTTCAATTAATCATAAAATGACCCTGATATGTCACTAGACATTAAGAAATCATGTTCATTTCAAATACTTATATCACTGACTCCAGTAGTCCAGCCAGGATATTGTCATTTAAAAGTTGTTGTTGCAGCCCTCAAATGATGTTGATATTGACATGTTGTGTTTTGGCTTGAAGCCTCACCCTCCACCAGCCAGTAGTGTTTCAGCATCTGGGTTGCCAGATCTGCTCTAGTTACCACAGCTGTAGCCACAAACGTTCCTTATGGATACTGCAGCCTATTTGGCAACCTCGAGTCAGGGGGAGAGGGAGAGGGGATACAACTGCAGTACCAGTTTTGGCCACAATATTACATACAACTACTTTAAAGATCTGTATTTTTTTTCATTTTAAATTTAACATTATAGTTATTTTAGTTGTCACAACAATGTAAAATCTCCCCTGCAAAATGAGTCATTGGCATTATTTTTCAGTAATGTAATAAAGGATCAATGATATCAAATTTATTCTGTGACGTAAAGATTTCCAGTCCTTTAACCTCTGTCTGTTTTCGTTTTAACTCAAAATGGATGTACAGCACTCTGAGTTTAACCCGGAGCATTACAAGTTTAGGCGTTTAGAAAAGAACTACAACCCTGAAAAACAAATATCACGACACAGCAGGATTCATCTAGACTCCATCAAGAGTTCACGACTCAGATGAGAGAAAGACACAGAGAGAAGGTGCGAACTATGCAAGCAAAAATCTGAACAACAGGGGATTAAAGATAAAGCGTTATGTGAATAAGGGTGTCTAAGATAGAGAATCGAAAGAGACAGAGTGAGAGGTGTAACACTATAGAATAAAAGAGCCAATGAAAGTCCCATATGGATTCAGTGGATGTGAAGTGACATCCCAGCAAGCACAACGGTCACACTGAGAACTGACCCAGCACACCCAGGTCACAAAGATCTTCCCTCCAAAGACACAACCCCACCTCACACAGAGAGAAACACACACGAGTAGAGGTTGGAGCAGCTGGTAAATTAGGTACAGCCCGTTTTGGGGAAAAAAAGTACAGTTTAGTATACTTTTGAAAACGAGCACAGCATACTTTAGTTATCTTATGGTTATTATGTTATTATTTGCTCAAAAGTTCAGTTACACTTTTTTTTAAGTTGTCATTACAGTGTAATTATATATTTAAGTACTGGGTGATATTATTTAACTACATACTTACTATAAAGTTAGTATAGGATTAGGGTTTGGTTTAGGATTAGTTGCATGTAATTATGCATAATTTTTATGGTAAGTACATGTAACAGACACTGTAAAACAAAAAATGCTATATGATTGTTTTAACAGGGATGTATAAACTTTTTATATCCACAGTACATGTGTACTGCATGTAATGTTTTCAGGGACTTAACTGAATATTATTTACAAATTATTATTTATTTTTTAAGGTGGGTTATTATAGTTTTATATTTATATTAAGTTTTTCATTTATATTAAACCAAATCCACGGCAGCTTTTTAAAAAAAATTTTTTATCTAAAATATCATGGCCCCCAGAATATTTTGTTTTATGAATATCTGAACATACATCATATCAAGAGAAAGAACAGAGGCTCTCCTTTACAAAAATAAATAAATAAATAAAATAAAATAACTAGCTTAATGCATCAACACTTGAATGTGGGCAAGTTTCATGAACAAAAGAAAAACATAATTTTGTCAAAGACTACATCCAGATAAGATTTAGAATGATGATCAAAACAGATGGAGTAGATCAAGTTCATCAAAGCTTCACAGTCCTAGCTCCTCCTGGGTCGACATTTCATTAAGTAACATTAGGCCGTTTTGATTTATACACCATTTAATGCTGATGATCACGTTATTGTTTTGAATCAGCAACCTCTAGTGGCGAAAATTACATATTATGCCTATATATATATATATATATATATATATATATATATATATATATATATATATATATATATATATATATATATATATATATATATATATATATAGTGCTATAAGATATATTTACATAGCCCCTTATATATACTATAAAATTTAAAGGTATGCATTTGGAGTGTATCTTTTGTGCCATGTAAATTCTGCATGAATCTATGAACAGTAATACTAATGACAAATTCTAAAACACTCCGACCACCTCTGCGTGAACAATGGTAGATCTGCTCCAAACTCCTGCCATTGGTTGTTGAGGACATGTTGGAGCACTTGCTGGATGTTGAAAGTGCCACAGATTCACCACAGCTTGTTAGTGGCCAAGCATTGTATGTGCAGTAGTTTATAGTTGATTCTAATTTAATCAGTTCACTCGGGATAGAATTATAAAAAATAAAATAAAAATGTGAACTTATATTTTTATGTGTAATAACTGTTATACAATATACTGAATATATTTTTTTAAATCATGAGTCTGTACCATGCTAAATTTGCTCCAATATACAAAGCTATTTTATTGTTTCACACATACAAAAATGTACATGCTCTTCAGCCCTTTTCACGACCAAAGTGTCAGGGACACTTCCTGTTCAAGACACCTCCAATGCCAGCACAAATCATGTCATCAAACGCCCCTCACCCTTTGCGCTCCACACAGTCCACACCCTTTGTCCTTCCTGCTGTCCAGCAGCTGGCTCTACGGCCCAGGTTGGTGCTCCATTTGGTGGTAATCAGGTGTAGAGCAGGAGCCCCACATCCTGTTCGCTCCTCCTGATTAGCAGGAGTGAACTCCAGCAAATTTGCCAAATTCCTTCTCCTGTCAAGTCTTCCACCCCAGACGGCTGACCGGAGGCTTGATGAATACACTTGTGTTCTGTGAGTGCCAGACCCAGACCTCCTCTTCTTTGTGTTACCTGATCTTTGAAGGGAAGGAGAAATCAAGCAGAAATGTGGTAAAGAGAGGGCGAAACCAGTTCGGAAAGTAACAGCATCCAGGCCACATCACTCTCAGCATTTCTGATTTATGACATTCCAGGCTCTATTTATATTCATGAGCAGGCATGGAAGCGGACTTGCTCTCATTCCACAGCTTCAAGTTCCCTAGCCCTACTTCCAGCAATCCCTTCCATTCCCAAGCAAAGTTACCAGCCTTTTATCCTGATCAAAGATAGGGCCCACAAATCAACCCATCCTTTTCTAACAGGCATTGAGCTAATAGCCCACCAAAAAGCTTCTAGTCCTCATCTTAGGCTAAACACAATAAAATCAACTCTACTTTTGCAGGTTTCAATATCAATGTTGTACGGTGTTGGCGCTAGCGTATTACAGGTAACTTATAAATTCAGATTTATGCACAGCAACTAGTAAAGTAATGCATTAATGTGAGTAAGTAGGCTACAGAGGCGTTGTGTGTGACCATGATGGTTAGTTTTAGACTAAATGAGCAGGCATTTACTAATTTCACTTGCAAATAAACTCTCAGCATTCTTCAAAATGAATAAAAACAGTGAAATGCAATATAAGAATATAATGCAAACCTGCAATAAATGTATTCAATTACACAGCTGTATACTTCATGTATTTAATCTCACTTTATTAACAAATGCCTTTGCTGCTAAGCTTAAATTATCCACTTCAACCACAATAATAAACACAAATTATTTTAGATAGACATCACGTTTGTATTTCATGAATTAAGCATGTTGAACTTTCTTCTCTGCATCTTTAGAATGGCAGCATATCTGTTTGAGCTGTGCCCTCTACTGTACAGGCATGCATTTGCATTTCCTTCAGCCTGAGGATTATTCATTTCACTTTTGGTGTGAAAGGGCCTTTACAATTGCATTTACAAAGTAAAACTTTTTATAAAAATGTTTTGTTGTTATTTAAAAAAAAAAAAAAAAAACAAGCTAGCCCAGCCCAGGTGAGTAAAGGTGATGCAAAAGTAATGTAACACTAGCCTGACGTGGTCATACTCAATTCTAGTCAGAATATGAGTCTGAAACTTCTCCATTGGGCTGTGATTGAGGTCAGGAAAGAACTCAATTGGATAGACCTACAACCAATCAGAGCAACGAAGCGATGTCAACAGAGCTTAACTGCAGAGTCCTGCACGGGTCCATTTTTGGAGACCCGCCCCCGCCCGTACCCGCAAGGTTTAGCACCAGATCCGACCCGTGACCTGTGAAAATTTCAAAATTAAATCCGCACCCGCCCAGACACGTTAATATTTGGCCCATTACCCGACCCGTGCCCGCGATAAATCACACACGCTAAAATCATTCAAATTAAAATGCTTTATTTTTTTATCCTGCACCTCTCTCAACATCACAACAGCGTCATGAATGGGCTAATGAAACAGGCAAAAGTGCCTTTAAAGACTCAACAATTTCATATAGGCTACTCCACTCACCAACTTTACTTTTACTTCATCCATTGCTACTCCTGCAACACTCGCTGGGTAACTGGGTTACGAGAGGCATCAACAAAAGTTTCAATGTCGCAGTGGTGGTGACGTGATGGGTCAAATGGCATATCCTTGTTGCGTGTATGTGTAATGGTAATTTGGACATAGAAATGTTTAATAGCCTACAATATGTTCGAGGGGGGAAGAAGGAGGCGGGAACCGGCGAACATTTAAAAGACTATAACCAAACAAAACGAAAGTAACGTGGGCAGCCCCTCACGGACAACTGCCACGCGCACACACATAATAAAACGTAAACACAACTCAACGTCAAATCCAGGTGTGGTGATCTCTTGTCCCAATATATGCCTCCGAGCTCCCTCAGAGGACTCGAAACCGGTGTGGCTCGCAGGTGACGCTCATTCACAATCACCCACCGGTCTCGCTCGCTCTCTCTCTCTCGTTCACCTCGCCACAGAAATAATGCACATAGCCCCCCCCCCCCCCCCCCTCCCCCTCCCCCCCAACCAACCCCGGGTTGTTTTCTATGTCCGTGGGTTGAAGCGACTATTATGTGATATATAGACCCATGAGTGCGAAATTTAGCAGGCAACCTTGCCAAAATAACACACATTTAACTCCCCAAACACCATTTTTTTCCGGAGAACCCCCCGAGAAGATTATTTTGGACTAGTAGTTGGCGGAATTTTTTGTAAAAACTTGGCAACCCTGACTGAACGCACGCTGGAATAAACAATCTTTGCCGGTGTTGTAAAAAAATACAAGAATTTAATGATACACAGAGTAACATGATCATCATTTTTGAGAGAAATTGTGAAGGTGAATGCATATACAAACAAGCTCTCCGTTTAAGATGTGAACAAATATGATCCAAGCCCCTTTGATGACGTGCATTATTACGTTACTGTTGATCATCGTCTAAAGCCTGTCCTGATGATTTCATTGGTCCGATCAGTTTCTGTTCGGAGATAATCACTCCTCTATGGAGCGAGTCCAGACCGAATTGCCCGACCTAAAAATTGTGTGGGCGGGGCTAACTTCGGCTGGCATCCAGGCTAATGTAACACATTACTTTCCATAAACTAAGTAATGCAATTAGTTACTTTTTTAGGGATTAACCCAATTATAATGCATTACTTTTAAAAGTAACTTTCCTCAACACTGCTGTTGTAATGTTTAAACTGAATAAAAGCAGAAGACTCTCAGTTAAACCCAATACCCACATTTGCAATCTTGGCCACTTGAGAAAGCAATAGATGGTCCCAGATTGTCTGATAAACGCCAAAGCTCATTACCCTTAACACACACCAAATCTACACTATCTCTAATACTACATTTATGTTTAGAGGCTAAATGTATCCAATCATTCCTCATGTATCCAATCATTCATCAAATCACAAGATGTCAAGGAAATTCACAAGTATAATTTATATTAATTATTCATGACATGAATGGGCAGTGGAATCGCTTTCATAACAGCAAAAGACGTCATCGTAGAGCACTGCCTTGTGAAGTTACAGGGACATCTAAGGCTGAGTGACTTGCTAAAGGACACAATGATGCCTGTTCATGGATCATCCTTTTAGGGATGGACCTAATAGCCTGGACCTATAACCACTAGTATCCGCCAAACGCATTGAACTAGATCCTGGCAGATGCAGAAGCTCATTTGAACAAGTTCATCAAGTCAAGAGTTTCAAAACTAAAAACTGACAGTAATGCTTGTGGTCATCTATTTTGTAGAGTTTGCTTTTATTTGATGATCAGTTGCAGAACAGTTGATCAGTTAAAGACAGCGAGAGCTTCATGCTGAAGGTTTATACAGCTATACAGGTTTCCATGCTTTCATATTCAGTTAGTGTCTAGCTCACTCGGTTCATTTCAACCATGAAAAATAGTTTTAGCCATGAAGGACGGCACTGGCGTCACACACTTTGTTGTTTTGTGTCAGTCTTCTTGGGTAAAAGATGCGTCGGCTTACCAGAACCCAGCAGTGGTGGCCTGTTATGACATCCTCGAACTGTTTCTCGCCACTAGCTAACAAGTTCATTTTAGTTTTGTGTATCTTTTAACAGAAAGGAAAATGTGTTTAAATTATGGTTTTATGATGTAATGACTGTCCAAAGAGGGGATGTGTATATACGTGTATATACACAGATCAGGCATAACATTGTGACCACTTACTTATGAAGTTATTTACACTGATTATTTCTTCATCACGGCACCTGTTTATGGAATGAGATATGTAAGCAGCAAGTGCATTTTGTCCTCAAACTTGATGCATTAGAAGCAGAAAAAATGGGCAAGCATAAGGATTTGAGTGAGTTTGACCAGGGCCAAACTGTGATGGCTAGACGACTCCAAAACGGCAGCTCTTTTGGGATGTTCCCAGTCTGCAGGGGTCAGTATCGATCACAAGTGGACCAAGGAAGGAACAGTGATGAACTGGCAACAAGGTCACCTATGGCCAAAGCACATTGATGCATGTGGGGATTGAAGGCTAGGCCCGTGTGATCCGATCAAACAAATGAGCTACTTGCTCAAGAAGTTAATGCTGGTTCTGATAGAAAGGTCTCAGAATACATAGTGCATCGCAGTTTGTTGCGTAGGGGGCTGCATAGCCACACACCTTTCAGGGTGCTCATGCTGACCCCTGTCCACCAGCGTCCAGGTGCCAACAGTTGGCATGTGAGCATTAGAACTGGACCACGGAGCAATGGAAGAGGTGGCCTGGTCTGATGAATAATGTTTTCTTTTACGTTAATTGGATGGCCAGGGTGCGTGTGCATCGCTTACCTGGGGAACACATGGAACCAGGATGCACTATGGGAAGAAGGCAAGCCGGCAGAGGCAATGTATTGCTTTGCGCAATGTTTTGCTGAGTAACTTGGGTCCTGCCATCCTGCCAATGGATGTTACTTTGACATTTTCCACCTACCTAAGCATTGTTGCAGACCATGTACAACCTTTTAGAGAAACGATATTCCCTGGTGGCTGTGGCCTCTTTCATGAGGGTAATGTGTCCTGCCACAAAGCAAAAATGCTTCAGGAATGGTTTGAGGAGCACAACAATGAGTTTAACGTTGATGTGCTGAACAACACATGAACAAATCCGATCCATGGAGGCCCCAGCTTGCAACTTACAGTAGGATCTGCTGCTAACATCTTGGTGCCAGATACCACAGCACACCTTCAGGGGTCTAGTGGAGTCTATCTTTTAATCTGTGTTCTGTCTGCTTCATGACTGAACTACATATTTCATCTTAGCTGAGAATATATGGGAGGCTTTTTTTGTTGCTTTTTGCCATTATTAACTCTACTGGGGTGCACTTGATATGTCATGCATTTCCAGGGACAAGTGGTAACGCCAGTCAGTGTAGACACATTCAAAAGCCATACAATCAATGCTCAAACTGACATTGCACCACTACACATGTCGTATGTCAAAACTTGAACTTCAAACTCATTAGCTCATTATTACAGACTTCAAGACCTCGATTGGGTTAGTCCGATAAGGGAGATATACAAAATATGCAGTGTTTGGGCTGCTTAAGAAGCACTGGGTTAGGGTTATTATTGTTTGACAGCATTTTACCTCCAGGACCAGCACAATATTTTGATCATGCTACCTTGCAAAATCCCCTCAATCAATTTATTCAGTGTGATTATTACACATCTGGGCTAATGCTCAGACTCTGCAGCTTAAAGGTTTACATGCATTCCTGATGTCTGTGTGCCAGGATGTGTCTCAGTGTGTCAGGATGTGGAGCAAGAGTTGCACTCTTCCTTCCCGACTGATGAGCAGACACATACGCAGAAAAATAGTCCCATCCATCTACTATGACACCGAAGCACCCTAGGGAACCCACCACACCTTCTCCTTATCTCCTTTCACTAATAATACGGCTTGTTTCTGAACTCTTCATGGCGATATTACTTCACCTGTCGGTTTTCTTAAGTGCACCAATAAAACTATCACATTGATTAAAATTTTTGCAGGATAGGCTAATGTGTCATTTAGTAGAAAATCTTTAAACATGAAATGATTGTCATTGTAAATTGATCAGCCTGTTACTTTTGGCTGTTGATGTTTTTACAGTGCACAGATAAATGTCACTACAGCGACTATTTACTTAAACTTCACTTAAAGTAATTTAACCTTCACCCCTCCCTCGCATCCTGTAACAAACCCTTCCCTCGCGGGTCAAAATGTCCCAAAGCCCTGAAATTATACCTTTTTTTGGTCCAGAAAGCTTATATCAGGGGTGGACAATTCCAGTCCTGGAGGGCAACTGTCCCGTGCAGAGTTTAGCACAGAACCCTAGTCAAACACACCTGAACCAGTCTTCAGGATTACTAGAAGGCTACGGGCAGGAGAGTTTGATCAGGGCTGAGGCTAAACTCTGCAGGACAGTGGCCCTCCAGGACTGGAATTACCCACCCCTGGCTTATATAATTTCATAATAATAATAATATTTTGTTCTGTTGTTCAATGCATTTTTTGTTTTGTTTTTTTGTAGAATTGATGAATAAATAGTTTTTAATTTAAGCGCATAACATTCTTTTATCTTTAAAAAAATTGGGTCAATTTGGATGCCTCTATTCACCTCTTGTGGAAAAAAATATGACATGATATTTCATGAATCTTGCTATGGCCTTAAAGTGCTATATGGAGCAAATAAGCTATTCCACTGGGTCCTAAAGCCAGTTCTTGAGTTGATCTCTTCATCATGAATTCAGATTCATTATAGATTTTTGGTAAAGTTTTAGCATTTAGTATTTTTATTTTTTATTTTTATTTTTTAGGTTTTTCTATAAATACTCAAGTATTCATTGCATTCCATTTATTCCTAAGGGGTCAAATTGACCCGCAAAGGAAGATGTGTTTACTCTTTTATTATTATTATTACAACCATAAATTTATCGAATCCAGTATTTGAATTTGTGTGTGTGTTTGTGGTTCAAGTGTGACAAAAGTCACTAGAGCACTACGATGAACACTCCTTTACTTTTTTAAAGGGTTTCGGGTAAAAATGACCCAAGAGAAGAATGAATTAATCAATATATATATATATATATATATATATATATATATATATATATATATATATATATATATATATATATATATATATATATATATATATATATATATATATATATATATTTCATAGAGAGACTTTTTCAAGATACAATAAATTACAGACAACAGATTTTTCAATAATATGTAACACTTTATTTTAAGGTGATATATATATATACATGTTACTTCATGTACTTACTCTAGTAATAACAGTAAATAATGCATAATTGCAAGTAACTAACCCTAAACCAAACCCTAACGTAACTCTGTTACATTTTATTTTAGTGTGTACATGTTACATAAATGACATGGATTTATAGCAACAGCAGTAAATTATGCATAAACCAAACCATAATCCTAATCCTAACACTATAGTGAGTACATGTAGTAACGAAATATTACTCAGTACTTAAATATATAATTACAATGTATCAATGCATGACAGCTTAAAATAAAGTGTAATCTGTAACTGTAACTGTATGGAATGTAGTGTAATATTACTCAGTACTTATCTGAGTAAGAACAATGTAACTATGTCACTTTAAAATAAACTGTAAAAACGAGTTATAAATGAGGTTTCATGTTGCAATCTGGCCAATAATGTAAAGTAAATGTCTAATAACTGCTTAACAGATTTTTTTTTCTTGCCAACTGGTGAACTGCAGCAATAGAATTAAGCTGTAAATGTAAAATGTAAAAATGAAAACCGCAATTACCCAACACATGTAATAAAGGGTACCTAAAGAAAAAAAAGAAGACATATTTTCAGTGTAACAGCACGCACCCTAAAGGCAAAAGTCCATCTCTGCATTTCCCTGCCTTTCCAAATGCACACCGTCATTTTCACAAACCACACAGAGCTCTAGACCAAACACAGACAGGAGTTAAAAAGTGACAAATTGAGTGTGTATGGCGAGCACTACTATTATGTGTCTAATGGGGGCAGAAAACGTGCCAGGACATTTCAGAGGTATCAACTTGAGCCCAGATTTACGCTTCTCTTCCTGTCCGTCATGGTCAGTGACCTCAGAGCCAGCGGTTATAAAAAGACAGATAAGTTTCCCACAGGCTGGCACTATGGTCTGAGTCAAATACAGGTGAAATTAGCACTGTGTGTAAACAGTTCAGACCTTCATAACATTACATCAATTTATTATTATTTATCCCATGAAACTGAAAATTTAGCACAGATAAAATACATTAAAAAACTATATATGTGTGTGTACTATATATGTGTGTGTGTGTGTGTGTGTGTGTGTGTGTGTGTGTGTGTGTGTGTGTGTGTGTGTGTGTGTGTGTGTGTGTGTGTGTGTGTGTGTGTGTGTGTGTGTGTGTGTGTGTGTGTGTGGACAGTATGAGACAATTAAATCATTAAACCAACTGTAAGTAATTTAAAAAAAAGAACAAACCCAAAAATCATGTATGAAGACATTTTGTTTAGAATATGCAGCATAAACGTACCAGAAAAAAACAACAGTCCTTTTAATTAATCTTACTGAAAATTTTTTTTTTTTTTTTCAGGACACATATTGGTACATATTTTTAGCCTAGATGAATAGTACATCAAAAACTCTCTCTTTTTTTGAAGTATAAGATGGAAAGAAAGAGAGAGTCTTTTACACTTTCAGCACAATTTCCTCTCTATTTCCTCCCTGTAGACCAGCGTCTGCAAAATGTGCAGAGTAGGAATTTTGTGCAGCAGTGGCTGTGAGAGCTGCCAACATGAAGGGAAAAGACAAAGAATGATAGAAAGTGAACGAGAGGGACCGACGTGTGAGAGAGAACGAGATGCATGAAGAATATCCCTTCTTTCTCCAGCTGTCTTAAAAAACAAGTGGATGGACTTACAGCAGCAAAACCTCAGTTTTCCTTCTTTGACTCCTTTTCCTCGTGTTCCTGGAAGTCTCTGCCATTCTTTAAAAGTGGAATATGAGCCACAAGCAGGCCCCACATACGCATCCTGTTCTGGACCTGCCTGCATGTTGATGATCCGAGACCAGCTGGGCCATTCCGTTATGAATGCTCCGAGTCTGAGTTTTAAGAGGTGAAACTGACCGCAGAGCAGCGAGAGTCCTCCACCACACATACCTGCATAGATTTGCCCAGAGTTACATATATATACTTTAGGTTACACTAATTTGCAGGCTGGAAGGATCGTTGTATTGTCATAAATCTGTGGCGGGACAGCGTGGAGGGAAATGTGCTATATAAGACGTTTTGAGAAATGAATTATGAAAGAAGAGGTGACATGATTGTTATAGACTTGACAGGCTATAATAAGGTCATTTAATATGAGATTTACAGTATTAAAAACTTAAAATAAAAGGTTGACTTTTTAAATTTTGTGTCTTTAACTACTATGTAATTACATTAAAAAAAAGATATATATATATATATATATATATATTGTTGAACTAAAAGTTGCTCTTTGCAAAACACTTCTATTGAGGTGGATATGTGTAATTTTAGGACAGGTTTGTGGTATGGGTAGGTTTAAAGGTTTATGGTTATGGAGTAAGGGAAGGGTCAGCGGTGTAATTATAGATTTAATTACATAAATTGAGGTAGTACTGTCACAGGCCTGTTAGTATGTACTTATTATACACTATAAACCTGAATATGTTGGCAAAACTTAAAAAATTGAGGCAATCGGTTGCCTCAGATTTCTTAAGCCAAGAAATGTAAAGTTTTAGTAAGCAGAACTTGCAGATTTGTATTTTATAAGCATACATTTTAATTGCTCTGAACTTGAAATATTCGAGTAAGCTAATTTATACATTTAACGTAAACATATCATGTAATCTCACATTTTTAGTAGCAGAAACTTATAGCTTTAACTAGCTAATTCAGTAAATGCCACCTTGCTACTTGGTTACACAATGCTTTGATAGCATTGGCAAAGCACTTGCTGAATGAGGACAGCGATATAATGCATTTAACATATCTGTTCTCAAACTAAGCTCATGCCCAACGTGTCACCAACATAACAGAAACTCTTCTAAACTAGCATAACATAACATTAAACACTACTATATCTCACACTTAACATTAATTACGCACCCAAAAAAATAATATAACACTTAATTTGGCATTTCTTGTACACTTATTGTGTTGAAAGTGTGATTTAGGTCTGTATGGTAGGCACAGAATTTGGTATTGTTTTGGCAAATTCATCAATTTCAATGTTCATAAATTTACTGTGTGAGTCATCGATTCTACAACATCTGTAATTGTGATCATATATATATTTAAAAAAAATAAATTTAAAAAAAAATTGACTCCCAATATTAGTAATCATAACCTTTTTATATGTTTTCAAAAAATCTGTTTCCTTGTGTGGCATCGAAAACCCCCCTCTTGATATTATCCAGTGTAACTCAACAGCCGCAGGAACCCGACGAGAAGTTCGCTGGTGATGGGGTCATTCCTCCCGTCTGGTGAGGTGTCAGGAAAAACAATTCTGAAGTGCTTTAAAACTTCTGGCCCTTCCTGCTCAATGCAGCTGGCACACCCAGGAGATAACAAGCATTTCAAGCGTGCGTGCGCCTGAGTTAGTATTCAGGAGTGTATCTGTTTGTGTTTGGACTTGTTACTTTAAGGTCGTTCACTGACAAATTCTTGAAGCTCAAGGACGTATTTACCTGCCCTTGTAGTGTTGGCGTTAAGATAATATTAGTGTGTGTTAACCTTGAAAAACCAATAGACGGCAACCTTGCTCTTGACACATTAGAGAGTGACTGTAATCAATTTCAGTTGTTTGTAAAGGGCAAAGGTTATCATACTATAAGCTCTAATCACTCTTAAGCAGTTTACGATTAGAAAGGTGCAATGCAGTGCCATTTGTGAATAACCATCTCTAATGTATGTGGTAAAATACTCAAGGTATCTTACTACAAAAAAACATAAAAATAATAATAATAATAAAAATAATAGTAAATTCTAATAGTAATTATCTGACTTGTTTTTTTGTTTTTGTTTTTGTTTTTCTGTTATCATGGAATAAACCAAGTGTAAAATGTGCAGTGTTGGACAGGCCCACTTTAAATTGTCTCTCGGGGTGAAGCTTATTTGGTCTTAAACACAGGAAGCTCTGCCTTGTGAGAGGAGGAGAGAACGGCCCCTCTAAACTCCAGGAAATGGGCCTTCAGGACAGCCAATCTTCCCCGGCACAGGGTCACAGGCACTTAACCACTGTCTACTGCTGTGCTCTTTGGCTTCGCCTGCGGGTCAGTGCTCGGATTTTCAGTTTCAGGGGCTGATATTTTACTCTCTCCGACTAAATAGAATAGTATAACTGTAGTACTAATAGTGGTGGTAATAAAATCAGTAGTCATATAACTAAAGTACCAAAAGATGTAGTACAAGCAATGGTAGAAATAGTAGTAAAAACAGAAGCAATATTAGTAGTGATGATAGCAGTAGTGGTAGTTTCAATAACAGCGGTTGTAATTTAATTAAAATTAGTAGTAGTGCAAGCAATCATGGTAATAATAGTAGTTGAAGTAATAACGTTTTTAAATAATTTGAACTAAAAGAAATTGTAGTAGCAATAGCAGAGGTAGTGATAACAGTAGCAACTATAGTAGTAATACTAGTGGTAGTAATACAAGTTTTAATAGCAGTAGTTGGTACTGAACACAAGTAGTTGTAGTAAAGGCAATCATGGTAATAAAAGTAATATTAGTTAAAGTAATAACAGCAGTAGTAGTAGTAGAAGTGGTAGTAGTAGAATTGAAATCAGAAGTTGTTGTAGTTATAATAGTACTTGAAGTAATGACAGTAGTAGTTGTACTTTAACTAAAAGAAATATTATCATCAGCATAGTGATTACAGTAATGAATAGTATTAGTAAAATCAGTAGTAGTATTAGTAATAGTACTAATAATAGTGGTAGTAATATAAATTGCTATTGAACAAAAGTAGTAGTAGTGAAAGCCATGTTAGTAATAACAGTAGTAGTAATAGTAGTTTAAGTATAAACAGCAGCAGTTGTGATTTAACTAAAATAAATAGTAGGAATAGCAGAGGTAAGGTGATAACAGTAGTAATACTAGCAGTAATAGTTGTAGTAAAATTAGCAGTAGTAATAGTAATGGTGGTAATAGTGGTAATAATATAAGTTGTAATAGCAGTAGTTGTCATTGAACTAAAGTAGTAGTAGTAGTAGTAGTAGTAGTAGTAGTAGTAGTAGTAGTAGTAGTAGTAGAAGTACAAGCAATGGCAGTGTTAACAGTAGTAGTAAAAATAGTAATAGCAGTAGCTGTAATTGAACAGAAATAAATAGTAGTATAAATAGCAGAGGTATAGTGATAATAGTTGTGATAGTAGTTATTGTAGTAAAAACAGCTGTAGTCATATTAATGGTGGTAATAACAGTAGTAATTATAGTAGATGAAGTAATAGTAGAAAAAAGCAATAGTTGTTATTGAACTAAGTAGTAAAAACAGAAGTAGAAATAGTAGTGGTGATAGTAGTGGCAGTCATTTTAATAAAGGCATTTATTAATTTAACTAAACACAGTATTAGTGCAAGTAATGGTAATAATAATAGTGGCAGTAGAATAATAGTTATGGTAATATAATCATTATTAAAATGAAGTAGTAATGGAGATCTAATAGTAGTTTAAATAACAGCAGGTGTAACTAAAAGTAGTAGCAGATGTAATAATACTACTGGTTAAAGCAGAAGTTGTAATTGTATTAAAATAATAAATACTAATAGTGGTGATAACATTAGTAACATTAGCAAAAATGATAATCTGTACATAATAATAGTTGTGGTTATAATGCCAATGCTACTAGTTGTATAGTAAAAGCAATCATATAGTAGTAGTAACAGTAGTGGTAAGAATAGCAGCAGTCTTTAAACTAGTTTTAGTAATAGCTAACAGCAGTAGCTATAGTGGTAGCAATAGCTATAGTTGCAAAACAAGAGGTGTAGTAGTAGAAGTAATAGTAGAAGTAGTAGTAGTAACAGGTATAACATTAGTAACAATATTAGTTAACCACACCTAATGTTTCACACTTAACATTTAACATTAGGCGTGGGTAACTAATGCTGATGGTTTGCATTTGCTAGATATGTGACACCAGAGAAACAGTTCAGTGCTCACTGTCAACCAGTTAAAACATTTTTAGGAAATTACAGGTTTGCATCTTCTGGAAAGAGGTAATTGAATCTCTTTTGGATTCATGTTCAGTATAGCAATAATTTATAAATAACATGCAATTAATGTGCGTGTGTGTGTGTGTGTGTGTGTGTGTGTGTGTGTGTGTGTGTGTGTGTGTGTGTGTGTGTGTGTGTGTGTGTGTGTGTGTGGGCAATCATTTGTTTATGATCCTTCACAGATTTCCCAGTCTGTGAATATACCATTATATAATAATGATCATAAACAAACATTAATTACTAAACATTTAAACAATCAAGCTTCCATAAATCTGACTGAGGGAGTATTGATCTTCAGGGGTTGCTAGTGCATTTACGGGTTTTCACTGTGACAGCTTCTTTTAACGATCTGTGATTGTTATCTCTTTAATTGCTCAACACCAACTTGATGTTTTCCTCCAGCGAGTTGTTTTTCCAGAATTGTTAAGTGGTTTCTAAAAACAAAAGTTATCTGAAATATCCTCTGCGGCCAAGTTTGTCTGCACTGTTATTACTTCATTTCAACCACCAACCTTGTTTAGATGACTATGTGGTTTCATAGTACCTCCAGCGCTTTATCGTACCCCCCCCCCCCCCCCTCTCTCTCTCTCTCTCTCTCTCTCTCTCTCTCTCTCTCTCTCTCTCTCTCTCTCTCTCTCTCTCTCTCTCCTTTTCCTTTGTAATGGGCCAGAACATGATTTGTCTAAAGTGTAGATGGAAAGGGGTGGCACCATCCAGCTATGATTGATGAAGTCATTACTGATGATTCCTCTCAATTAAGTCGTTCTAAACACAAATTGCCTTGGTAGCAGACCACAACTGATTACAACATCTCTCTTTATAACTGAGGGTAAAGCCCAAAGTATGTCTTTCTTTTTTGTGTTAACACTTAGCAAATGCCTTTCAAATACTCCATTTGATAGCGTGCAAAAAACACAGGCAACTTGCTGTTGCATCATCAGCCAGTGAGCAGTGGCTCAACATTCAAACAAATACTGGTAGTATTGCTGTTAGCAGTCTGCTCTTTCAAACCCTCCTCCTTCCCCAGCTCCACCTGTATAGATCTGCTTAGTCCCATTAATTTCTCTGCAGCAGACGTTTAGCAGATCTATTACGCCAAGACCAAATACTTTATGTCCATTACCATGACAATATTATCATGGCAAAAATAACATCTACTGTATGTTATTCATGCAGACATACAAATAAATAGGTATGATTTTAAAACCCCATCTTAAGTGTAAAACCACTTTCATCTGGGCTACATTTCATACAGTTGACTGATGAAGAATATGATGCAGAGCAACAACTCACTGTGCAATGAAGTCTATAGAATACTGTAAGAACGCTCCTAAAATTCAAGACATGGGCCCATTTTAGTCTCAGGGCGTTTTTATGGGCACATTTGTTGTGGTCTGCGTCAGTGCAATGGCTATCTGTGAATACACTGCAGGCTCACTGTCGCTCAAAGGAAAATCATTAACACTACCATCCCTTACATGTGTTTTATTGAACTAAATACATTGTCATCTGAGAAAACACATGCGCAGGTTACTTTTCTTGCGCACCCGAGTCCGTGTGGATTTCACACAGTTTGAGCTCATGTTGTTCAACCGAACTCAGACAACCTCCTTCAGTCTCTAATTCGGTAGAGCCCCTGAGCTCAGCTCACCCAGGTCCGCGTGACAGCTTTCACATTACCAGTGTTTCATGTGAACCGTTTTGAACTAAACTGCCAGTGTGAAAATGCCCTCACATTTACATTGAACTATCCAGTATAAGCTTATCACACGGGTTCTGTTTTTCTGTCCAGAATAGCACGAGATGAGTGCATCTTTTCAAAAATACAAAGACAAAGCAGAACTGTTCGTCTCCGACTCCGAGCAACACAGTGGCGTTTTATTTCTGAATCCGCATTTTAATCGGTGAACCAATACTTCAATCGACCATAAAGATAACATTTACTTCACTCATGGATGAATCAGCTGTTTGAACGAATCTAATAGATTTTAGTTTCTTATTAAAATTTGTCATTTCTTGACAGCCCTAATAACTATATATAACATAAATATAACAACATATAGTTTATGTTGTTTTCTGGAATGTTGGTCACCAGTGTTGGGGGTAACCGATTACAAGTAAAGTGAGTTAAGTAATCAGATTACTTTTAATCAAGTAACTAGTTAAGTAATCCATTACTTTTAAATTTACAACAAAATATCAGTTACTTTAAAAATAGGTAATACAAGTTACTTTATTGTCTCATTTATTGACTGGCAGCTCTCCTGTCCCCATGTTGAAAACTGGAGTAAGAGGCGTTGTGTGTGAACATGATGGGTATTTATTGTAGTTCTACTCATCTCACTTGCACAAAAACAGATTCAGTATTCCTAAAAATGGTGAAATGGAAACTCGGAAAATTACACAAACCTCCAATAATTAAATATTTTAAATAGAACACATATACTGTATGTATTTAATTTGACTTTATTAAAGGGGTAGTTCACTTTAAAATGAAAATTCTGTCATCTTTTACTCACCCTCAAGTTGTTTCAAACCTGTATGAATTTCTTTCTTTAGCTGAACACAAGGGAAGATATTGTGAAGAATGTCAGTAACCAAACAGTTAACTGGAGCCATTGACTTTTGAGTATTTATTAAACTGATGAGTATTTTTTTTTCCTACTATGGAAGTCAATTGCTCCAGTTAACTGTTTGGTTACTGACATTCTTCACAATATCTTTCCTTGTGTTCAGCTGAAGAAAGAAATTCATAGATGTTTGAAACAACTTGAGGGTGAGTAAAGGATGACAGAATTTTTATTTTAAAGTGAACTATCCCTTTAACCATTGTCTTTGCTGCTGAACTTCGATGATCCAATTCAACCACACTAATAAGCAGAAATTACTTTAGTTAAACATCACTTTTTTTTCCCCCACAAACAAACAAGCAAACCCCAGTTTTTAACAAAAATGTTATGCACGACTTTCTAAAAAAAATAAAAAAAAAATTAAAAAAAAATTACTAATGCAATAAGAAACTTGTTTAGGGAGTCAAACAATGCTGTATTACTTTTAAAAGTAACTTTCACAACACTGCCAAGCTTTTTATCCCACAACATTCCTGATATCAAAGAATCCTGTACTTATTTTATGATTAAGAAAAATTCTGTGTTTCTTTTACATCATCATCTAACAAAACTGATTGGCAACAGTCTTTTCCAATGAATATCACCTCCATCGGCCCTTGTTCCCTCTTACAAACCCCATCAACACTGTCTCCGTCTCATTTTAGTCCCTGTAATTCCAAAGCCGCCGCAACCTTCCCGGCCTACAATGAGCGGAGCTATGCATGTCAATAGACAGAGGGCCATGGGTTAATCCTTGTGATTTGCTAGGATGCCAATATAAACTCAGCTTTGTCTGAAAATGAAAGTCACTTGTGACAGACATATTGAAGCCCCGAGAACCCTGTGTGGCTTGTACTTACAACAAATCTGCCCTCTCAAGGATTCATCACAGTGGCTTTGAGGTGCGGCGCTATTTCCATTTTCAACACTGCCTCCTTGATGTTCCTTCACAAAATGTCTCATATGGCTAATGATGTGCTGATGAAAGAGTGTATTATACCCATGGAGGGGGGACTGTGCTAAGGAAAAGGTCTGGAGCTAAAAAAGGATGCTAATGTAACCTGATGCCCTGAGCTCTTTAAACTGGTGCGAGGTGCCGCCGAAAGTGTGACAGCAGAACAAGCACCCCTGTGTTTGTACCTGGGCCTCTGCTGAACAGCCTCACCTGTCCACGTGTGTAACACAAGCTAAGATCTGTCAAGCAAAAGATCTTTGTTTACAATGGGCCAATGTTCATTTACCAGTGGTTTGCATAAGACACACTGGGAAAAAAGTATTTAAAGTACACTTTTAATCGAAAAAAATAGTTTCTGGTTTAAGCCAGTTTTGTTCAGTCTGCCTAAAAGCAAATAACAGCAAAACATTTTTAAATATACTATTTTTAGTAGTTTGTCTTGACCCCAGAGTGTTGATGTACAGAACATGCTTTACTGACTGCAGAAAATATTGTAGGTTTTATCCATATCTCTATTATTTTTATTTTGTTTGCATATTTAAAAAAGATATCACAGCTAAAATTAAGTTCTTTGAATTTGTTTCCATATATAGTATGTAATCTGCATTACAATGTTTTTAGTTTTAAGTTCTAATAAAGACTTAAACTAATTGCCTTAAGTGAAACTTTATTTAATTATACCTAATTATTTTGTATACCTAATTAATGTTTACGGTGAAATTATTGACCTATTTTATTGACCTACATTAAGTACAATTTGGCTTAAGTAAAAAAATGAAAATAAAAAATATAATTATGTACATGGTTTTTATAATAAACAATCGTTCTACTATTTTTATTTTTTTATTTTTTTTGTCTTCAGGAAATTAAATATTTTTGATTCATAGTAAATCTTAACATTTTTGTTAATCTTAAAATACTAATTTTGAACCAAACCAAAAATATAATTTGAGGAATAAACTAATACATTTGGTTATTTTATATATAAGGAATATTAAGTTTAGTATTTTCTAAAATTGGCCAAATTATATTTTTTGGACAATCAGAGCAAGAATGCATGATTTGATCCAAAATTGAAAACGGAATAGAACATGCATTTATTCACTCTCTTGTTGTTCCAAACCTCCACAATTTTCATATTTATATAAATTTCTTGTTTATTATCAATAAAATAAAAGTAAATAGGGATTGACAAAAGTCAAAAATGCGTCAAAAAAACACCACAAACACAATTATACATGTCTACTAATGAATTATTCCCAAAGAGCTATATATTGTATGGCTCCAGAAGACATGGAATTTAGTCCACAAACAATGTGGCAGTGGCTCGGTGGTTCATGTAGCTTGTCTACAAACCAGAAGGTTGTAGACACCTTCCAAGTGTTGAGGTGTCCATGAGCAAGCCACCCAACCCCAACTGCTCCCGGCGAGCTGAATGCCACCTTGCATGGCAGACACCGCCATCGGTGTATGAATGAGTGAATGTGAGGCAATATGTAAACCGTTTTTGATGGCCATTGGGTCTGTTGAAAGCGCTATATAAATGCAGTCCATTTACAATATCAAAACTTTATACTTTTTTTTTTTTTGTTATTTATTGACATTCCCAATCCACAAACATCTTTAAGATAAGTAAAAAAGCAGCTAAGACACTGCTAAATATCTCAGTTTTATAAAGAAAAATTATAATCATCTTGTTTTGTGCAACTTTTGTTAAGAGGATCGTAACCCTAAATAGATCCTAGACACCATTGGTTTCCTATGGTTTCTACGATCTACTTCTGATTTGAGTGTTTCATTTTGTGGTGAATTATTTCAGTCTTTGTCTTCAGCAGACATTGTCCAGTTTACATGGTAATGCAAAATGTAAAAACAAGTACTCATAAATGGTTTTGGCATGTAGTAGTCTTGCAAGGCCAGACATGTTATCTTCAGTACTCAGGTAATAGCACACACATACTCAATGCTTGTACGCGATCACTCATAGAGCTGCTCACACCTTCAAACAGCCCGTTCACTTCTCGCAAATCACACGTCTCTGGGTTACAGGTTACAAAACGCCTGTTTGCTGACAGCCGCTGGATGGCTGTAGCCCACATCCCCTTCCCTCATGCTGATAAAGTGCTGTGATAAGCAACCTGGCCCCCGGCCCTCAGGGGCCAGACTCACAGAACCGCATGTCTGAAACAAGAGCACTCAATGATTTGGAAGTAGGAAGGGAGAAATGCTGAGGAAGAGGAGATGCAAAAAAAAGACTTGTTGTGTTTGGAGGAGAGGATATGCCCTTCTGTTTGAACTTATTTCATGTTTCAAATACAGTTGAGCAAGATTTTGGACCAAATTTTACTGTGGGAGGGTCGGCCGTGTGACCAACAAAATTAACATGGAAGAGATGGCTGTTGACTGTTGCTTTATCCCGTCAGCAGATACCAGCCCTGAGCTTTAACCTCTGCTCCACGTCGTCCCTGTTACATGAACAAATTATATGGCTGCAGGTCAAGAATATGGCACTTTAAATACTAGCACAGAGGTTGCTAGAAGTGATTGAGTTTAAGACCACGTCCAAATTAATTTGAAAACATTTGGCCCTTCTTTCTACACTGAGACAGCGTTTTTGTCCACTGAAAACAGAGCTTTTTGGAGATGCTCTTCAAAGTGACCAAATTTTCAAAACGCGCCTTTGCATTGCAAATTGAGATATTTGAAACATGTATTTGGTTGTGTGACTCATATTGTACCAATATACACAGTGTATCCCCAGCTTAAATATATTCCAAGAACATTTTGCTAACTTTCCCATTAAGTTATGAAAACATTATAGATGAATTTTTAAAAAAATAAAATAAAATCTTGCTTATACAAATGTTATGGGAACATTACTTTTTATGATTTTGCAAACAATATGGGAACATTACTTTTATATGTTTTCTGAACGTTCCGAGACAATGGTAATATTGTAATATAAACATTTTTTTAAAACATTCTATGAACAATTTATGTATACAATTTTTGTGCAAATGTTCCAGAACATTATTAAAGACCATATTTGACCGAAACGTCTATTAATGTTACTGGAAGAACGTTTGTTTATTACTTTTAGAGAACCTTGCCAGAATGTTAGTCAAAGTTTTTGAGAACATTCCCTATTAGCTGGGTATGTTTGTACAGACATTTTTGTACCTGCACATACCCTTCCAATCCCGCTCGATGCAGGGCAAGTAGGACCGGTTACAAATATTTATCTCCAACACTATCATGTTTGTAACCGGTCCTACTTATTAAGCAGACGCGCTAATAAGAATGCTAAAGACTGCAGCCTCTAGCTTCAGTCGCTAGTGCAGGATGCTGTGGTGTAAACCATGCTGCCACTGTACTCTAGAACATTGGAGACGTGTTCTCCAGAGTGATGAATCACACTTCTGTCTAACAATCTGAGGGATGTGTCTGGGTTTGGTGGTTGCCAAGACAATGGTACTGTCCTGACTGGATTTATGGCGTGGGGTTGATTTTCAGGGATTGGGCTTGGCCACTTAATTCCAATGAAAGGAACTCTTAATGCTTCAGCATACCAAGACATTTTGGAAAATGTCATGCTCCAAACTTTTGGGAAAAGTTTGGGGATGGCCCTTCCTGTTCCAACATGACTGCACACCAAAAAAAAAAAAAAACACAAAAAAAACACAAAAAATAGTGTCCATAAAGACAAGGATGAGAAAGTTTGGCGTGGACTTGTGAACTTTGTTCACTTTGTGAACTTGACTGGCCTGCACAAAGTCCTGATCTTAACCCAGTAGAACACCTTTGGGATGAATTAGAGCAGAGACTGCGAGTCAGGCCTTCTCGTCCAACATCAGTGCCTGACCTCACAAATGCACTTCTAGAAGAATGGTCAAAAACTCTTATAAACACACTCTCCTAAACCTTGTGGAAAGCCTTCCCAGGAGAACTGAAGCTGCTATAGCTGCAAAGGGTGGGCAAACTCCATATTAAACCCTATGGATTAAGAATCAGATTTTATTAAAGTTTCATGCGCATGTAAAGGCAGGCGTTCCAAAAATTTGGCCAATATAGTGTAGAATGACCTGGATGCACCAGTGAGTGCTGGGATAATATGCTTATATAAATAATCATGCTTTTTTATGCTCTATGCAGTGTGGGCAAGCAGATTTTGGAAAATGCTTGAAAACTCCACTGTGAATTGAAACAAAATGGCAGTTTCAGATATATGTGGATTAATTTGGACGTAGCCTAATTCTGATTGTCTTATTGCAGGAGACACTGAATATCCAAGCCTACACATAAAACAGTACATAACATCTCATCATTGTCCTAACAAACAATCTGAGGTTCACACAACAGGGCCTCATGTCGTAATCTGTTCCATGTGTCCTTGCCCCATCTGTTCCACAAAATCTGCTCGATCAAATTGTTCATAGCAAATTTAGCAAACAACGGCCATCGGCAAACTCCATGTCGACTGCAGTATTGCAGGACACATTTCATTACCACTGGGAAAAAAACACTGACGTACAAACATGTGTCCGTGGAAATCAGATAATTCCCCATGCAGCTAGAGTTCGGATTCTCAATCATTTCTGTAATGAGTGCTGAAGATACAAATATATCCAAATAACGGCACTTTATGTATAGTAAATGTATCACAACCTTCACGATTGCCATATGGAGCTACAGTACTGCTACATGCTAGTCTCATCACAGTAGCTACATTTACATGCACATAAATATTATTTTAGTAATCGGATTGATGACTCAATCAGACCTTCACCTAAACACCAATAAATCAATCTGACTGATCAATCTGACTGAGCTCCAACCGTATGAAATTTACGTCGGATTGCAAGACGTGGTGTACTCAAATAATCTAATAAAAAGGAAACAATTAGGCAATAGCATGTAGGCTACTGTAAACATTTGAATCCAACTATTTATTCAAATGTGATGTGTTTACACAGGGCAACCAAAATACTGAAAAATATCTACATGTTTTACATCTTGTAAATTTTTACTACATATTTGCTAATAAAAGCTTCTGTCAGTTATGTCAGCTTTCAGTATGTCATCAAGGCAAAACAACAACGACAACAATGACAGCTCTTACACTACAGCGATGCTTTCTTTGGTTCTGAATGTGGCAACTGCAAATGGACTGATACATAAAAGCACATGTGAAGGGATGTATGAATTGCAAAGCTTAGGGTTCATATAAACCGAATCTGGAATCGGACTGGAATCTTTTGGATTGACTGAAATTAGTGCATGTAAACATGCCTAGTGAAAATCTTTCTTGGGAATTTAAAATGAAAATTATGTGGTCATTATTTTTTGGTAGATGAGCTATGAGATAAGCAGTACCCTGTTTCTGGGTATTGTTACACAACAACAACAACATACTAAAAAAGGAAAAGTTTTTCCTTTGTGTGATTTGCGGCAACTCTGTAAAAAAGATTGCTGTTCACATGGATCCACGAAAACGACTAACAACATTGTATTATTCATGCCAGGCAAGTAGTTGGTGATATCACCTTGTAAACTTGCACTTTGAAAATCCCATTTTAAAAGCTTTGGTTTTTGCATTTAATCATAGTGTCATTGATCACTTCTCTACAAAAGGCTTGAGTTTTTATTTTACATTTGTTTTAGTAATATTTAAATGACTTTAAGGTCTTCTGAATGATACGTTTTAATCGTTTTTTTTTCTTCTTCTGACTAGTTTTTTCACAAATTCACACTTCCATATTATCATATATATATATATATATATATATATATATATATATGATAATTAAAAAAAAATTGGCTCTCTACATAAGCCTCCTCTCACTCGTATTCGATAGATTATCTGAACCTGCTCCTCCCAAACTGTGTTAATAAAACATAATTTAAATTAAAAATCACAGGAAGTGGAGTAGGGGAGAGAGAAGGGACAGAACCAGGAGCTGAGAATCAAATTTGGGTCACCTGGATGCGAATTTGTGTTCTAAGTGTATGCATAAGCAATGAGTTAAGTATTTTATAACTGAATGTTTGTTACTGTTATTCGTGGAAGTTATTATAAAGTGTCACAAAAAAATCTTCATTGTAACAGATGTCAGAATTACTTAAATCAACAATCTGAGTCTTTATAGGATTACAGCCAGTGAAAGTCTTAAACCAGAAGACTAGTGAATGTGTGTAGGTGTGGGTGTCTGTGCGTGCGTGTGAGTGTGTGTGTGTGTGTGTCCGTAGCACTAACGCCACCAGCTGGGCAGAGGTTGCCATGTGTTTATGTTAACTAATGAGCTAATTACCCGGCTGAACTTGTGTCATTTCACAGGAATGCTGCAGCGCTCAAATGCGCTCTGATTATGGGCCATTTCCTGTCAGTCAAGACGCTGACAACAAGGGCCTCTTTTTCTACACTGTTTGCTAATTCGAGTACAAGCACTGCCACAAGACTTGAGGATTGTTTTTGGACTTTGTCATCAGTGAAATACATGCTCAGTACACAGAATACATAACCACATGCCTGAAAAAAGACCTAGATAACATGTCTACAGTGGAAACCTGGTTAAAAATATCCTCTGAAATTCAGTAAATTGTCCCATTCACAACTAAATCCAAACACCAAGCTAAAGTATGACATCTGAATCCTCCTCAAGTTCAAGTTTGTAATAAAATCAGGAAGAAAGATCAGCCAATTTCTCTAATTCATGTTCCAGATATTATGTGATCCATCACTGCACATTATTCCAAAGAAAACAATATTTTTCTTTTTTCTCTTACATTAAAATGTAATAGTTTGCTTCACCTTTAAAACATCTTCCATTTTCGGCCTGACGTCACCAAGAGTTTTAATTTGTCAACCCTCCAAACCAACTCTCATTACTCAGGGTAAAATAGTCCCACTATTCAGTGGTTTTGTTAAACTTCTTGTTTCACTTAGAAACATGTCACATTACAGAAGTCAAATGGGTTGTGAACGGCATTTTATGTTGAAACCCTTTCAACATATGCGGCCATTGGAAAGGGACATCAAATGTTTTTGGTTTAAAACAAAAAAATTAAAGGTTTTTGTAATATATTATTGCCTGCATAACCAGTCCTAACTGAGAAGCTCTGAGAGGGATTCAAACCGGAGTCTCTGCTATTGGAAGTGGGCGCACAAAAGGAGACTTAAGACCTCACCCGTTAGCATCAGCTGCTAGAGCGCCTCTTGAGGCCAGGGGAGTGAGGTTTACAGACGTCTCTTACTGTGATTCGTTCCACTCCACTTTTAGACATTTTGCCCGCCGCCATTTTGAAGTGTGCTCCACTTCATGAAGTGGACATGGGAAGTTTAAATGGACAGATCCTTGCTCCCTCAATTTTGACCAAGGGAGCAAGTCTACTTCATGTGTACAGTTCAGACAGCTTCATATACAACAATGCAACACGATTGTGATGTCATATCGCATTTAATGTGCCCCACCACAAACAACTCTATGGTATTTTAATTATAATAAATAAAAAAAAAAACATTTAATGGGTTAGTTCCCCCAAAAATGAATTGATGTCATTAATGACTCACCCTAATGTCGTTCCACACCCGTAAGACCTTCATTCATCTTCAGAACACAGTTTAAGATATTTATATTTAGTCCGAGAGTGTATCCAAGTATATGCACACTACTTCAAACGGTTTTGGATCGAGTTCCAAACTGCCAAACTACTGAAATCACGTAACACTGGCGATCTGAATCATTGATCGATTCACTGATTCACAACCGTTGAATCTTTATTTGAGGGTTGAACACAAACAAGGAAGAGAAGACAATGCTGAAAAAAGTCATAGGTTTTGTTATTTTTGGACCAAAATGTATTTTCGATGCTTCAAGAGATTCTAATCAACCAACTGATGTCACATACTTTGATTATGTTTTTATTCCCTTTCTGGACATGGACAGTATAGTGTGCATACACTTGGATACGCTCTCGGACTAAATATAAAATATCTTAAACTCTTCTGAAGATGAACGAAGGTCTTACGGGTGTGGAACGACATTAGGGTGAGTCATCAATGACATTCATTTCTTGTCTGGGTGAACTAACCCTTTAAAACAACCCAAACACACCTATATACATATAAAATGCTGCATTAAACAATTTCGTAAAGGAAAAACAAAAACAAAACAACAACATAATAAATCAACTCCATAGTGGATTCCAAGTGATCAAGGTCTTAGGACATTCCAGTTCAGTCCATTGCAAAGGTTACGCCAGTAGTGGGCACTCATGCAACGTAAGCAATGAAGCACATCCGAGTGAACAAGAAGGAGGGAAGTTAGCGAGTGAAGGGTATAATAAAAACCAACTGGAAAGCAGCACTGGCCTATGTCTGTTAGACCATGTTACTGACTGGATGCAAGTGCTGTGATCAACCAATCACAATCACATAACCCAAAACTTATTCAGGGGTGTGTTTCCCAAAAGCGTTGTTAGCCAACTACGTACTAACTATCCTCACCTGATCTCATGATTTCATTCAGTTGCACATATTTTCAGTAGTGATGCAAAGTCTGATTCATTTCCGCGAACCTGTTCTTCTCGGACAGTTCGGCTCAATGACCCTGTTCAAAAAGCTGATTCATAGGTCCCTGACGTCATCATGCAATGATGTCACTATACATTACTTTTATGCTTTTTAATACATTTATCTGTGTCATGTTATATCAAGGGAACATTCAAATAAGGTAATAATCTGTATCAATGCATATTGAAACAATCAAATAGTTATTTGCTTGAGTGCATTTTCTGATTATTGCCTTTAATTCACTTAATGGTGTTTGTGTTGTGTTCAGTTAATGAATTCATCCTTCGCGTAAGATTCAACTGAAAATTGCGTAACTACAGTACACATTACAGGCACTGATCAACAAATGCGGATGTTACATGTCTAAAGTAGCTATATAGAAAGAATAAACCAGTCTTATAAACGTATACATTTTGCCTAACAATAATCAGCATGAACAATAAATGACAGTAAAATGTATGATTTTTGAATGTATTAATAATATGTTATTTAATAACAGCAGTCATATTTCCAGTAGTCTATGTGTAATGATAAACAGGACGGAAGCAATTGCAATGCAAAAGACAATGTTTATTGAACAGATACTCAGTAAAGTGATGGAAGATTGTTGCACAGATCCTTCTGTGATGAAGCCGTAGAGCGGGAACACAGACAGCAGGAGATCGTGACGCAGGGACTGAGATGGGATCCTGATGACTGTGTGCAAAGTGAGGATAAGTCCGTGGTGAGTTGGTGAGATCGACAATAGAAGAGTCCAGAGTCCGGTGCACAGGAAACACGAGGAACATGGAACAGGCACGCGACACGGGGAACTCAAACAACGATCTGACAACATGGAGAGGGAGAGAAGACATTAAGTAGGCTGTGATGATCATGAACAGCTGCCGCTGATCAGGCTAACCAGTGACCACGCCCCTCAGAACAAACAACGTAACGAGACACACCCACACAACATACACCTGCACCACATACACACACACAAGACTAGAATGAGACAGCGGATTTACCAACCGTGACAGTACCCTCTCCCCTAGGAACGCCTCCTGGCGTTCCCAGACGACCCTACCTGCCGACGGTAATCATCGATAAGGGAGTGATCCAGTATGTCTCGAGCAGGCACCCAACTCCTCTCCTCTGGACCGTAACCCTCCCAATCCACCAAATACTGGAATCCGCGTCCCCTCCGTCTCGAGTCCAGAATACGATGTACCGAATAAGTAGGTTCCCCATCTACGAGTCGCGGCGGTGGGGGAACCGGGACAGGCGGATTAAGATGTGAATGAAACACGGGCTTGATCTTGGAAACATGAAAGGCGGAATGAATTCTCCTGTACGCCGGAGGAAGGTTGAGGCGGACTGTCACCGGACTAATGATCTTGGTAACAGTGAATGGGCCAATAAATTTGGGAGCAAGTTTATTAGAGACGGAGCGGAGTGGAATGTTCTTGGTAGAAAGCCACACTTTTTGACCCACGACGTATACGGGTGGCTTAGACCGGTGGCGGTCGGCTTTAGCCTTGGTGCGCGCCCCCACTTGGAGTAGAGTCTCGCGGGCTCTAGTCCATGTGCGGCGACACCTCTGGACGAAGGCGTGAGCGGAGGAGACCGCGACCTCGGATTCCAGGCTAGGAAAAATTGGTGGTTGGTACCCTAAACTACACTTAAACGGGGAAAGGCCCGTAGATGACACTGGTAACGAGTTATGAGCGTACTCAACCATAGAAAGTTGTTGACTCCAGGAAGAAGGGTTCTTGGAAACCAAACATCGCAACACCCTTTCAAGATCTTGGTTGGCTCGCTCAGACTGACCGTTGGTCTGGGGATGGTAACCCGAAGACAGACTGACTGTAGCTCCTAATAATCTACAAAACTCAGTCCAAAATTTGGACACAAACTGGGGACCTCTGTCAGAAACCACGTCCATCGGGAGGCCATGTAACCGAAAGACGTGATCAATGACGGTGACCGCTGTCTCCTTGGCTGAAGGTAATTTGGGCAAGGGGATGAAATGAGCCGCCTTCGAGAATCGGTCCACAACAGTCAAAACAACCGTCATACCCTTAGAGGGTGGGAGGGCGGTGACAAAATCTAGCGCAATGTGGGACCAGGGTCTCGAAGGGACTGACAGCGGTTGGAGTAACCCATCTGGAGGTCGGTTAGACGTCTTACCAACCGCGCAAACAGAGCAAGCCAAAACAAAATCATGGACATCGCGAGCCATTAATGGCCACCAAAACCGTTGCTTTACTAAGTGCTTAGTGCGACTTATCCCTGGATGACAGGCCACGTTGGAGCAATGACCCCATCGGATAACGTCGGACCGTAACCCCTCCGGAACAAACAAACGATTCGGTGGGCAACCGGGCGGAGGCGTTACCCCTTCTAGGGCCGTCTTGACCCTCGATTCGACCTCCCATACGAGTGTGGAGATAACTACTTTCTCCGGTAAAATACACTCGGGAGTAACCGGGCGCTCGGATGGATCAAAAATACGAGATAAAGCATCGGGTTTGATGTTCTTGGAACCCGGGCGGTACGAGAGAGTAAAGTCAAAACGTCCGAAAAAAAGTGCCCACCGAGCCTGCCTGGAGTTGAGTCTTTTGGCAGATCTAATATATTCAAGGTTCTTATGATCGGTCCAGACGATAAAAGGTACCCCCGACCCTTCTAACCAATGACGCCACTCCTCCAACGCTAATTTGACGGCCAACAACTCTCTGTTACCAATGTCATAGTTACGTTCGGCGGGTGATAAACGATGGGAAAAAAACGCGCAGGGGTGCATCTTGTCATCCGAGGAAGCGCGCTGGGAGAGAACTGCACCTACCCCCACCTCTGACGCGTCGACCTCCACCACGAACTGACGTGTGGGATCAGGGGCGACTAAGATGGGAGCCGAAACGAAGCGGCCTTTGAGGTTGGAGAATACAGCCTCAGCTGTATTCGACCACCTGAACGTCGTTCTGGGGGAGGTCAAGGCAGTCAGAGGTGCGGCTAGTTGGCTGAAGTTGCGAATGAAACGCCGATAGAAGTTGGCGAATCCCAGAAACCGCTGTAGGGCCTTACGGGAATCTGGACTTGGCCAATCTATCACAGCCTTCACTTTGTCAGGGTCCATGTGCACTCCCTCGGAAGAGACGATGTAACCTAGGAAGGAAACAGACTGTGCATGAAAATCGCATTTCTCCGCCTTGACAAAAAGCCCATTCTGTAACAGCCTCTGAAGCACTTGTCTGACATGTTGCACATGTTCCTGGAGAGACGAAGAAAAAATCAATATGTCATCCAGGTAAACATATATGAACTGGTCAACCATGTCTCTCAACACGTCATTGACGAGTGCCTGGAAGACCGCTGGGGAGTTGGAAAGGCCGAAAGGCATGACCAAGTATTCAAAGTGCCCCCTGGGGGTGTTAAACGCGGTCTTCCATTCATCCCCCTTCCTGATGCGAACCAAATGATATGCATTGCGTAAATCCAATTTTGTGAATATGGATGCTCCCTGTAACCTCTCAAAAGCTGAAGACATCAGCGGCAAAGGATATGTATTCTTTACCGTGATGTTGTTCAGCTCTCGGTAATCAATACAAGGTCGCAGAGAACCATCCTTCTTACCCACAAAAAAGAACCCCGCCCCCGCTGGAGAAGAGGAAGGTTGGATGAACCCGGCCGCTAGAGAATCAGAAATATATTTCTCCATGGCCTCCCTCTCAGGAACAGAAAGAGAGTAAAGTTTGCCCTTAGGCGGAGATTTACCTGGCACTAAGTCTATAGCACAGTCATAGGGACGATGCGGAGGAAGAGAAGCATCTCGAGACTTACTGAACACCTCCTTCAGGTCCCGGTACTCCGCGGGCACGTTTGACAAATCTGTCGCCTTCTCCTGAAACACAGAAACAGAAACAGAAGAACAAGCAGAGACAAGACAAGAGCCGTGGCAGGACTCGCTCCACATGGACACAGAATCGGAGCCCCAGTCCACCCGGGGATTGTGCTTAACCAGCCAGGGGTGTCCTAACACAATGGGTGCGACGGGTGAGTGCATGAGGAGGAAGGAGATGGTCTCAGTATGGTTGCCAGAGGTGATGAGGGTTATGGGTCCAGTGGAAAGGGAGATGTTGGGAAGTGGTTGTCCGTTGAGTGCACTGACCGAGATCTGGTGAGGAAGAGATGAGATGGGAAGATGTAACTCGTGCGCCAGTCGAATGTCCAAAAAGTTGCCCTCAGCTCCGGAATCCACCAGTGCCCGTGCGTCGTGAGTCTTGTTGTTCCCCCATCTCAGTCTTACCGGAAGGAGAGTGGATGGTGAGGTCTTCCCGGCGGAGATCCCACCCGATAGTAGCCTCAACTTTACTACCGGGCTTGATCTTTTACCGGGCATGAGTGTAGAAAATGTCCCCGGCCTGCACAGTACAAACATAGTCCTTGGGACCGCCGCCTCTCTCTCTCCTCCCGGGAAAGCCGGGCTCTCCCTACCTGCATGGGCTCGTGATCGATGGGACCGACCGTGTTCTCCTCCAAGCTGCCGCGACCTCTGGCGCCTCCGTGGTCGTGGGTCGATTGAACGTGTCGGCCCAGTCGGCTAATGCGAGCGTCCACCCGCAGTGCCAGATCGATGAGGTCGTTGAGTTGAGGAGGCAGATCCAGCATGTAAATCTCTTGTTGAACACGGTCGGCCAGCCCATGCAGGAACATATCCCACTGTGCCTCCTCGTTCCATTTGCACTCAGCCGCCAGAGTGCGAAACTCGATAGAGTAGTCGGCCACTGAGGAGCTTCCCTGTTTAAGGTCGGCGAGTCTTCTCGCCGCTTCTTTGCCCGCTACCTTCCGGTCGAACACTCTTCATTTCGGCGGCTAGTGCATGGAACGAGGCGCAGCATGGTTCCTTATTCTCCCACACCGCCGTTCCCCACAGAGCCGCTTTACCCTTAAGTAAAGTCAGGACGAATGCCACTTTAGACTCCTCTCTCTCGAATGTCATAGGCTGTAGCGAAAAATTCATAGAACATTTGGTTAGAAACGCTCTACAAAACTCAGGCTCACCAGAGTAACTCTCAGGAACGGGTAGGCGTGGTTCAGGATGATGGCTCCTCTCTGGTATGACGGGGGAAACGGCCGGTGTGGGTGGCACAGTGGGAGCGCTCAGGCGTTGGATCTGCTGGGTGAGCCCGGACACCTGCGTCACGAGCGCTTGGACAGCGCGTCCGGTGGGAGAAATGCTCTCCTGCTGCTGATCCATCCTGGCAATGCTATGCTCCACGAAATCCTTCAAGGCAGATGCACTTGCTGCTTCCATGATTGGTCAGATCGTTCTGTAATGATAAACAGGACGGAAGCAATTGCAATGCAAAAGACAATGTTTATTGAACAGATACTCAGTAAAGTGATGGAAGATTGTTGCACAGATCCTTCTGTGATGAAGCCGTAGAGCGGGAACACAGACAGCAGGAGATCGTGACGCAGGGACTGAGATGGGATCCTGATGACTGTGTGCAAAGTGAGGATAAGTCCGTGGTGAGTTGGTGAGATCGACAATAGAAGAGTCCAGAGTCCGGTGCACAGGAAACACGAGGAACATGGAACAGGCACGCGACACGGGGAACTCAAACAACGATCTGACAACATGGAGAGGGAGAGAAGACATTGAGTAGGCTGTGATGATCATGAACAGCTGCCGCTGATCAGGCTAACCAGTGACCACGCCCCTCAGAACAAACAACGTAACGAGACACACCCACACAACATACACCTGCACCACATACACACACACAAGACTAGAATGAGACAGCGGATTTACCAACCGTGACACTATGTGGCTCAGACTTGCATCGTCAACTCAATCACCCTCACCTCGGCAAACTTAGACAAATGTTTGAACCGCCTCAAACGGTTCTTTTTCAGTCGGACGTGCTTTTATTCGGCTTTTGCGTCTTGCGTCATCAACACGGAACTAACGTTCGATTCAGTTCGATCAATGAAACCGGTTACTCGACCGGTTACCTGCTAAGAACCGACTCAAAAGAACGATTTGTTCAAGAACCTAACATCACTAATTTTCAGTCCACATTATCATTGTTTCAATCACAATATTATTGTAATATGTAAGGAGAACATTTGTTTTAATCACTGAAACACAACTGTAAATCTTCTTTCAATTTAGTACTTTTAACAATTAATTCATCCAACAGCAAACATTGCAAAATACATGTTTTAAATCACCCTCGTTGCTGAATTAATTACAGTAACACAGGCTACAGATGCCACATAAGAAAATATGCTTAACTTATGTAAATGATTCCATAATGTTTGAATAGTATATTCAGTGTGTTATCAAATGGTGTGATAAAGTCTCTCTCTCTCTCTCTCTCTCTCTCTCTCTCTCTCTCTCTCTCTCTCTCTCTCTCTCTCTCTCTCACACACACACACACACACACACACACACACACACACACACACTCACACACCCATACAGACACGTGGCCTGGTAAACTCTACATTATGGGGACAACTATAAAGATGACAATAGCCTAAATCCCTGTCCTTGCTGGGACATTAATTGCTCCCTATGAGGAAACAAGCTTATAAATTAAAAAAAAAAAATTGTATTTATTTATTTTTTATGTAAAAATTCATAAAGTTTTGTGTGATGGGTAGGTATAGTGTAAGGGGAGAGAATATATAGTTTGTACAGTATAAAAATCAATACACCTTTATATACCCAGAAAGGTAAGGAACCAGAAATGTCCAGGAAAAGATGTCCTGTGTGTGTGTGTGTGTGTGCGTGTGTGTGTGTGTGTGTGTGTGTGTGTGTGTGTGTGTGTGTGTGTGTGTGTGTGTGCGTGCGTGCGTGTGTGTGTGTGTGTGTGTGTGTGTGTGTGTGTGTGTGTGTGTGTGTGTGTGTGTGTGAGAGAGAGTGTGTGAGTGAACATAGAGCAGCAGAATAGAGTATAAGGGATGGATAAGACGAATGGAATCAAATATAGCATTGTACATTACAGTATGTATGCCATGTGAACAGATTACCTCACTCACATTTATAAAGGTTAGCTACAGTATAGATTCATTCATAAGGCACAGTGAGAACATTTACTCTATTGGCATGTCATATGCCATGGCCTCATGGCTGTGTCATAACTTTATCACACCTTTTGATAACTCACTGAATATACTATTACAAACATTATAGATTCATATACATAAGTTAGGTAATGCAAGCCTATTTTCTTATGTGGCATCTGTAGCCTGTGTTATTGTAATTGTTTCAGCAACAAGGGTGATTTAAAACATGTATCTTGCATTGTTTGCTGTTGGATGAACTGATTGTTAAAAGTACTAAATTGAAAGAAGATCATACAGTTGTGTTTGAGTGATTAAAACAAATGTTCTCCTTATTACAATAATCTTGTGTTTGAAACAATGATAATGTGGACTGAAAATATGTGTGACATACAACTGAATGAAAGCATGAGATCAGGTTTTGACAGAATGACTAGCTGTGTTACACGTGTGAACAGTTAGAATTTTTGTACTAAGAGTTTTGAAAATGTACTTGTGAAAATAGTACCAAAGCAAATAACAAAAACTGTAAGCAACGGGTTACGATGTTGTACCTGACACGCAGCCCTGATTGACTATTGCACATGGCACCCCAGCCCGTGGCAGAGGCATCCGTGGTTACCACAAAATGCCTGGAAACTCGTTCTAAGTGAATTCCCACCCGTATAAACTGGAGATTTCCTCCACGGGGTAAGGGTCTGATGGCAGGCGAAAGTCACTTGGACCCGGAACTTGCCGCATTGCCATGCCCACCTCGGGACTCGGTCTCAAAGCCAATGCTGAAGCGGTCTCATATGGAGCAACCAGAGCGGTGTTACTGTGGCTACAGATGCCATATGCCCCAGGAGCCTCTGAAATAGTTTCAGTGGGACCACATTCCTGCGTTCGATCTGGCGAAGGCTTCACTCGTACGCTGCGCGGACATGACCGAGCATCGACCGAGTCGATCTCCATACGAGAAAAGAGATCCTCTGCACTGGGCAGTGTTTTCTCTTTTCCCAGTTGACTGGAAGGCCCAGACGGGCAAGATGGTGGAGAACCAAGTCCCTGTGTTTGCAAACCTGCTCTCGAGAGTGGCTGAAAATCAGCCATTCGTAGGGATAGTTCAGGCTGCGAACCCCGAGTTACCTGAGCAGCACTAGGGCTGCCTCAAAGTTCTTCATGAAGACACGAGGAGACAGGGCCAGCCCAAATGGGAGAACGTCGTACTGGTATGCTCTCCCCTCCAAGGCAAACCATAGAAACGGTGTCGAGGGAAGTATGGAGACATGAAAGTATGTGTCCTTCAGTTTGATCGCTGCAAACCAATCGAGTATTGGGCGGGGTCGAATTCCGTGCCCTGCTGTGCCCCCCCCGCGGGGGTCTCGACTGGAAGGGGGCTGCCAACAGAGGAGACTGAAAGTGGTGAGGCACTAAGGCGGCACACTGCCAGTCGCGTTCTCTTGGAACTCTGAAGCGAGTTCCGTGGATTTTTTGTTCAAATAGGGTGCTGCCAGGCATTTTTTGAGACTGATGGCTTGGAATTGATTAAACAAAAGATTTTCCCCTGGCCCTCCTCCTGGGGAAGGAGTGGTCCTGTCTCCAAATTCGCCTCTGCTTAGCCTGTCTCAGGGACTCTGCTTAGCCTGCTGTTTATCCGCCTTCAAGGCGGAGACAGGCTGGCAGCCTGGGCAGGAGGGCGGCCTCGATGGGAAGCGGACTAAGGCGCCTTGGCTGGCAGCAAAGTGGAAGCAGCAGCGGGCCACAGGGCAGGATCAATAGCCTCAGTCTGTCGCAGTGCGGCCGAGAACTGTTGGGCGCAGTCCTCAACTACCCCGCCGAATAGCCCAACCTTGGAGATGGGAGCGTTTAGGAACCATGTCCTATTAGACTCTCAAATCTCAGCCAGGTTGAGCCATAGGACCACACAAGTGGACATCACCTGACTGAGAGCCTGTGCGGTCACTTTCATCACCTGTAGGACGAGGTCAGCGGCTGCACGCAGCTCGTCCACAAAGGCAGGGTCAGTACTGTGCTCGTGCATGTCTCTGAGCATCCTGGCCTGATAAACCTGGAGAATGGCCAAAGCCTGTAGGGCAGACGCGGCCTGGCCCGTGGAGCTATAGGCCACGCCCAATAGTGAGCATGAGAACCTACAGGCCTCGGATGGGTGCTTTGGGTCACTAAACCACGCGGAGGCGCTCTGAGGACGCAGTTGCATCACAACAGAAGCGTCAACTGGATAGAACAGCGTACCCTTTAACCGCATCGCTATTAAGAGCCTTGAAGGCGGAAGTGGCCGCCGAATGATAGCGGAAAGACAACGGGGACTTCCACAACTTTGACACCTCTTCATGCACCTCTGAGAAAAAAGACACTGAAGGCTGGCGGGCACGCTCGGCACAGGCCACCCCCAGATACCAATCATCCAGCTTCGAGCCCTTGGGACCCGGCGGAGGATTCTACTTGAGCCCGAGGCGGATTAGCATGGCTGTCAGCTCCGGATCAGACAGATCAGCCGAATCCTCATCTCCAGAGGAATCCAGCCCGCTTTGTGATGCGGCGATAGATATGGCGTCGTCCGCCGGCGCCCCAAATTAAACGCTGGGCCCAGGATGGGAAACGCCAGCACTAACATCTAGTAGCGCCAAGGGTTGCACTACTAAAGAGGGGGGTGTGGCCCGAAGAATACTCGTCAGGTTGGCCCACACCAACACCCTCAGATCACCCTGACCACCAGCCAAAGTACTGCCTGGCGAGGAGATAGTAGATCATTGAGTCTTGATCGCAGCACTGCAGTGGTCATGTTCCCGCAGTGAGAACATGATGCATCCATGAACGCGCGCTCAGCATGGTCGAGGTCCAAGCACGGCGAACAGCGATCATGCCCGTCAGACAGACTAACATATCGACTGCACCCAGGAATGGAGCATGGGTGAAACATCTTTAAAAAGACACACCGCATGCACATCTTTTAGAGAGAAGTTTTACTCAAGCAGAGTGCTGAGAAGCCCAGGGAGAACACACACACTTGTACAGACCACTGCACAGATTGGACAGGGATGCTAAACTCGCTGGAATGCGTTGTATCACCAACATTCTGGGGAGACACTCGTTTTGAAGAGATACGCGCTTAGGAAGGCAAGTAGAACTCGGATCCAAAGCAGAAACATAAATGCGTGACTGCAATGCAACGCCGTTTCTACCCACGGAGTTGCATTATGCATATTCCGCAGACCCATAACATTTTCATGTCATTGGATCGTTTTGATTGAAATAGAAGGCAGCTGGCTTTCTAAGCGAAACCCCCCGTTTCGTCAGTACTGACGTAACTCGGAGTGTACTGACTGAAAGGGAATTGGGCTTTGTCAGATCCCTCTGATTTGGTCCAAATTTAGCCCAAAAATAGTTGTTGAAAATTGGGTTTTGACAAGTCTGTCTGATAAATGGATGCATGTTTTCGGAACCATATACAGTCATGAAAATAATAAAAAATACATTTTAGCTAGCAAATTATTTCCCAAAGAAAACATGTCTGCCAGGTTGAATTCAAGGTGAAGCATCAGACTGAAAAGGACATCTTCATGTTTTTATAGACATTGTTTCAACGATGTGAAAAAAGACAGCTTTTCACCTTTTACCTTCACCTTTCACTTTTTAAGCAAATCTAAACCAAAACTAGTTTTTGGTAGCTGGGAAATGCTTATTCATTGTTAATATTATTGATATAGTTATATGTCTTCCATGTGGTGAACATAAACTGTCATTATTATTTTTTTCATGTCATGTCATGTCATAATCATCATCATCATCGTTGTTAAAGAAAACAATATCCAAATAAGACATTGTTGAGACATAGATATTTAGACGTCTAGTATGTGTTGCTCAACTCCCGGGTAAATAATTGTGCCTCTTCAACTGAATCACACTAGGAAACGGAGGGGGAAGGAAACGTTTCTTTGGTGTTTTTCTGCATTGATGGAATGACTTCCCGCCCTTGAATAAAGAACTGTTCCACTCTCAGCCTCCGTCTGGAACAACCTGCCCGTATCCTGTCCAGAGGAACCTCCCAGCAGAACAATGAGAAACAGGAGTGTCAGACAGACTGACGGACAGACTCACACCTGACTTTCAGTATTGCGGTGTATTATTCTTAGTCACATGTAGTGGCTCAGTGGAATTCACATAAAATATTTCAGGGTTGTAATGTAGTTTGGTTGTTTTCTAGCGATATGAATCAGTGGTTTCGAAATGATGGTTTCCTTTTTGGTCACTTTGTGTTTATGTACTTTCATTATCAAAGGCAGCAAGGACATTTTAATAGAAACTATGATTATTAGTTTTCCTCACACACATAATCGATGTGGGTAAAAGTATATCAGGACTAACTTATCTATAATCCGAAGTAAATTTTATTGTTATAGATTCCTGTCACATAAATCACAAGACTTCATGGGTATGTTATATTTTATCTAAAAAAAGGACACATTTGGAACATTTATAATACCTGTTCTTAACAATTATAACAACCTATATTCCAGCTAACAGGAAAAGTTTTCTGCATGTTCTGGCAAAGGTTTACTCAAAGTTATAACATTAATAGAACGCTTGCTTAATGTGGTCTTTAATGTTTGCACAAAAATGTTATTTAAACATCAGTAATGGAAGTTTTTTTATTTTTTACTGAAACATTTTAGTTGATGTTTGATAATATTTTTTTAAATGTTACAACTTGTTTCAGAATATTCAAAAAGTAGCATTCCCATAATGTTTGCAAAATAATACAATGGAGTATGCCCTTAATTTTTGTATAACCAAGAGCAATGTTCAGAAATAACATTTGAGCAAAACTTTCTTATAACATTATTTTGAGAATTTTTGGTCCTAGAAGACATTTTGGAGTCACATGGTTGAGATCTCCTCTGAAACTCTTTTATGATCTGACTGAGAATGAAAAATTAAATTCTGTCATAATTTACTGGCCCTCATGATGTTCCAGACCATATTACTTTCTCTCCTCAATGGGATGACTTACGCATTATATTCCAAGTGAATAATTTGTTCAATTGTTCATTTGTTAAATTTCAGTCAGTTCTTTACACACATAGCTGTCATACAGCCTCAGAGGACAGTGAATACAGCAGACTACTGTTTTCATACCTTATTATTTATTTTCAAAATGATAAGCAAGTGCAGCTTTTTGAATGAGAAAAATGATTTCTGCTGATACAGACAGTTATTTCCTTAGACAGGCACAGAACACATGTGCTAGTTAACTGGAGACAACACAATCGGGTTTCGTCGACACTAGTTCTTTGAGGTTGACTTGCTGTGTCACAGCCTTGGAACAATAGATCAAACAAATTATTATAAGTGTCTCTTTTTCTTCCCTCCTTATTTTCAGAGGTTTCTCACGGGCTTTTCTCACATGCAGGCCTCACAAATCTCTATCACTGATAAACTAATTGAAAAGGTGTTTTTTTAAGTGTATTTGAATACGACAAACTAAATTATACGAACATGAAAATATAAGTATGCCATTCACTGGTGATTTAAGCAGCATTTTTTATTCAGAGATATTTCAACAAATTTTCTGGATTACAAAAAAAAACAAAACAACAACAACAAAAGAGTTTTAGTTTTAAGGTTTTAGCTCAGTATTTTGTGCAAATGTTCATCTGAAAAACTACATTCTCTGCATTTTTACTACATTGATAATGATAAAGAACTGATAATAGCAGTTACCGGTTAAACCTGCAAAAGAAAATATCAAACCCTGGGGTATTGATACATATTTGATAAATGTCACCCTGGACCACAAAACATAAGTACCGAATAAGTCATAAGTCGCACAGGTATATTTGTGGTAATAGCTATCAATATATTGTATGAGTGAAAATTATTGATTTTTCTTTTATGCCAAAAATCATTGGGATATTAAGTAAAGATCATGTCCCATAGATATTTTGTAAATTTCCTACCGTAAATATATCAAATGTATTATTGTGTTGCTAAGGATAATATACGTTGCTAAGGACTTCATGTGAACAAATTTAGAGGCAATTTTCTCAATATATAGATTTTTTTGTACCTCCGATTCCAGATTTTTAAATAATCACTCGGCCTAACAAACCATACATCAATGGAAAGCTAATTTATTCAGTTCCCTTTCAAGGGAACTCATGCTGTGTCTAAACACTGTGAGAATGCCTCCGCCTGACGGAGGACCCTGTGAACACTAACAGTCCTAGCTCCTGTTTCTTCAATAAGTGCTCTGTGTGAATCTGAAAAGCAACTTCCGGTCTGGAATGGTGTTCCTTCTCAGATGATGGCAGTTTAATGGCTTGGGTTTGAATATCTTTAACCACTCCCCTCCAATCGTTAGTCTGCTATGTGCGGGAGATGGAGAGGAGCACTGAGGTAAAACCCTGCCCTCTATTCAATATTCTGTTTCACTTGAAAATGCGTCATGCGTCCGGTTTACTGGGACTTTAAAAAAAAAACATAAAAGAGAAAATATTATAGTGAGTAAACAGCAATAAGTGTGTCATCCCTGCCTTCATTTTATTACGGGTGGGGATACACACTCTATGTGTGTTGCCTGTTTGGGAGCGGAGCACACTCAGGCAGCCCTTGAGGGGGCTGATTGAGAGCATTGTGATTGCTCTTTGAAGAGGGCGTTTCACTTTCCGTTCCTTGCAGCTCTGGTCCTGCTTCTGCAAAGGTAGAGTGGCAGCTTCAGTTGTGGGGTTTGCACATGGATTTAACAGAGGAGTTAGAGACTGGCCTCGCACTTTCTCGACCCTCACCTGTTAGATCCAGTGCCTCATCTTGGGGTTTGGAAGCATGCACTGCAGTTAATTCTGCCCTGGATGATGCACCGGTACTGCAACTATCCAGCTCTGAGGAGTTGGATGTTGTTAGTATCACGACAGGGGATACCAAAGACTCGTCACTTCAGTTCCCTGCAAGTGAGGAGCTAGTAGAGGTGCTGACTAGGGTCGTTGCAAAGTTAAAACGTTGAGTGGCTGGCCAAGAAACAAAGGCTTTGTCAAAAAAGTAAACTAGAATTGTGCTTTCTGCCATATCACAGAATCCATATCAGAGCTTACCTTACTGAGGTGTCGAGGTCCTGGAAGAAGTCGGTCTCCTTTCGTGTTTTGCTCTTAAAACATCAACATATAGTAACATTGTAGGGTTGAAGAGATGCTTGCAAGCCATCTCTCTCCCACGGCTGCATCATTCCTAAAAGCCTTAACATTACCTACCAAGCTACATTAGCGTTGGTGGGTAAAGCATAATTGGCGGCAGGTCAAGCAATGGCATGCAGAGTATGAGCTCCTCACATTGGTCGCAGCAAAAGCAGAGCGTCACTGCACGTGTTCCCCTCAGAAAGACTGTGAGATGGACATATCTCAGTGGGTCCTGCAGACAGTAGAAAAAGGGTACGTGATCCATTTCAGTAAGCGTATACCTCCTTTCAGTGGGGTCATACGACAGTGATAGGCCCCAAGCAGGCTCTGGTCATGACACAGGAAGTTAAGAGTCTTCTCTAAAAGAAGGCTATAGAAAGGGTTCCTCCTTCAGGCAGGGAGTCAGGGTTTTAGAGCCGTTACTTCATTGTGCCAACGAAGGATGGAGGGTTGCACCCGATATTAGATCTGTGCTAGTTGAATCGCTCTCTAGGGAAGCTCAAGTTTAATATGCTAACTCTCAAACAGATTGTGTCACAGTTAAGGTCTGAGGACGGGTTTGTCACTGTATAGACCTCAAAGACGCATACTTCCATGTATCCATCCTTCTACAACACAGGAGGTTCCTGAGGTTCGCTTTCGGGGGAGAAGCGTACCAATATCAGGTGCATTCCTTCTGTCTAGCTTTGTCACCCTGCACTTTCACAAAGTGTGTGGATTCTATAGTGGCGCCGCCTCACCTTAATTATATTGATGATCGGTTGATTTTAGCTCAGTCATAGCAGATGGCACCTCAACATCAAGATATTTTTCTTGTTTATATGAGAAAGTTAAGGCTGAAAAGGGATTAAGGCTGAACACAAAGAAAAGTGTGCTTTCTCCAGTAGAGAGAACAACTTATCTGGGCATATTACCTGGGATTCAGTGGCGATGTGGGGTCTGTTGCCTGTACGTATAACATCGTTTCTTGCAGTAAAAAAACCAAAGCTAGGCCGGTCATTTACTGTCAAACAGTTCCAGAAAATGTTAGGTCTGATGGCAGCTGCCATCCAACGTGATACATTTTGGCCTGCTGAACCTGAGACCATTGCAGTGGTGACTCAAAATCAAGGGACTCTCCCCGAGTGGAAATCTTCCCCGCATGATCAAGTTCACGCATTCATTCCGGTTGCATACATAAATCATCAGTGGGGTCTTCAGTCGTGCCCTTCATACAAGTTGGCACACCAGATAAACTTGTAGGCTCAAGGGAAACTGCTATCCATCAGGGAAGTTTACATCCCAGGGTGCCTGAACCAGGAACCCTATCAAATAGGCCTAAATCTAAAAATAAATGATGCTCCTTAAGAAAAATCTACCAAAAATAGAAAAAAATAATAATAAAAAATATATTAGCCTAACTTGCAAAGTACACACACACACACACACACATGCACATCCTTTCCGCTTCAACTGCCAAACTTATGGGATCAATCAATTAAGTGCAGCATTCTTTAAATAAGTCTGTCCACAAAGTAATCCATCACAAAGATAGATAGATAGATAGATAGATAGATAGATAGATAGATAGATAGATAGATAGATAGATAGATAGATAGATAGATAGATAGATAGATAGATAGATTTTCTTCACCCTTGGATCTGTTACAGTACATTAGTAATATAAATTGTCCAATATCAGATATCTCACATTGCAGTGCAGATTTGTACAGGATTGTCGTCTGCTCTTTTTGCTGATATCTGTCCCACATTGGTTGGGTGTATATTTTTGGTCTTCATAGTCCAGAAACACTTTGACCTCTGACTGCCAAATCTGCACCACTATTACATAACCATGTGCACGTTCACTTAACCAGACCCACAGCTGTGTGTCACTGCAAAGAACTGCATATTATTTCAATATTTTTTTAAAGATTTTGTTAGTTTTGCCTTTGCATCAATTTGTTTTGCAAAAAAATGAATGGTAGTAAATAAATATCCTATTAATGGGGAATGCAGACGTCTGTCTTTCCCTTGCAAGTCTCCAGTATTTAACTTTCTGTCAGTTCGAGTCAATGCGAGCATTTCTCTTCTGTGCTGTGATGGCTGTTTGCTTTTGTTTTTAATTCGTGTAAATGCTTGAATGAAAGAAGGTGTAGACACTGAGCGATCGCTCACAGCCACTTTGGCTATTAATAGATCAGGAGCAAATATACATGGGGATGAGAGAAATGGACAGATGGAGGAAGAGAGAGAGAAAATGGAGTGAAGCAGACACAATGGCAACTGACCATGATGAGTGTATGCTCTGAATTCAGGAAGTGTATAAAAACTCTTCTGAAAAGCATCACTTGTGGTGTGTAAAGGCAATCATCTGCAAATAAATGAAATTAAAATAATGAAAGGCTACAGTATGAGTCCAAAACCAGTAGATACTATCACCACAAAAAATATTATGTTTCATACTTAATATTTTAGGTTTTTCCACATAAGTTGTAATTTGAGTCTAGGTTTTGGATTGACTAAAGTAGCTGAATTTTGTGGTAATTTAACTAAATTTCTATACCGGGTTACTAACTGAAAAAAAAAAAAAAAAAAAAAAAAAAAATATATATATATATATATATATATATATATATATATATATATATATATATATATATATATATATATATATATATATATATACATATATATATATATAAACGTGTTGAAAGAGTTACATTTGCAAAAGTCTTGAAAAGCCCCTGCTTATTTTACACTTTTGAATCAAAATACATCAACTGTCTTTTAGGCTAATTAAATGAATATGGACAAAAGCTTAATTTGTTTTTGAAATGATCATGAGATTACATAACGTAAATGTAAAACCTTTTTAAAGTCAACATTTTTTTATCATACAAATATACAATGTGGAATAAAAATACAGTCTAATGCATTCATATTTAAACTGCATTGATGAGATATGCATATAACAGATTTCCTTTGAGTCAACTTTATTACATAACTTACTTTATACATAAAACAACACAAAATGCCAGCCTCCCAAGGAGAACTTCTAGCTAAATTTAGTAAATGGTTAAAACACACACACACACCCTTTCCGCTCCAACTGCCAAACTTATGGGATCAATCAATTAAGTGCAGCATTCTTTAAATAAGTCTGTCCACAAAGTAATCCATCACAAACTCCTCCCCCATTTCATATTGATATTAGCTTGCTGATAAAACATTTTAAGGAACAAGCAATGTTTCACCGGTCACCATAATCAAATCTCTGGCTGTTTTCAGTCAGATTTCACCAGCTGCTCCAGTCTGGTGAGAAACCGAGTACATCAGGGAGGAATAAAAGCAGAAAGGCCGGTTTGAGGCCTGAGGTCTCCAGCCCACTAATGGCAGGAATCATGCAGCTCTCCCGCAGCGGGCCTGTTTTCCAGACGCTGGAGGTCCGAGCGGAGGATCACTCCTCCTCTTTCAGGGAGAGTCGCTGGGGAGGACGAAAGCCCGAGCGCTGTGATGAAAAATGACCATCCACACATGCACTACTGACAGCAACACTTCACATGCTGACTGTAATATTATCCAGGCACAATAGTGCAATGTAAGCATTGTGATGCCTGAGATGTGACTAGATGCATACATGTAGTAATATTTAATATCACTTAATTATTACAGATTGCGCTAAATACATCACCTGATAATAAAGCACACCGATTCACAATGTTTGTACTTCAAATTCATTTTCAAACAACCAGTGATAGAAATCTGTCTAAGGTAAAAAGTCTCACATACAATACACATCACATAATTCAAACAAGGACACAATTGTTCTTTAGCAAACACCTTTATAATTAAATAGGTGGATCAAATAAAAGATAATGATCAACTAAACAATTTAATATCTAAAATGGATATAGCAGTGGGAATTAAAGAAGGGGGGACTAGCAACCTGAAGAAAGTAAGTGAAAAAAGCAATGATTCATTTGAACTTGCACTTGTTTGCAACCATTTTAAGTATTGGGTGTAATGCATTACTAAATAATTAGGTAACTGTGATTTAATTAGCCTACTTTTCCCTTGAAAAAGTAAAGTAAGGGATTACTCTTATTTTTTTGTAGTTTAATTGCAGTAACTTCTAATGTGATTGCACTAAATAATGTATAGACTTTAGAATAATTCTTTATAAAATAATGGTGGATTTAACATAGAAATGTATGTTTTTATTGTAACTTTTTCCCTTTACATACTCTGGCCAGTTCAATAATAATTTAAGTATATTATATTATTTATTTGAAAGAATTAATTTATTTTCATGCCATTTCATGTCTATCCTTGTATTGTTGTTGAGTATATTACAGGATTTAGAAATTAGCAATAAGCAATGCAATTGTTATGCTAAGGTGTCATTCTAATTATACATTTAAGTACTGTGTAATATTATGTAACTACAATAACTTACTATAGGGTTAGAGTAGGTTGTGTGGTTAGTTGCTTGTAATTATGCATAATTTATAGCAATTATAGTATCTACATGTAACGAGTATCAAGGATATTGTAAAATAAAGAGGTTAAAACTTTATTTTAAGGTGTCTTACACTGTAATTATATATTTAAGTACTGTGTGATATTGTGTAACTACATGTACTTACTATAAGATTAGGGTTTGGTTTAGGGTTAGGGTTTGTTGCATTTAATTATGCATAAATTATACTTATTACTCAAGTAACTGCTTGTAACATGTAACAATGAAACTCTAAGATAAACTTACCCAACACTGATAAGGATCTATAGACGGACCTGTAGAACATAAAGAGTGAATATACTGGGTCTGAAACCGTTCAACAGACTTACTCTCCTGTCATGGAGAATTCATACATAATAAACATAATAAAAACATATTGTGTTAAATATAAATTAAGGCAAACCTGATTAAGTTTTACAAATTTATTCAACTTTTTTTTTCCCTAATTAGATTTGGAATAAACATGCTCAAATCAGGCAATGATGGCTGCTCCAGTCACATTGTACTTTTGACTCTGCATTATACGGTTATGAATCTGTTATTATAGTTGTGTGAAACTAGAGGAATGCACAAACCTAGGCTTTTATTTATGCCAAGAGAATACCAATCTCTCTCTCTCTCTCTCTCTCTCTCTCTCTCTCTCTCTCTCTCTCTCTCTCTCTCTCTCTCTCTCTCTCTCTGTGACCTGGATCAATCCCAGAATGCTTGGCAATGTCTATCATCAGGTGCACAAGCTCCAACGGCAACCAGCAATTAGACAGGAACAACAAAACCAGTCCAAAACAATGACTGTAGTGAGTGTTTGTGCAACTAACTTTTCCCCTTTAATTATGACTCCAGCAGGTCTGCTCAGCACAACCCCAAAAAACACACGTCTGTTTATAGAAACGGCAAACCACACTTCTCTCACCTGTCTTACACCAGCTATAGCATGTTGATATTCAAAACGCCTCTTTTAGAAATTATTTTAGTGGCGTATGTGGGTGTCAATTATAAAATTAATGTTTCAGTGATGCAACCACAGGCCATCACAATTGCATACACTTTAGACCCAAATAAGTTCAGTTGCCTTAAATTTTAAGTTAAGAAATGTAAAAGTTTATGTAAACTGAACTTGCATATTTTGTACATTTCAATTGCTCTGAACTGAACTGAAATACTTGAGTAAGCTAATTCATAAATTTAACTTAAAAATATCATGAAATATCATCTACATTTTTTAGTACTGGAAACTTGATTAGCTTTAACTAGCTAATTCAATAAATGCCCCTTTGCTAATTGGTAACACAATGCTTTGGTAGCATTAGCATAGCACTTGCTGAATAAAGAAAATGATATAATACATTTAACATATCTGTTCTCAAACTATGCTCATGCTCCACTCGTCACCAACATAACAGAAACTCTTCTAAACTAGCATAACAAAACACTACCAAATTAAACACTACCAAATCTCACACTTAACGTTAATATTACAAAATCCTGGGAAACAAAAATTCCAGCCCAATTTACGATACATTTTATTTAGTCTAAATGAAAAGAAACAAGTTCATAAAACTCAAAACAATTAAACAATTCAGATTACTTAAAATGTGTCAGTTTTGAGAGCTCAGAAGAAAACGGAAGTTTTACATACTCATAAAAGTTAATTAGTTTGAACTAATTAGTTTAATTTGAGTTGTCTCTGCTCAAACCAATTAATTATTTTGAGCGTTAGGTTTTACAGAGTTTAACAATACCTGAATTTTTATAATTAGTGCCGTCGTGGATTATACAATGACAGTTTGTCAGGTTGAGATGATCAGTTGTCAGTAAAGAAAGAAAGATTAAATTGTAATATTCATTCAAATGAAAAAAATAATAACATTATAAAAAAAAGGACAGGACACTTTTTACTTGCCATATCAATGAATTATCAATGAATTATCAAAGTACCTGACAAAGCAATAGCATGTTCATATTCAACTGGCACTGTTAAAACTTTAGCTGAATAGCACAGAATAAAGTTAGACCTTCATGAGTCAACAAAAAACAGAGTCCAGGTGGGCAGATGCGTTTCTTATAAAGTCATGACCCTACAAATAGCCCGACGTTCATCTCCCTCCCACAATACATTCTCAAAGCGGTGCCAAGTCAACATCCCTCACGACTTTCATTAAAATTGTGAGCATGCAATCAAGCAAGAAGCACCCCCACCCCTCACGCGACTCGAAATACCACCAGCGCTTTTAAAGCTTCATGCGTTGATGAATCCGCTGGCACGAGATCGCTGCACGCATTCTTATTGCCCCTGATTTCCCTCATATTTCTTTCAGCGTTTCGTTTCTTGTTGGTCCCCTAGGAAGCCCACACTGTCAGCCTCAGCTGTGCGACACTCCAAATATTTAGTGTAATAGCTAGTTACTGCACTATAGTGGTGTCAGGAAGAGTTGTCAGCCCAAACCTCTGGCTAATTAAAAAGTCGGATGGGGGGGCTGTGTTTATTTCCACTGCCGAGCCCGTCGGGCAGCCCTGTGCCCCTTTAAATCACTCCTCAGCACTGAAATGCTGATGCAGGGGAGAAATCCTGACTAAACATTCCCAGAGAGAGAGAGAGAGAGAGAGAGAGAGAGAGAGAGAGAGAGAGAGAGAGAGAGAGAGAGAGAGAGAGAGAAGAGAGAGAGAGAGAGAGAGAGAGAGAGAGAGAGAGAGAGAGAGAGAGAGAGAGAGAGAGAGAGAGAGATTAAAAGAAAGGACAGCCATGTGTCTGTTACAGGAAAACTCATATTCCTCAAGAACAAATCACCGCTTTAATCATAAAGTTGTATGTATATCTGTAATTATAAGAGTGTTCATAATGCTTATTAAAGTGTCCTTTTGTCATTTTTATATGGTTATTTTAACTACTATTACATTACATTTACATTTAATTATAAATTATAAATTACTGACCACAAAAATTCTAAAAACAAACTTTTTCCCCACATTTTTTTTTGTTGTGTGTTAGTGCTTTTGCATATGTTTTACAATTAGTGTATTTTTTAAATTATTTACACTGAAAACTAATTTTGCTTGTAATAAATAAATGAGGTCCATTTTATGTAAAACAATCATGCAAATGTATACTTCGTAAGATAACACTTTATTTTACAGTGTCTGTTATATATGTTACATGTATTTACCATAGTAATAACAGTAAATTATGCATAATTACATGCAACTAACCCTCAAACAAACACTAACCATAAAGTAAGTATATGTAGTTAAATATTATTACTCAGTACTTAAAATAAATAATTCAACTCTATGAATGGTATGAATGGTAACAATAAAGGTTTGTGTCTCTCCTTTAATGTCATTATTGCCAGGCGTTTATTTTATTTATAAGAATTTAAAAAAAAGATTTAAACTTTTTCATGCCTTTGCATTAGTTTATATTTATTTTGCAGACATATTTTTGTATTTATTTGAATGGTTTTATCCTTGTCAGACCCAAAAATAAAATACAAATATTATTATGTATGACGATCTAAACAAATAATGAAATAACCACACACTTTTTTCAATAATTATATTGATAATGATTTATATACATGAATATATATGCTGTTATTTCCTCCACAAAACAATGTTGCCACTAAAAATAACTTAGCAAATGTATCAGTGTCCTCCTTGTGTCTCTTAAGAACTTAAATGACATAAAATCATGTGCAAAATAAATATATAAATACACCTCATAAGCATCATTCTCAATTACAAGAAATTTTGTCAAATTATGCAAAAGTATAATATTTATTTTACAGTGTCTTTTTACATATGCTACATGTACTTACCATAGTAATAACAGTAAATTGTGTATAATTACATGCAACACTCAACCAAACCCTAATCCAATAGTAAGTACATGTAGTTAAATAAGTGCTTAAATATAGGATTACAATGCAACAATGACACCTTAAGATAAATTGTAATTTAAATATTATTTTATTTTATATCAGGCTTTGCATTAAAAACACTGGCTATAAAATTAGCGTTAGCAAGGCAGCTTTAGTTAGGCTACTCTGTCATTTCTGTCACAGAATGCAATTAAACATAATTTGATATGTCACAGAAAGGACCGAGTTAGAAATCAGAAGAAAATAGAAGAAATGACAGGATTCTCTGTCCACAGGGCCAAAATGCCAATAGTTAAAGAAACAGCCTAGCTTTAATCAATGTCAGGATTGTCAATAATCTATCACCTCACCTGTGTGATATCTCCTCCCCTTCCATATGGCGCTGTATAAGACACACGCCTGTTTTTATCTCCTTTCCTTTTCTCTGTTGTCATTTCTCGTCCCTTTCTAAATTACTTTGCCTCACAATCTAGTGAATAAAGACAAAGAAATGCGCAGCAGTAAAGTCAGACTGCAGTCAGTAGTAACCGTGGAAGTGTGTATGCGCATCATGAGAACAGCGCTGCTGCCATCTAACCGCAGACAGCGGTATTACATGCCTGGTGTCGAGCGAAAAACTTTCAGTCACCGCTTTAGTCATATTCTCTCTGTGTATCTGTAATTCGATAGTATTCGGTATTATACTCTTGATATTGTATATTTGTTTTCGTATATTAGCCAACATATTATTTTGGTAACACTTACCTCCTGGATGCCACGTAGCCTAGCCTACGAGGACATTGTATTGTAATGAATGTCTCTGACACCAGGCCTACATGTCACAGTTTTGGATGTCCTGTAAAGAGAACATTCGGGGCTTTTCACACTAAATATTTAAATAGGCCTAGTAGGCTACGTTCTATTAAATTCGGTTACATTATTTTCATGTTACCATTCTTTGAAACAATCTGCATTGTATATAGCGCTATAAATAAAGGTGACGTGACTTGAAGTTTTACTCATATCCTTAATCATATGCAAATTAGAGACGGTGTATACTACTTTGAATGGGAAAACCCATGAATGGTTATTTTACACAACGTCGTATAAAGAAAAATGGTATATCAATTATGTATGTTATATCTTTCATAACATAGGAGTTGAGAATCATCTTTAAACAAAGATGTAAATTAAAAATAATTAATGAAACCTAAACATTGATTGGTAAATCAAAATCCAAAAAACATGGATTTATTTATTTTTGACGTCTTTTTTTTTTTTTTTTTTTGTCCTGGTATCCACTTATGAGGACATAGTATAACAGATGAATACAATATATTTTTTCCCTAAATAAATACAAACATGTTATGCTCTGAACAACGTAATGACATGAAAAAAATACTAAATTCAAAACACTTTTTCACCCTGGGTCTTAGGAGGGTATAATAACATAGTAGTTAATATGTGTTCCCCATATATATATATATATATATATATATATATATATATATATATACACTGTAAAAAAAAATTCCGTCAAAAAACGGAGAATGTACTGGCAGAAAATTACCGGTACATTTTCCGTAATAGTTACGGACATTTCCTTCAACTCTAAAACGGAAAATTTCCGTAGATTTACAGTACAGCTACTGTACTTTTACGGACATTTCTGTCAGTTAAAAAAACGGAAAATTCTGTAGATTTACAGGACAATCTCCATAACATTTACATACACTTCCGTTAATAATTAAAATTTTGAAAACTGAAATTTTGTACTGGTTTTGTATATAAAATCACTATAAATTGGCCAAAATACTTTAAAATGGCATCCATTATTAGCAATGCAGTTTTTTGATTCATTAAACATGGTCAAATAAATGCCGCACAAACCTAAATACAGACACCAAACATGGTTTATTTTTATCTTTGTTAAACATTATTAAATGCATTGAATATATTTAGTTGTACAAATGATATGAATCTTAACCTGAAATAAAAAATACACTTGACAGCAAGACAACCATAAACATGCAAATGTGTACAAGTGTTGCACTGTCAAAATGTTACACTTAATAACACTTCAAAGATTTGATACATTTTAAACAAATGGGTGGGTGGGGAGGAAGATTTGTTTTGCACTTTCAGTTTTTCTCAATTGTTTACACACAAATTCTGGTACTTGAGACACAATGACCACAACATGTAACTCATTCACCAACCCCCTGAACCAATTCTGCTAAACTACAAGCACAGTTCCTGCATTACACTCAAATTGCAAAAGGGGGATGCAGCATAGGTATTTTAATTATTATTATTTATTTATTTACTGTAACTAATTCTTCTGTTGTTTTGTATGTAGTGTATGTGCAACTTTGTGTTGGTTGGGAATGGGATGTAAACTGTGTACATTGTTTTTAAAGGAAAAATCAAATACAATTTTACCGTTTATTTGTGTGTTCTGAGTATAAAAACAATATTCTCACATATTTTACAACACACTTATGTTTGTACTGTCTGTAGTAAGTGTAACACTGAACCAAAAAAAGGCCTAAGTCATTATGATGAATGGAGAAGTGTTTTACATTCATCATAGTGTTTTACATTGGGCAGATCAGTGTTCAGCTGGTTCTTATAAATGTCTATACATATGATGGTTTGTGTGTGTCATTTGAAAACAAAATCCCATTTTGAGAAGAAATAACATTGTTTTGAATGTAAAGTTTCATTTTGCAGGAGAATTGAGGGGTTTTGCCCATTGTGTGTTTTTTTGGATTTGTGTGTAGAGTTTTGAGAATATCCCTTACGAAAGGAAAATATATTTACCAATATATTACTTGAAATATATTATATATTGTAAATACATGGAATAATGTATTGATGGTATTATACAATATATTATATATTCCTGTAATATATTGCAAAATATACAAATGATTGCCGCTTTCATATATTGCTATATATTAGAGAATATAAATATTAAATCCCATATACGTGAATATATTGTTAAATGTATTACATGATATTTTCCAATATACTGCAATATATTTTTGTTTCGTTAGGGATGAGGCATGCTTTCAGAAAATGTGTGTAAACAATTGAGAAAAACTGTAAAAGCGAGACTCAATAGTAGTGCTGTAGTCCATAAGTAAACTAGTGGAGGATCAAACAAAGTCAAAAAAATTACATTTTTTTGTTTAAAATTAAAAATAAAAAAAATAAAAAAGCAGCCCAGCAGCTTTTAAGTGTGGTGCTGGACTGTCAAAACAGAAAAAAAGTAAAATATTTGAGGACCAACGGACAAAGTCAAAAACAAATTTAAACATAAAAAAAGCAAAAACATGGATGCAGCTTTTAAATTCAGTGCTTGAAGTTGTTTTGCTTTAAACAGCAAAATACAATTTAAAAAAAGAACATGTATATAGCAGATTTGCACTGTAAAAAAGCGAAACTTTACTTTATAAGGATATTGTCATTACCCATTACTCAAAACTTATTTTAAATGAATTAAAAAAAAACAAAAAAAAAACCTGGAATACAAAAATAGAGGCAGCTTTTTAATCTATACAATTCATTTAACAATGTAGAAAAACACTAATAAGCATTTAAAAAGTGCTTATATTGTAGAATACGTTTTTTTTTTTTAAATTTATTATTTTTTTTTTTTGCTTTAGTTCACCCAAAAATTATGTCAATAATTACTTATCCTCATGTCGTTCAACACCGCAAGACCTTTGTTCCTCTTTACACACAGATGAAGATATTAGTGTTGAAATCCGATGGCTCAGAAAGGCCTTCATTGACACCAATGTCATTTCCTCTCTCAAGACCCATAAAGGCACTAAAGACGTCATTACAAAGCCCATCTCACTACAGTGGCTCTACAATAATTTTATGAAGAGACCAGAATAGTTTGTGGACAAAAATTAAGTAACAACTTGCATGGTGATGGGCAGATTTCAAAACAAAAAGATTCGAACAGTTATGAATCAGTGAATCGATTCATGATTCGATACGCTGATTCATAACGTTTGAAACTTTCTTTTGAAATCGGCCCATCACCATACAAGTCGTTATTTAGTTGTTGTTTTTTTGTTCACAAAAACTACTCATCGCATCATAAAATGATTGTAGAGCCGCTGTAGTGAGATGGGCTTTGTAACGACGTCTTTAGTGCCTTTATGGGTCTTGAGAGAGGAAATGACATTGGTGTCAATGAAGGCCTGTCTGAGCCATCGGATTTCAACGCGAATACCTTCATCTGTGTTCTGAAGATCTTACTGGTGTCGAACGATATTAGGGCAAGTAATTAATGACAATTTTCATTTTTGGGTCAACTAACCCTTTAAGAGCAAAAGACAAATATTACAATGTAGGATACTGACACCAAAGATTGGTAAGAAAGTAAAAATTCAAAACAAGCAAAATTTAGAGATTTACAACCATTAAAAATAAATAAAAAAACAACTACACCACCATAGCACCAACCCATCAATATCATTAACAACTGCTAGACGTCTTTAAAATGTTCTAGTGTTTGTGGCAATTTTCCTTAAAAGGAATTAAGTGGTACGCAGGGCTCCATGTATCTGTGTGTGATCATTACCTCTTTCCATGTGCCTATTTCAAGGAATTACTACTCAGTTTAAGTTCCATATTGAGCTTGGAAAAAAAGCTAAAATTGTCCATGGATTTTCAAGTTTTTCGATTTATACAGGAACCTCAGAAATCTTGGAGGAATGTGTTGATGTTGTTTCGATCCCTTCATCTCAGCCTCTGATCCTTGTTCAGGGTTTATTCCCAGGAAAACTCTTAAAGAAAGGAACACACATTTTTTTCAACGCTAGGTGCAACAAACATCAGAACAAGCTGTAAAGTGTGCGTGTGAGACGCGTAGCGCTCATGCTCTCAAAGCTGCTTGCTTTCATTGATTTGGTCATTTAAATTTCACACTTTAATCATATTTCTATTACTACTAACGTAATAAAACAAGCTGTGTAACAATTATGAATGATTAGCACAAAATGTGGATATGTAGGCCTGTGTGTGATGTATTTTATCCGAATTAAATACAAACACATCTCTCGCTTTTGCTCACATTGCAGTGGTTACTCCTCTGTGATGTATTGTCAACCCTATTTTAGGTTATTTAAGAAACGTAATTTCACTGAAGAAGACTTTTTTTTAAAGCAACCTACTTCAGTGCAGCTTATATGACGATAACATTGCGCTTAAACTGAGGATTTGAAGTTGTGACGATCGGGTGCGGGTGTAGGCTATGGTTTGTTTTTAACAGCTGATCCAGTGACATTAGAGCTGATCCGAGCATCTATACACTTGTTCTTATTTCAAGTTTTCTTCCTGTCCAGTGTCCAATATTTTTTGCATCTTACAAAAGCCACAAATCCTTCAGAAGACAGTAAAGGCTTATGTCATGCCTAAACTGAAGCTAAATACATAAATGCATTGTTTAGGCATTATTGTTATTTATATTACTATTATTTTGGTTTATCGTTGTAGGTTTAGTTTTAGATTGAACTATTTTTACCTTTTTAAAGTAATTTGAAAAAGATTTTTATATAATATAATACGGCAATTGAATGGATTAAAATTGTTTAGTTTCACAGTAATGTATGCAATTTCAGGAATAAAATGTATTTTTTTCTAAAAAGAAAACAACTAATTTGTTTATTTTATAGGCTTAGTTAATCAAAAATGAAATTGATGTCATTAATGACTCACCCTAATGTCGCTCCACACCCGTAAAACCTCCGTTCATCTTCGGAACACAGTTTAAGATATTTTATATTTAGTCCCAGAGCATAATGCAGTCAATGCACACTATACTGTCCATGTCCAAAAAGGTAATAAAAACATCATCAAAGTAGTCCATATGAGACATCAGTGGGTTAATTAGAATCTCTTGAAGCATCGAAAATACATTTTGGTCAAAAAATAACAAAAACTAAGATTTTATTCAGTATCAGTCTTCTCTTTTTTAAACCTCAAATAAAGATTCAAACGGCCATGAATCAGTGAATCGATCAATGATTTGGATCGCCAATGTCACGTGATTTCAGCAGTTTGGCACGTGATCCAACAAATGCAGAAGAGAAGACTGATGCTGAATACAATTTTAGTTTTTGTTATTTTTGGACCAAAAAAAACATTTTTGGACATGGACATTATAGCATACACTTGCATACGCTCTCGTACTAAATATATAAAATATCTTAAACTGTGTCTGAAGATGAATGGAGGTCTTACAGGTGTGGAACGACATTAGGGTGAGGAGTCAATAACATCAATTTCATTTTTGGGTCCTAAATATATATAAGTCTTATTTTCTTATATTTAGTATTGCTCTTTATTTAAAAAAAAAAAGTAATTATTATCTGATTACTCGATTAACCGATGGAATAATCGGTAGAATACTCGATTACTAAAAGAATCGATAGCTACAGCCCTAATGAAGACGTAAGTTTAAACTAACAAAACACTGATAAGAATATAGGAGGTGACAGGAAGACGCCATATAGCAAATGTAATTGTCACTGTTTAAACCCACTCCCCATCACTCAATAAAATAATAATATTAACAAAATTAAACATTTAAAAATTAAATTAAACAGCAAGATTAAATAATTTTCAGTTTATAAAAATAGCAATAAAACAACATGCTCTTATTGTCAACATGATCTTAAGTAATTTCACATGCAATGTGTTGCTTACCTTTGGATGAATTCCAGGGAGTGTGCCATCTCTTTTGGGTATTTGATGTAAACATAAAACAAAGAGAAAGTGAAGCTCAGGGCCATGATGGGGGAGGTGATGTGATCATTAATAATTTCCTGATCCACAGCAATCTTGAATTGTCCATCACCTTACACAAACAGCATACAGGTATAACAACAAGAAAAGTATTATAACGTTACATGCACACACATCCAATAGACCAGACATTTAACAGACCCTTTAAGACCTAATACAGGGACGCGTCGTCTCTCGACTGTATAAAGTTCTGAAAAAGCATACAGATGTCTGCTTGGATACTCATCAAGATGGACATGTTGACATACTTTTTGTGTGAGTTTGTCCGTTAAGGCGTAAGACTTGAAAGATAACTCAATATTTGCTAACTGTGCGCGCTTTCAGATGAGAGCAAAACCAAATGTGTTTACAAGAATACTTGCCGAGAGGGGTATTTTGACTTACATAATGCATACCATATAACTTATGTGTCCATTCGAGTGCACTGAGGACGCGAGCTATCGGAAACGCACCCCTCTCCCTCGGTGTGCGCGCGCGAGCCCTGTAACGTAACGTTAACGTTTTGTATGTGAGTCTGTGCGCACAAATAACAGTGGGGCGTGTGATAGCCTAACGTTACTGAATTAATCCTCTTTTAGCACTGGAATAGTTTTATATCTATTTAATGTGTAAACAAGTTTTGAACTACTCAAGAGAGACACACGCCCTTTTACATCTTCATATTGTAGCACCTAACTTCGTTTAAAATGTAATGTTAGTAAAGCTAACAACTGTAAACCACATGCTCACTCCGGTGAAATACATTTCAATACACTACATAACGTTTAAACGACACCAACAACAAATATAAGTTGATAATTCAATAAATAAAACAGTACATTGAGAGCATCTTCACAAATATCAGCTAAATTTGAGAATGTACAAGTCGGTTAACACGAAGGGTCCGACAGACGAGTCAGATAGCACCTAAAATACAAAAATAACGCTTTAAAACAGGTTGTGACAAATGTATGAAAAAGAACAGAAACAAAATACAATTCTTAATGTTTACCACAGAAGCGGGAGGTTTATCCTACTCCAAAATCTGACTGAAACGTGATGGTGATCCATGCATGTAATGGCGATTAGTGTATGTAAAAAAATTTGTTTCTCATGCGTTTCCCGCCGACTGAGGTTCTTGCTCCCACAATGCAATGCGCAATTAAAAATACGGAAAAACACCTGTAAAACACAAATACGGAAAATTCCTTCAAGATAATACAGTATATTATACTGTATTTTTACGGACATTTTTTACAGTGTATATATATATATATATATATATATATATGGGGAACACATATTAACCATTAACTACGACATTTGCCTAAAAAATCTCCTCATTTACTGCTTATTAACAGTTAGTAAGATCATTTTAGTAGCTTTTAGTTTTAGGTATGGGTAGGATTAAGTAATATGATTTCTGACCTGTAAGGTTGCCACAACTTGCCAGAATAATAATCATACACTGTTTGTTAATAGGCCAGAGGAGAACAGGCACCATGACTGTGTCTGGTTTCTCCCAAGGTTAATTTTTCTCCATCATGCCCTGATGGAGTTTTGATTCCTTGCCACTGTCGCCTTTGGCTTGGCTTGCTCAGTTGGGGACACTAAAATTATGATCAAAGTTATTCAACTAAATATACATATAAAATGTATTAATTAGGTTTTATTTTATTCTTTAAACTTTAATACTGATCTGCCAACATTGTCGCTATATGATAAATTAAAATAAGCTGATAACATCACTGTTTTCTCCAGTACGACTGTACAGCCAAATCTAATTTTGTTGCAATATTGTCCTGTTTGACAGTGTGAAGCTGCTTTGAAACAATCGTCATTGTAAAGCGCTATATAAATAAAGTTGATTGATTGATTAAGGGATGTAGAATATGCTCACGAGGAATAAGGCATTACTATGTGCTTTATAAGTACTAATAAACAGACAATATCCTGGTAATATGTATGCTAATGCAACATGTTAATATAGTGAGAATTGAAACCTAAAATAGTGTTACCATTATTTTTACTAATGTAACTGTCTGATAACAAATTGTCTATATATTTTCCCCACTTTTTTATATGCTGATGTGTTTTTAACATAATGCATTGGCAAAATATTTACATGAAAATTCATTCTGCTTGCATAAAAAAGAGGCCTATTGTGCAAAACAATCAAGACAATGAAAGACTTTTGAACTAAAAATTTAAAAAGACAGAAACAGTAATAAAGCTTAGCAAATCAAAGCTGACAAAAGCTCATCGCTTTGACTACAGGCCGTTAGTAAATACGGGGAAAAAAACTGTAAAAGACGGCAATAAAATTAGAGAAGCAATTGGATTGATTTCATAAAAGTGATAAAGGGATATATTTTTAGGCGTCTATGGGATATTTTGTACAAAATTATAATTATGTCATTATTTACTCACTTCCATGTATAGATGTATGACTTAGTAATGTGTTTTTTCCATACAGTGTAAATCATTGGGTTTCAATGTTGATCTTTTTGTGTTTCACAAGGGAGGAAAATTGCCATAATTCTACTTTATACAAAGTTACCCTGAATTTTTTTTTTTTTTTTACTGCTGGCTACTGGAACTCCAGTAAGGTTGTCTGCAGCAACTCACAGTGAAACCTGACTCTCAGAAACGCTTGGCAGGAAATGCATCAAAGCTGAACATAAATAGCAATCAGAGCACAAGTAAACCAATCAGCTGCTTTGTTACTGAATATGCAGCAATCAATTAGTGGATGGATTTCCGTCCATTTTAACGAGGTGAATCAAGGCACTTCTCACAGCACGTTATGGACAATTTACAGTTTGTTTTACTCAAATGAATCCCAGACCCACTCCAGCAGACTTCCAACAAGCTGAAACTATTTATCCTGTGTTGCAAGTATGCTACAGTGAGAGTCATCAGTGCTGTATAGTCTTAAGCTTGACAAAAATCAGTAAAATGGTGCTGAAAAAAAGGTTTTGTGTATGTTTTCTTTCACAATGTCAAAATTCAATTATCATTTAATAGTAATACATGATACAATAATATATGATAATCAACACAATAGTGTTGAATGACAATGGTAAACCAAATATAAACTAATACAGTGTATGCATTCAAAATGTATAAATGAATGAATTATATTAATACATATTAATTATAATTCATTAATAGCCTGCTGTATACAAGTAGCCTGACAAGCCAGACCCACATCAAGATGTTTGGTCTGGAAACTCACCATAGACGGGGCTCAATCTGAGGGGCGGGATAAACGGTTGTCTTTCAAACTCCCTCTGCACGCGATAGGATAGCGCTACACCAACCGGAGCAACGAAGGTGAAACAGAGCTCGCTGACTGATTAAACATTCGCCGTATCCGGTCGGCTAAACTACGAACACATCTTCCCGCTCTTTGTTCTTTTCTCAGAGAAATGCTTAACTCCAAGTCTTCCAGAGTTGCGGTCAGAGCTGATTCGAAAGACCGCCGCCGTTCGCCAGTTTCTGTGTTAACTAGAAGCACGCAAACGCAACTCGGCCGTCGTCATTATGGCCCCGCCCGCCGACTCTATACATGATGTGATTGGGCCGTCCAGATTTTGAGGAACACAGCTCAGAAAGGTATTGAGAGTGCCTAGACGACACTTGCGGGCAAATTAAATTTGCTGCCGCTAGGGTGCGTCTAGATTTCTAGGCTAGTATACAAGCACATTCCTGCATGCACAAATTTCCATTCAAAGCGTTTACAAACGGTTTCCATTTTATAAAAAAATTGCAGCTGTCCATAGCAAACAATGGGACTATGCATACATTGCTTAATGGCTATCCGTGTTTCTCCAGTATCCAGGAGTGTATTACTGCTAATAGGCATATGAATGCTTTTCCAGAACCAGTTAGGCGAGGTGAGACCTGACATATTGCATATTATGATGTTATGTACAGTGTAACTTAAATCATTCATGATCATTCACCTATATGGCTTTTGGCTTTATTCATGACGAAATATCCAAAACTGCTCTTATCCTAACAATAAAAGTGAATTATAGCCATGCTTAAATTTCTGCTAAGCTTAAGTTTCATTCTGCTTCTCACATCTATGATATTGCAGGAGGCTTGGCGTGTAGTCACGGCTGTTGTGATACTTCTACAGTGCTTTTTGGAATATGACAGTCCCGGTCTCTTATTCACTCTCATTGTGTATAAGAGAGACTTAGAGGACATTCTGATCAAGAGGACATTCTGCTTTACTTCTCTGTTGGTCTCCACAAAAGAAAGGAAGATGCATTGAAACATCATAAGGGTGAGTATAAAATGGCATTTCATTTTAGGTGAACTATTCTTTAATTTCAGTGCTTCTCAACCTAAAAACATCCTTTTATCCTGTAGACACAGCAACTTATTCACAGGAAGATTATCCAGTGACATCATAGCAGGCGTATCTCTTCATTTGAAATTCATATGGAACTGTCCCAGGGACTTTCTTTTTAAATAAAGAATGAAGATTAATAGTGGTGAGTGAAGTTGAAGTCATGTGACTGTGGTGTAATTTGTGAAGATTATCATGATGAGCAAAAATGTGTCCAAAAGATTAATAAATGTTCGTTGGTTAAATTTTTGCAATAATCCAAGAGCCAATTGTTTTTGTCGAGGTAACTAGGCTGATGTTAATTTGCTGTCTGGAGTGTGATAGGTTTATTGTGTTCTGTTCTGTTTTGTTTTTGTTTTCATTCTGTTCCCTGTTTCGCTTTGCACAAGTTTGTTCTGCTAGTTTGTTTCCATCGTTAATCATTATTTCCACAGCTGTTCTGTTTTCCCATGATTACTCACTGTGTTCATAAACCCTTGGTTGTTAATTATGTTAATGTGTAGTTCCTTTATTCTCATTCTCCTGTGTTTTCTCCTCGCTAAATAACTTTTGAAAATATTGGGATTCGTGCATGTTGTACTACGTGTTACAGAACAGAGACTGCCTGTGGACGATCTGTGAAATTTTAGTGTGTTCTATTGAATTGGGGATCACCCTTCACCACCTGCCCAGTGGAAAATGACCCTGCCAACCTCACTCCAGACCCAGAGCCCATCTAGCCATTCACTGCATGGGCGAACTGCCCGAGTCCAACGCAGATCCTGAGCCTGAATCCACCAGGGAGTTTGAACCCAAGCAAAACCTGAAGGCCATCTTCGTCCTGGAGCCCGAGCCTCACAGACAGTCTGATCAGGTGTGAGCCAGCATTATAGCTCCCCCTCTGTTGACTACACTCTGCCATGTGGATTTGCCTTAGGTCTTTTGGATTCTAGCTCAGCCTCCAGCTTCTGAGCCCATTATTCCACTTAGGCCTGTCGACCAGTTGTTTTCACCTTGGCTCTTCTCTCCCTTGGCTCCACTAAAAACTGTCATCCTCAAGACTCTATAGGCTCCTTTTGGCTCCGCCTTGATCAGTCTTTGCCACGGACTTCAGGACCTTCAGCTGTGCTTCATCCCGCCACCCCTTTGGCTCCATCATGCTCCCTATTCATTCCAGCTCTGCCTTGGTACTCAGTCCCACCGGCTCAACCTTAGTCCTCCAGCATCCTGGCTCTACATCATCCGCTCACCACCGCAGCTCCACCTTGGCCTCCAGGACCTACTGTGTCATCCAGTCTATATCTTTCCTCAGCATCACCTAGGTCTCTAACACTCCTGCCTCCACCACTGGTGGTTGTGCCAACATCTGTTTCGCCTTGGGTAATCCTGGCAGTACTATGGGTCACCTGTATCTACTTTCTGTCGTTGCATACCCGCCACTCTATCATCTCCACAATGGCGTTTCTCTTTGCCAGCCCAACCCGATCACACATAAATGCGTATAAATAGTATGAGTGTGCAATGTCGTGGAATGTATACGCTGTTTTTCGCGTGCATATGATACGCACTTTATGGCGTATATATGACACGCTCTTGGGTAGGTTTAGGGTGGTGGGGCGTATATATGACACGCTCTTGGGTAGGTTTAGGGTGGTGGGGTGTATATATGACACGCTCTTGGGTAGGTTTAGGGTGGTGGGGCGTATATATGACATGCGCTTGGGTAGGTTTAGGGTGGTGGGGTGGGGGGTTCGTATGTATAATATGCCATAAAATGCGTGTCATATGCACGCGAAAAACAGCGTGCCATAGACACGCCAAAATGAGTTTTGGCGTATACATTCCACGACATTGCACACTCGTACTATTTATACGCATTTTTGTGAGAATAGCCTGGCCAGCCCCTCCTTGGTTTTGTCCTTCTCCCTCCACTGAAATAACCTTCCAGGAGGGGGGACTATATGTCAGAAATATGTTTGGTTCATTGTGTTCCCTGTTTCGCTTTGCTAATGGTTAATCATTAGTTCCACACCTGTTCTGTTTCCCTTGATTACTCTGTGTTTATAAGCCCTTGGTTTCTCAGTTCAGTGTTCTCTGTTATTTAAGTTAATGTGCAGTTGCAGCATTCTCATTCCGTGTTTTCTCCTAGCCTATTAAAAGGAACTTTTGAAACTACTGTGATTTGTGTGTGTTGTATTGCGTTACACTTGCATACGTTACACTTGCGTGCTGGCCTACAAAAATGTGTCATAAATGCAGCTAATTTGTTCAGTCACTGTCATTTACACCGCATAATGCGTAATGCTAAATGCATAATGCTAACGCATAAATGCAAAACATAATTTAAGATTTGTCAGAAATTTGCTGTGATGAAAATGTGATATAATTCTCATGTGATGCATGTATGACACATTTAGTAGACACATTAAATAAACTAATGAGAGTAAGTTTAAGAGATTTGAATACCTAAAAAAAAAAAAAAAAATCCACAGGTCCAGAAATGACCACAGCCTACATTTAATCAGTTGTGTCCACAAAAGTCTTTATTCCCAAATATTTGTCTAGTGATGATTGATGTGTAGTCTGAGAAATCAGCTTAAGTTTTATTTTTATTTATTTATTTATTTTGGTTATGTGGTAAAATGTTCACTTTGGCAGAGCAGGTACTCGTGTTGAATAGGGATTACATGCAGTATTGACATGTGTTGAAGTCCAACTGGCTCAGTATAAAAGAAGGGATGAGTTTCAAAAGCTCTACTTGCAGCAAATGCCATTAACTGCATCCATTGCAGACCATGACATGAATTGTTATCAAATTTACAGACAAAAAATACTTTATTCAGGTAACTGCAGATGACAACTAAGATGTATTTTTCAGTATTTAGACTTTAAAAGGACTCTAAAACTAACTATAGACTGTAAAAGGTCCATCCATATCAGCACAAAATAACTTTGCATGGTTTTTCACTAATACTGTGCCACATAAATAAATAATAAAGATAAATGCATAACTGCTATCCTGCCCTGATATCTGCTACCAGATTCACTGAGAAACAGCGAAACTGAATGTGGGATCAATTACATCAGGCTTTTATATGGTAATAACAGGCTTATTCTTGGCTGGAGATAGTGGCAGTGGCTTTGTAGTGGGGAGCAGGCCGTAAAATGGCTTCCACTGCAGGAATATGAGTCAAACCATCCCCACAGTCCCCAGAGAAACTGAGGACATTCAAAGTCCTCAACAAAGGGGTCATGAACATGAACTGATAAATGAGTGGAGATTATTTTGTCATGACTATAAACACCAGCACAGCTGAAACAGTCAAGTGTGCTGTATCTCTGAGATTTTTCACATTTATAGGCTTTGTCATCAGAAAGAATGTAATCTTGTATTGAAGATATTTAGTAAACATACAACGTTAAATTTTTAATCAAATTTAGTGTCCCATTCGTGACAACCATATAAACATTACCCTTACTATACATTCACCGAGCTACATGATGATTGTGACGTTTCAGTCAAATAAATGTTGTTTTATTTTTTGTGTGAAAATAAATAAATTGGTTGGTTGGTTGTGTTTATGGGTGCAGTATAACAGGTCTTAATATCTTAATACTTTTTTTTTTAAAATGCTGTATTTTTCTTATATTTTACCTTTATTCCACACCGCTGTCTCCACTGTCCTTTGAACATGCTTCCTGCTTCTATGAAGCCCATCCCTCCAAAAAACGCCATGGTCTTAGATTGGTTAGATGGCCAAATGTAGTTTCATGTATTTTTATTGGCTGAAGTGCCGAGCACAAGTTGTCTGGAGATGCCACCACGCCCCTTACGATTATGGGCAGAAGTCACAGTGTTTTTGTTAATAGCTATGGTTTAGGATGTCACCAACCTGGGAAGAAGTTTGTTGTTATCCAAACCGTAGGCAATAAAGTGCCATAACTTTAAAATACAATATCTCCGTTTGCATTGAACTTTCAGCGCTGTAACTTTGCAGATACTGTTTATTAGGGCTGTAACGATACACCAAACCCACGATTCGGTTCGTATCACGATTTTTGACCCACGGTACGATACAAACCTCGATATGGGGGGAAACAAAACAGTTCAAAAGATATTTTGAGGGGAAAAAAATTCATTTATTAAATAACATTAGAAGAACCTGTATAAACTGAACACCAAATAACAATATGAATTATGCAAATTATTAACAAAATACCTAAGTAAATTAAACTATATAGCCAAAGCTATAACACTTCTGTTTTCTTTGTAATAAAATACTGTTGAAAAACAAAAAGAACTAAAGCCCATAGTGGAGATGATTCGAGCATTTTGAAAATTCTTCTTCAATCAATCTTACATTTACAAAGAAAACTGGTTAATGTTATTTTCGCACTGAGGTAACTGAGGCTTACTCTCTGTGGCTCTCTAGCGCGTGTTTGGGCGGGGTTTGCTATTTGCCAATTGGCCGTGATATAGTGTGCGGTTATGGTCATATAGCTGTCTGTGGCACGGGACGTCCATCCATCGGTGGTGATTGTGATGGATTCAGCAGTACTCAACCCTTCCTCCACCTTAGCCTTCGTTTTCTCCAGAAGTTTTGGTAGCACATTTTGAGAGAAATGCGACCGGCTCAGTAATGCATAACGGGGCTCGAGCACACTAAGTAAATAGGCTACGTGAATCCCTCGTTTTCAACAACCGAAAAAGGGTGCATATCCAGTGACATGATTCCAATTGCATCTGTAATTTTTTGTGCTCGATCTGAATTGGCTGGAAACTTTGCTTGGAATAAACTAGGCAGTGTAGGCTGCTGCTGTTCGGTTGTGGGGACACACTGCAAGCGTGTCGTGAGCGTCTCGGCTGCGTGGCGTGTCCGTTTTTATTTCGGCTCTCATGTTAACCGGTTACGAGTTTGCATAATGCCTGCGTGACACGCACGGAAAACGCATGCATGCTTCAAATAGAAGAGAACGCCTATTTTTAACTCGACACGCGAGCGTGTTGGAAGCGTTTCCAGGCAAAATAGAATAGGAAAAGATGTTTATATGTCATTTTGACACGAATGCATATTAATAAAATCCGGTTGGGGAAGCTTCTCGAAACACTTACGCCAAATTGTGTGGGTCTTGTCAACTACACGATTGCCATCCTTGTTCTCCACCGGCGAAATGTTGCCATACTGCTGACTTAAAAGTTGGACCTGGACAGGAAGGATAATTCTGGGAGTTGGAAGGGGTGTGTCGCGATTCTGCCTTCACACATCGCGATACAGGTTCGTGGACCTGCATATTGCGATTTCGATTTCATATCGCATATCGTTACAGCCCTACTGTTTATGCCCAAGTAGAAACATTACACACAAACTAAAATTTAAAAAGTGAAATCGCATGCAACCACCCTTTTAACAGTCACTACAGCAACTCATGTTCCAAGTTCATTGCTCAACCAACTTGAAAACTCAAAATAAAGTCAAAATTATCTCATTGTTCCCCAGTCGTAAATATGACATTAAAGGCTGGTGTGTGTCTCCCATATAACAACATATTTTGGAGAAATTAACTAGCCAGTCATGACTGTTTCACAGAACTGTAGTAACTTTGTTGCACATTTGTTGTTTAAACCATGTTGGTTCAAAAATAGACATTAATGAGGTCATGCAGGTATTGGAGAAATAACGTCTGCTAATTATTTGATTAGAGCTCAAATTATTGTCTGCTACTATAGCTTATTTGCATGGACAAAAGAAAGCTGTAAGTTGTGACAATGGCACTTAAGACAAGAAGTGCTCTCTTGAAACATGGTCTTGAAACACTTTTCTCCCGCAAATGTCAGGCTGAAACTGTCTGGCGGCTAAGTTTTATATGGTTCCACTCTGTTGTCACTATTCAGACTACTGTCAACAGCTTTTTGGCCAACTGAGCATACATCTGAGCTGATACAGCTGCATATCATCTGAATAGCAGTTGGAAGAGATATCATGTATGAATGTATCCAGAGAGGTTGTGAAAATGGAGAAAAGGAGAGGATCAAGCACTGAACCTTTAGGCACCCCAGTGATGCTGATGTGACTCAGACACTCCAGGAATCCTTGAATGATATGCCTGTAAGGTAAGACTAAGCCTCCAAAGACTGTGTCTGTGATGCCCAGGTCAGAAAGGGTGAATACGAGAATGCATAGTGTCAACTGTACAATTGGACACTGTCCAGTACTTCTGCCCTAATTAAACCCAGCTTTATCAAAAATCTACTAATATTAATTATTACACTTACAGTGTCTCTACCATCAAGCTCAAATGCATTTTACCATCCTTTTACTCTACCATCAAGCTCAACTCTGTTTCTAGCCCTTTTGACGCCCTGGGCAAAATCTTGGCACCCCCCAGTCAAATTTTTAAAAGCAACATGCTATTACTGGTATTAATTATAAATCATATTACATATCATTTGGAAATTTAATTCTTGTTAACAAATATGTGCAAATACAATTTTGGAATGTTTCCAAATTTACCGCAAATAAAAGCTTAATCAGTTGCATGAAAGTAACAAGAATAAAAATATTGATTCATTGTGGTCTTACTCATTGACGCTTGAACTTCCTCTTTTCAAATACTTTCAATACTTCGCCTATGCCTAAAAACAGCCCTGCTCAAATGTAACTGTCGTTAATATCAAAAGCACATACATTACTCATGTATACTACATTCTGATGCTGCAGAAGTAACTTTCATTCTCTAAACAACTGTAATAGTGTAAAGATACTGCACTGTATTGACACTGGGTGTGTCGTGATGGCTTGCACAATGTGCTTCCCAAATTCATTATTAAACTGTACTTTATAGGATTTACAGTACCTGCACATACTGCATACAATGGCTGTGTCATGTGTACAGTATAGTCATGTGTCAACTGTAGCCATAAACGCAGCATCTTCTACAAAAGAACGGCCTCACACATGCACAAGGTGTCCGGTGCAGGAAGGACCACAAAGACAATGGCTGCCTGGCCCTTCGCTTCTGGACCAAACGGTTGCACGACCCAAGGTTCACTTCCCCACCTCAATGAGGACACCACACCCTTTTCTATTTTCACCATGGACACTTTGAACCTTGATGCAGATTAAAACAAAACATAGATGGAGAGATGACATAACAGTGGAATATTAGAAAGTAGATTTTAGTTTAGAAGCTGACCTACAAAATATATAAAAAAAAAAAAAAAAAATATATATATATATATATATATATATATATATATATATATATATATATATATATATATATATATATATATATATATATATACATTTTTTATTTAGTTTAGTATAAGTATATATATATATATATATATATATATACATTTTTTATTTAGTTTAGTATAAGTATAACATGCATGTGTTCATTTTTAGTAAGTTTGTTCATTTCTGATGACTTGGTGCGACTGGTGAAGTTTGGAAGATCATTCCACCGGAAGAGTAGTAAATATAAATGTTTGGAAAGTGAGGCATACAATAGTAAATGTAAATGTATAGCACAAGTAAAGTTGACAAATACTTGTTTTCTTTTGAAAAAAAGAAAAGGACAACAGTACCTGAAATGACCTACATGTATTTTAAAAGACACATAACATGTAACAAAAACTTAAAGGATACCTACGATAATTTCAACCAGCTTCATATTGTTACAATGTCTGTAGTATTATGTAAATAAATAATCAATGTGTAGTCTTTTGTCATGTTAAATGCACAAGTTGAATCGAGCCCAGTGCATTATGGGTGTTGAAGTTTTCCTACCTTTTCAGGAAAAGGGAAAACCACAGTCCCTTTTCTCTAATCTTGAAGCACAGATCATTTTTTAAATACATTTTAAAAAGACAGCAATGTTTGTTTTTTTTAAATCCCATCTTGCCAGCGGTGAATTAGCCCTTTATTTAGGTTTGATGGAAATCTAAAGCTGAAAGATATATTTATAATTGTGCTTGGAGCAGAGGGGAAAAAGAGACTTGCCGGTTGGATGATAAACCTTTTTCTTTTCTTTTTTTCTGGCCAAAATAGTAATGTATCTGTACATGTATGCTAAACTATAGTCAATGACCATAATTATAATGGGAGTTAACATGTAGCATGTGTATCCTGCACCGCTGTGTCCCATGATGATGATTTGAGACCTCGGTTGGGCGTGAATCCATAGGAAACCCTGCAAAAAGAAGATAACAGCACCAACAGGAGTGTGTGTGTGTGTGTGTGTGTGTGTGTGTGTGTGTGTGTGTGTGTGTGTGTGTGTGTGTGTGTGTGTGTGTGTGTGTGTGTGTGTGTGTGTGTGTGTGTGTGTGTGTGTGTGTGTGTGTGTGTGTGTGATAAAGACAGCCCCAAAGAGAAGATGAGAGATTGAGTATGAGTGTGTGTATGTGTTGTTTGAGCGATAGGACTCTGCCCTCACTTCCTGTATTCACTGCCATATCCTGTCTGTGCAGTGGCGTTTAATGAGACAGCAGCCGTCCTGATTTCCTGCTCTCACACGTCTCTGAGGACATCACACCATCACAAACACAAATCTACTCAATCTTCACCTGTCACCTCTATGGGAAAAAGACCGCAGCCATGTTCACTGTGTTATGATTATCACAATTCATTAAATCTCTTCCATGATCACTAGTTGGCATTTCATTTGAAAGTTAGGTTTTGGCCAATAATTCTCTTAGTAGTTTTATTATTATTTATATTATTATTATTATTATTATTATTATTATTATTATTATTATTAGCATCATCGGTGACACATGCCTTAAGTGGTCAATTGACCACTTAAGGCATTCTACTAACTATAAGTAAATTTGCATGTTAACTAACAGACATTAAAGTATTAGTAGACTGTCAATTAAATTCACATTTTTTGTAGCGTTTTACACAATTCATATAGTTTCAAAGTAGCTTTACAGAAAATGCACGTGTCTACATTACACTTTAGATTGATATGTTCTGCAGAGGTGACTGTGTCCAAGTAATGTATTTAAGATATGGGTAATTCTTTAGTTTTATGGTCCCTTTTAAACATTCTGTTGAATGTAAGTAACTTTGCAACTACATGTCAAGTAAATATCAGAGTATCAGTAGACTGCTTCATATCTGCTAACACTTTATTGTGATGCTCCTCAGCAGACATTCTACTGACCAAAAGTAACTAAGCAAGTATATGTCAACTTATCCTAACCCTGCTAGTCAACTAAAACTCTACTAACACTCTAATGAGAGTTATGTTGCGTTCCAGGCTGGTTTTTGAGCCCGTAAGTTACGACTTCAAACCACAACTCACAACTTTGTAGCGTTCCAGGCAAAGTCATACCAAACTGCCTGAGCGCAAGGAATTGTGGTAGCTAGATGTAAACAAAGTATATTGCAGACCACAGGGCTTATGCTCATTTACAATCATTTCTAAATTTAATAATTTCTAAAGATGCTTACTCCTTGCTTATTTCAGGGAAACAGAGGAGAAAAACAAAACGGCTCATAAAGCAAGAGAAGCTGTTATACCTTTTATTTTACGTTATTTGTATATTTGTAAATGTATTTTGTGTTCATTTATTCTTGCACTCAATGGACTGAACAATAGCTAATGCTAGAAAAGCTGCTGATAATGCATAACATTTGCGGATAAATAAAGTTAGAGCTTATTTTTAATGAACGATTTGGTTTTTAATTGTTGACTTTCATAAACACAGCATCCGTAGGGGCTGGCATTGTTGTTTTGGATGTGATGTTAGAGCTCATAACTGGGATTAAATCGATCTAGTATGAGTTCACGGGTGGAAAGTCATGGGTTTGACTGCCGTTCTAGTGCACTTTCATGGGTAGAAGTTTGGAAAACCATGGTTTATGGGTTGCCTGGAATGCGGCATTAGTTGACATGTAGATGCAACTTAATCGTCAACAGAATGTGTTAAAGGGACCATCAAAATAAAGTGCAACCAATAAATGTGCATGTGTTTATCACATTAAGCTAAAATAATCATGTGTATTTGATCTGATATATTTGTCCAGACACAGCTTTACAGGTCCATTTACAACCCCAGAAATTGTCCGTAGGATGTAATGGTCTGTTTTTGCCTTATTTGGAAGGGTAATGAATATTAATGTAGAGTTCATCTCTGATTGGCAATCATGGTGAGATTATGCAAGATACGTCACTGTTTGACTTTTACAATGATAGCTACTTTACTTTGAATCACAAACTCTAAACACCAAACTGGGTAATGTTAGTACACAAATATGTTGTTTGTACAGTACAGTAGCCAACAGGTTTTAAAAAAAAAAACAAATTGACGATGCCTTGTCAAATGACTACAGTTTCAACTTAAGTGGTGATGATGCTAGCTAGAAGGATCGAGTGAGCGATCTGTAAGCAACTAAAGGTTAACGTTAGCTCCTGAGTTATTTGTTGTTGATGAAAAAAGCCTATTGGCTAAATTATAATTCTATCCGACAAAAGGGATTGCCAAATGTATCTACGGTTATATTTTGCAGATTTGTATTACAACACTGGCAGGAAATAATATTACCTTTCACATTTGTCATAATGATTTATACTATGTGGAGTTTCCTATTGTTACTTTACTAACATTAGCATCTTGCGTTGAATCTAGATAACACAGGGGATATTATCGTTAATGTAGTCTCACTAAGAAACTTCCAGTTTAATCAGAAATTGTTTAGACAGTCAATAAGTGGATAAAATCACTACTTACTGCTTACAGGGATATACTGTAGTTTGAGTTGCCACTTCTCCAGTATCAGACGCTGAGTGAAGCCTGCTATTGTCCAGGTTAGAAAAACCATCCGTGGTAAAATGGACCGCACAAACAAACTTTTAATTAAATTGTTGAGGTATACAGTTATAGATAAATATGCCTGTTTACAGTTTTGTCCAGTGGGAAGGGTATGAAAAGTCCCCACGTCCCCTGCACAGCCTGGAACATAACATCTATTTCCATGATCTGCCATTTTCGCTATCCTCGTGTGACGCATGCGCTGCTGTATACAAATGTTGGGGGCGTACATATTAATGATCCCCAGGAATTGCGTCACAGTTGGTGTTCGCCTGAAAATCGCCTGTTTTTCCGTGGTGTTTTTTACAAACAAGATTTACATATGAAGGAGGAAATAATGGTGTTTAAAACTCACTGTATGTGATGTCCATGTACTGAACTCTTGCTATTCAACTATGCCATAGTTATTTCAGTTTTTCATTCAGGGTACCTTTAAGTGACTTTGCGACTAAATGTCAACTTATTCTACTAACCCAAACCTAACAGTTTACGAGTACTCTAAGCATTAGTTGACATGTAGGTGCTATGTCACTTATAGTTAGTAGAATGTCTCCTCACAGGCTGAAGGGAGAAACTTTCAATTGTATTCCTCTGTAAATAATTAGAAAAGTCATGGATTACTAAAACACGACTTTTCATGTTGGTTTGGGTATTTATACACATTTATACTCAAGTTAAATGGATACAAACAGCATGCATTCTGTACATACAGCATGCATTAGGACATATTCCCAATATAATAGTATTTGTCATAGACCCAAGTGGGGGCCTGATCCCTTGTTCTCTATTTAATCTGTTGACAGCTGAGATTTTCTGTCTTGTTGGTTGACACTTGCTAATCTGGTAAGGAATGTCTGATAAATGGATCTGAAGGTCTGTCCCACTGACCGGATTATCCCAACATACCTGTCGGAACTCCAAATCCAGTTTCCTTTCTAGATATCCTCAATGAGGAGTTGATTGAAGGGATAGAGTGAGCATATGGTAACATTTCACTCCAGTGATCAGACACAGGTGCCCACATTGACTTGCAGGGAGCGTAACTGACCCTATACAAGCTTAACCAGACACGTCCTGACACTCCCCAATGCATTTGTAGTCCCGCTGCAATTCTACATTGACAGACACATTGCTAAATGTGATGGAGTATAATAATAATAGCCACATGAAAAAGAATAAAACTGCGCTGTTTTGATGTTGCAGAATTGGGCGGGGAGGAGAACTCGATCAGTTCAGAGGGCCTGAAGAACAGAAGAAAAGTGGAACATTTTAAATGGATTTACGGTGCATGTACGTTTTTGTGAAATTAAGCTTTTTTTGTTAAATATACCATAGGAACAACCCAGGTGCACTGGATGTAGCTACCAATGGAAAACATTCTGCAAAATAATATTACATTGGTTCTTGCCAATTGTGTGAGAGTTTCAAAGTGAATTGTTCAGTATGTGGAGCTAAATGTGTGATCAGTTTTATCCAAAACAGATAAACAATTATTATGTTTTGAAAATAACGTTGCACCTACATTCAAAATCCCACCCTAAATCAGATAAAAATGCATTTACTGAAGCAATCGTGACTTTTTAGCTTGCTTCTACAAGTCTTGAGCTCTTTTATCGTGACTTATGCTTCACCTAGCTCATACCCGAATGCTTCGCATCGGAAGTGCAAGTTTACTCTGTCAGAAGCTAAACATATGGAGTTGATTACTTGATGCACATTTCAAAAATGTATTACAAATATATGTATAACAAAAGTCTTTAGTAATCAATAATCATCACCTGTACTCATGAATTGTTTGAAAAAAAAAAAAAAAAAAACATTTGTTGAATTTTAATGCCCCTTTTTATTTCAGGATTTTGCACACTTTTCTAATTTAGGAATGCTTTTTCCAATGTGGCTGTGTTTGCATAAAAACCTGATCATCCAGTTAAACTCTAGGAAGCATCTTTTCAACACTATTTGACATGTAAACCCACAAATCACAGCAAAACATCCAAAAATCTTCCATTAGTCTGTTTCAACTGCAGCACCAACACTCAAAATTTAAGCTTAGAAAAAAGGTAGAAAGGATGCTTTGGTCATTGTTAACAGTAACAGCATTTTTAAGTAAATTCAGCATAAATATATCATGCAGCTAACTCATTAATAGTTGTCTGCAACATGCACATATGTGACCCTGGACCATAAAACCAGTCATAAGTCGCACGGGTATATTTTTGGCAATAGCCAAATATACATTGTGTGGGTCAAAATTGTGACCAAAAAAGCCAACAAAAAGCCAAAATCATTAGGACATTAAATGAAGATGTTCAATGAAGATATTTTGTAAATGTCCTACCGTAAATGTATCAAAAATGTATTAATAGTAGTTATATGGACTAAATTTGAACAACTTTAAAGGCGATTTTCTCAATATTTAGATTTTTTGCACCCCTAGGTTTTCAAATAGTTGTATCTCAGCTAAATATTGTCCTATCCTAACAAACTGTACATCAATGGAAATTGTATTTATTCAACTTTCAAAAAAAAAAAAAAAAAAAAAAAAAAAAAAAAAAAAAAAACTTATGACTGGTTTTGTGGTCCAAGGTCACATATAATTGAAGAGGTAAGATATCCAATTTTTTCTATGAGCACCCTCAAGATGGATTCTAAACTTTGAAATGTTATATCCTATGTTTATGTGTTTGGATCTGTTATGGATCTGATGCCACTGATTTTAAGCCGTTTCCCTTCATTCTTTCAGATATCTCTCACCGTGGTGTTTTCAGTTGTTTTTGTGTTTGTTTTTGTTTTTTCTTACGTTAATAAAATCTGATGTCCCTTTCATTGTTGCAGCTAGCAAGCCGTCTGTGACAAATGAGGGTTCTCGTATCTCTTATTGTCGTAAAACATCTTAAAGGGTTGGCATTATGAAGCCATTCATTTTCATAGGTTAAGCATTACATTTAATTTTACCAGAAGCATTGAAGACCGGAAATATAAAGACTTCCACATTCAGGAAACAGGTGGATAGCCAATGCACCCCCTTGTGGGTGTCCACCAGAACACCCTAGCTGCCACACAGCAACACACTAAAACACTGCACAACACCTTAAGCCCAGTGGACACTGTACTATTTATAATAGTCCTTTATGACTGATGCTTGTCAGACTCTAAGAACATGATCCCTTCTGTAAGCCATGTCCCCCTGTGGGATATCAGTTGTCATTCATTTCAAACTGTGCAGCAGTTAAGATGCGTTAAAAATGCAGGTACACATCCGGAGATCTGTGACTGTGAGCTGCATATACATGCTGGATTGAAATGGTGGCTAGCAAACAAAAACATAGCATTAATTTTGATTATGTCTTGCTTAGATAACTGGGAAAAAAGAAGATGATGTGTGTGGAACAAGTGGTGGTTTGTTGTTGCGTCCTCAGTTCCGGCACTCCTATTGGTTTTTCCGGCACTCCTATTTTGGACGTTCGTCTTAGGAGAAGCCAAGCTGCCTCAACTTTATCAGAGGTATAATCTGATCACAATGGTCATTAATCAGCTGTTAGCGAACATGAGAAACTAACGATCCGGTTTTGAATGAATGAATGAATGAGGCATTTATATAGCGCTTTCAAATGTACTACTGTACACCCAAAGCGCTTAACACTCATGTCAGGGGTCTCTCCTCAACCACCACCAGTGTGCAGCATCCACTTGGATGATGCGACGGCAGCCACAGTACAACGGCGCCAGTGCGCTCACCACACACCAGCGATAGGTGGAGAGGAGAGGTTTTGGCTTAAGATCAGAGGAATCTTTCTAAGCATTTGTCATAGACGGCCAAATTGTGGCCAGAATCATACTGTGCAAACCCAGCTTTACTCTTTTTCTGGAGGGCCACCTTCCAGCAGAGTTTAGCTCCAAACTTAATTCAACACACCTGCAAGTTAACTAAGGTCCTCGGGATTACTAGGCTGCATCCGAAATTGCATAATTTCCTACTTTATAGTAGGCAAAAAAAACAGTAGGCCTTTGTCACAAAAGAAGTAGCCTTATTTCTCAACTCATAGCACTCATTGGCCCTGTCCCAAATGGCACCCTAAACCCTCACGGTCTTCCTCTGAATCTACACTTTCATAATGTAATTCTGATTTAACTGCTGGGAAGAAGTCTTCTGCGTAACTCAGACCAGTGCGGGCTTGGCAGAAGTGCGCATTGAGGGCACATGTTGACCTCAAAGGGGGCGCTAGCGAGCATTCTTCTGAGACCTGAGAAAGTGCACATAAGGTGTGCCATTTGGGACAGGACCATAAAAAAAGGCAAAAAGTATCCTATGAGGCCATGGGAGAGGATTTATGAATAGCAGTGAAGCGATGCAACTGACACTGGTAGGTCACATGATAATGACAACATGGTGAATGTAGTGCGTCCAGATTGCATTCATACTACACAAATTCATACGATATAAAACATACTTTTTTAGAGGTCGTAAAGTAATTACTTATTCAAAATAAGTACCTACTTGAGAGTATGTGATTTCACAGCCACATCACATCCAGGCTGGCCAAGAAATCTAGACACACCATACACTGTAAAAAAATATTTAGAAAAAAAGTTACCTGGTTGCCTTAAAATTTTGTGTCCATTGAAATTAAAATTTTGAGTTAACACAATGAACCTTTTTTGAGATTCGACAACCTTTACTAAAATATTATTTAAAGATTTTGTGTGTTTTATTTCTGATGACGGAGTGAAATTTGATATTTTCATGATTTATCAAATTTTTTGTGGTTCAGATACAATAATATTTTGAGTTTCTATTTATTAAACAAATTTCCTTTATTGTATCAACTCAAAATTTTAAGGCAACCAGGTTACTTACTTTTTTAAGTTAAACCAACAAAAACCAACAAACATTTTTTACAGTGTAGCGGCAGCAAATCTAATTTGCAGCAAATCTAGCAGCTCTCCATAAATTTACAATCTGAAAAAAACAATCTCTGGACAGGCCAATCATAGAGTTGGTGGGCGGGCTTAACATAATGGCGGAAGAGTTGTGAAGGTTCTGCGTGCTTCTTGTAAACAAAGAAGCTGGCGAAGGGCAGTCTTTTGAATCGGCTCTTGCAGCGACTCTGGAAAACGTGGAGTTGAGCTTTTCTTTGAGATGAAAGAACAAAGAACAGCACTAAAATCATTCTTAAAAAGGGAAGATGTGTTCAGAGTTCTGCCGACCGGATACGGCGAAAGTTTAATTATCAACTAGCTCCACTTTATGTTGCTCTGGTTGGTTGTAGCGCTATCCAATTGCGTGCAGAGGGAATTTGAAAGAAAACTGTTTATCCTGCCCCCTCGGACTGAGCCCTGTCAATGGTGAGTTCCCAGACCCAACATCTTGATGTGGGTCTGGCTTGTCAGGCTACATCCAGGCAGGTGCGCTGGAGCTAACTCTGCAGGAAAGTGGCTCAATAGGAGCAGAATTAGACACCCCTGCCTTAGTCACTGCATAGCAATGCCATGGCAACCACAACAATACCCTTAACATTGTGATGACAAGTGCATGTGCTTTCCAAGTCATAAAATTTAGAAAACTCATTTATATAATTATTTTAGGTACTCTTTAACTTGATTTACATAATTACGTCCATTCATCAAAGTATCAATCCGGCAATTCCTTAAGCACATTCCTTTAGTCTTGTCCCACTGTGCTGCTCAGCATACTGAAAAACAATAATGCAGTTACAACACCCCTATGAATAACCCTCCCTTTCCTTACACACATCACTCAATCAAAGCAACTAGAACAGTGCACTGCAGTCTGTGCTCTGCAGCTGCTGACTACGAACGATTGCATTAATTACAGATAATTACAGCAGCAGGTCCAGGTCGTTCTGGTCATTGTGACACTGCAGATGTAACTTCCAGCGGACACTCAGTGGAAAATGAAGGAGTCCCTGAGGAAAGACGTGAGCTATATTGACCACATGGAATCCTTGTCTTCTTCACCACTTCCTCCAGTTGAACACACGCAAGAGTGTAGGAAGAGTGGGAAGGAAGTGGGCCGTATACTGAGCAGCTGAGAATAGAACAAGATTTTAGCCTATATGCGTTTGCTTGGGTACAACACGTGTGTGTCATCTCAAAATTTTAAACCGCATGTGTTCATTTGGGTGTTGTTGGACAAAAATCACGATAAGCAAGAGGTTGAATGAGTCGAGACTCATCCGCCATGCCTGATGATAACGGAACAATGTGCCGAGGGCCGGCAGGAGCTGCTGTCTTCTCCAGAGGCCAGAGATTAGCCCTCATGTGCTTCCTTTGGAAAACACACAGCGTCCCAGAGGAAGCTCTCATCAGACTGCACTCTTTCACCTCTTCCTCTCTCCCTTGTTTCTCTTTATCCCTGTCCCTCTGAATTCCCACATTAAATGAAACAGAGGTCTGGATGACTGACTCGCCACTGACACCGATCAACCCACATCAGGCTACTGCCGTTCCTCTGTCTCTCTTTGTTCTTCTGCTCTCTTCCTCTGTTTGTTTGGGCTTGTGCAGTGAACTGTGGGCCTTCTGTGCTCGGTTTTAGTGCATGTAGTGGCCTTGAGGTGAAACAGAGACCGATCTCTTTCTTCTGGAAAGTATTTTCATCACTCTTTCCTTTTCTCATGTGAGAGTCATGGTGTAATCAAATCTGGAAAAGCCTGAATTCCTGAATGTCACATACAGTGGAGTCCAAAAGTCTGAGATGACATTGAAATCCTACCTTCATTCTGGAAATAAACACCTACATTTCAAAACTACAAAAATAAGATTCTGCCTTATTTCTAAGTCACTTATCAAATACATTTATCATGTTAATTATTTGTACAGACACCACTCAGATTTGCATGACTACTGAAGCTTCTTATCTTTTTGCCACTTTGCTGTGGTATCACAGCCACAGAAATGGAACGATTCTTGTAGAAACAATACTTCATGTCACACAAAACCCTTAAAGTAACAGTAATTTAATCTATCTCCTAATTATATAACAAAGAAAAAGAACATTTCAGCATAATTCACTACTTTTAACCTCATCTTATCCTTACAAACCTTCCCCCCAAAATAGCTAAATATAACCAAGGCCATTTTGCACTCCCATTTTTTTTCTACAAATCGATTTTCTGTGATGACAGCATCTATACTTGTGGCTTATCACCACTCTAAGTTCAAAAAAAGGTTTAAGAGAATTCATGTTTACACCATGAGCCAAACCCCTGCTAAAGTTATTATGGAACTTCACACACCCAGAAAGCATCCTGACTCTCTGACTAACAAAACGCAACTCACTACTGGGAGAAAATTACCCTTGAACCTGGATGAAGTTAGGGCACTTGTTATCCAACAATGAAATCAGTACAAAGTAACTCGGGAAACAATGGCTGCCATATTTACCTTGTATGCTGCAAGGATTTGTTATTTAAAGTGATCAGCCACATGACATTTACGGCTCAAGATTAAATAAATAAAAAATTGAGCAGAACTAAGAGAACATACAGTAAAGTTGACACTGATGAGGTTACAAAATGAGAAATTGCCACAGAGATTAATGGAAATGCTAATGTATTGCTCTCTTTAAATCGAAAAGTAGGACTTTTTTACAAGAGCTGCCATATTAAGCAAATCAATGTATTTCTCAACAGGCATGTCTCCAGGTTATTCGGTCTTTCAGGTTTATGGTTTCACAAAGTGAAGTGACTGCATATACAGCAAGTTGTTTTTAAAACATTTTCAAGGTTAGAAGTATCTATTTTCAGCTCTTTAAGAGAACTGGATCTGACGGGAAGTTCCAAAACGATGGACAGCTTTAGCTAGGCTTTCCTGAAGCACTGCCCACCAATGAAGATTGGCATCCCTTAACCCACCAAAGAGAAGTCAATCCACAGGTAATATTTTCCTGATGTTGTGCCAAGATTTTCAATATTTCCATGGAAGCAGGTTGAAGAAAAAACGGGGAGAAGGTCCAGCTGAGTCAAGAGCCTCAAACACAAGACCTCTTTTGATACTGCCAGGGCTCTGGACTTACTAGACTCACACCTCACTGACTGCCCAGAAACCAGTGCTTTCAGGGCAGTCAGTGAGGTGCTTTCCATGGTATTGAGGCGGCAACGAGGCCGCAGGGTTTGCCCTCTGAGGAGCTTGTTTGCTTCAATCAAGGATGCCAAAACCCAGGCCTGAGTAAGAAATCTTAATGGGAACCTGCTGCACAGAGTTACAAGCTTATAAACAGGGAAACAAACAAGCTTATAAATCATACATAATTATCTTTTTTGTAGATCTAAAATAGCAGAAAGTTTTGTGTAATGGGTAGGGTTAGTGTAGAGGGATAGAATGTACAGTTAGTACAGTATAAAGACCATTACGTAGATGGAAAGTCCCTATAAAGCATGAAAACCTGTGTGTGTGTGTGTGTGTGTGTGTGTACTTGTCTACCTATCTAACAGGGGACCTTGGCGTCGTTACACACTCACCAACAGGGGACCTCTGAGCCAAGAGGGGACATTTTTCAAGTCCCCTGTTGGTCATGCTTTAAATCATGTGAAAAGGAAGTAAAACACTAAAGAAATGCTCTGGTGATTTTTTAAATGTTTGACCAAGTAGGGACCTACAGGTGTGTGTGTTTAAATCATGTTAAAATCAAGAAACAACACTCTGGTGAATTTTTAAAAATTTTGACCAAGAGGGGACCTAAGAGTGTGTGAGTGTTTAAGGCCATGCTCAGCAGCTCCCCTGTAGGCTGGAGCAGGAACTGTAATAGCCCTTAAACACACGTCGTTCACACACACACACACTCCTCTATTGTTTGAATGGCCTGCTGTCCTCTGACTCTAGAGCTGCTGTTTAACAGACTGCTTACTAAAGGAACAAACATCATATAGATTATATCTCTTTACTAAACACCCTGACTAGTTTCAAACTTTGCATTACTTTAAAATTAAATACTACAGGATCCAAGAAAAAACGATTAAAAAAACTTTATTAAATTATAAAGGGATCTCATTCAATGCTTTTGTAAATATTTTTTGTTTCTGTATATATATATATATATATATATATATATATATATATATATATATATATATATATATATATATATATATATATATATATATATATATATATAAGGCCCATCTTACCACCTTATACATTTATGAGCTTTTTAAACTAACCACTTTTGATTTATTTATGTTTAACAAAATGAATCAGGTCCCCTGTTAGATAGTAAATCACGACGCCTGTGTGTTTGCTGTGACATTTCTTATCATCACAAACACACTGCAAAGATTTAGAGTTTTTACAGCAATACCTGAGTTTATAGGGTTAAATCAAGCAGAAATAGCTCTCTAATGTATTAATTGCAGGTCATTATTGAATAGTGATTATGTTACACACACACTGACTCAGGTCCCCTGTTAGATAGTAAATCACGACGCCTGTGTGTTTACTGTGACATTTCTTATCATCACAAACACACTGCAAAGATTGAGTTTTTACAGCAATACCTGAGTTTAAAGGATTAAATCAAGTAGAAATAGTTCTCTAATGTATTAATTGCAGGTAATTATTGAATAGTGATTACGTTACACACACACTGACTCAGGTCCCCTGTTAGATAGTAAATCACGACGCCTGTGTGTTTGCTGTGACATTTCTTATCATCACAAACACACTGCAAAGATTTAGAGTTTTTACAGCAATACCTGAGTTTAAAGGGTTAAATCAAGCAGAAATAGCTCTCTACTGTATTAATTGCAGGTCATTATTGAATAGTGATTATGTTACACACACACTCACTGACTCAGGTCCCCTGTTAGATAGTAAATCACGACGCCTGTGTGTTTGCTGTGACATTTCTTATAATCACAAACACACTGCAAATATTTAGAGTTTTTACAGCAATACCTGAGTTTAAAGGGTTAAATCAAGCAGAAATAGCTCTCTAATGTATTAATTGCCGGTCATTATTGAATAGTGATTATGTTACACACACACTCACTCAGGTCCCCTGTTAGATAGTAAATCACGACGCCTGTGTGTTTGCTGTGACATTTCTTATAATCACAAACACACTGCAAAGATTTAGAGTTTTTACAGCAATAACTGAGTTTAAAGGGTTAAATCAAGCAGAAATAGCTCTCTAATGTATTAATTGCAGGTCATTATTGAATAGTGATTACGTTACACACACACTGACTCAAGTCCCCTGTTAGATAGTAAATAACGACGCCTGTGTGTTTGCTGTGACATTTCTTATCATCACAAACACACTGCAAAGATTTAGTGTTTTTACAGCAATACCTGAGTTTATAGGGTTAAATCAAGCAGAAATAGCTCTCTAATGTATTAATTGCCGGTCATTATTGAATAGTGATTATGTTACACACACACTGACTCAGGTCCCCTGTTAGATAGTAAATCACGACGCCTGTGTGTTTGCTGTGACATTTCTTATCATCACAAACACACTGCAAAGATTTAGAGTTTTTACAGCAATACCTGAGTTTAAAGGGTTAAATCAAGCAGAAATAGCTCTCTAATGTATTAATTGCAGGTCATTATTGAATAGTGATTATGTTACACACACACTGACTCAGGTCCCCTGTTAGATAGTAAATCACGACGCCTGTGTGTTTGCTGTGACATCTCTTATCATCACAAACACACTGCAAAGATTTAGAGTTTTTACAGCAATACCTGAGTTTAAAGGGTTAAATCAAGCAGAAATAGCTCTCTAATGTATTAATTGCAGGTCATTATTGAATAGTGATTACATTACACACACACTGACTCAGGTCCCCTGTTAGATAGTAAATCACGACGCCTGTGTGTTTGCTGTGACATTTCTTATCATCACAAACACACTGCAAAGATTTAGAGTTTTTACAGCAATACCTGAGTTTATAGGGTTAAATCAAGTTGAAATAGCTCTCTAATGTATTAATTGCAGGTCATTATTGAATAGTGATTATGTTACACACACACTGACTCAGGTCCCCTGTTAGATAGTAAATCACGACGCCTGTGTGTTTGCTGTGACATTTCTTATCATCACAAACACACTGTAAAGATTTAGAGTTTTTACAGCAATACCTGAGTTTATAGGGTTAAATCAAGTTGAAATAGCTCTCTAATGTATTAATTGCAGGTCATTATTGAATAGCGACTACGTTACACACACACTGACTCGAGTCCCCTGTTAGATAGTAAATCACGACGCCTGTGTGTTTGCTGTGACATTTCTTGCTGTCATAAAGACACTGCAAAGATTTAGAGTTTTTACAGCAATACCTGAGTTTAAAGAGTTAAATCAAGCAGAAATAGCTCTCTAATGTATTAATTGCAGGTCATGATTAAATAGTGATTACGTTACACACACACTGACTCAGGTCCCCTGTTAGATAGTAAATCACGACGCCTGTGTGTTTGCTGTGACATTTCTTATCATCACAAACACACTGTAAAGATTTAGAGTTTTTACGGCAATACCTGAGTTTAAAGGGTTAAATCAAGCAGAAATAGCTCTCTAATGTATTAATTGCAGGTCATTATTGAATGGTGATTACGTTACACACACACTAGCCCCGTTTCCACCACAGGAACTTTACCCAGGAACTAGGAACTTTGGGTGGTACTTCGTGTGTTTAGACCGCAGGAACCAGGGTAAAATTGAAGTTCCGGGTAAATATTTCCCCCTCCAAACAGCCCTGCTCGCGAGGTAGTACTTTTTCAAAGTTCAGGAACTTTCGAGGGCGGGACTTGGGCGCTGAACATGCTGATTGGTTGAGCTCACGCAGTTCAACCGGCATTTTTAAAAGTCTTTTGCGAGGTTCGTTCTGCGTTCAGTAAATATCAGTCTTTGCTCTCTGTCTGGTGGCGCGCGGTCGTCTCAGCCATCTCACGTTCAATGTCCGTAATAGCTGATAATAATATACATTGTCATTTTAAATCTAGCTTTACAAGCTTTCTGAATATGCTGCAGCTGCATGCTGCTGAATCTGCATATTAGTGCTCTTTTCTGTCATTGTTAATTACCTCTTTAGTAAACCTATACATAACCAGCAAAAGCAGCAAAGCTTGAATCTCTTCCATACTCGTTATTAATTTTTTTTCACCATGTAAACGACCTGACCGATTACTTTTAAGTGTGTGTCCTTACATGACGTGACGGCGCGCGCCGCGCTCATGTTGACAAGAGAGGAAAGTACATTTTTCTGAGGGCTAAACTTTTTATTTCGTAAGTTATGAAGATAATGTTGGAGTAATGACACAGCGTATATTGCCCCAGGCAGTTTTTACTTTAACTGCGCCTGACAGAAGATTTTTTTTTCTGAGATGATTATTACACTTTACAACAAATAGCTATAAATAATACTGTATTAGTCCTGGTGGCCGTTAAGAGTTGCTATGGCTACAGTCAACACACTCCAGCTGCTGGAAAAAACAGCGTTGACATTTTTGGTGCGGCAGACAAACTGCATGTGACAAAATGATTGCGATTGAAAGTCATCACATGTAAACACCAGATCGGTTTAGATAACGTCTCATGTAAACAGATCATTAAATCTTTCAATCGGTACACACACAAATGATTACTGTCCTTCACTGATTTGGAGGAACAGTCGCGCGCAGTCCTACATCACCGGACTAATTTGCCTAATCTTCTCGGAACTTTATCGCGGTCGAAACGCAGACAGCTGCAGGTCTGGGGGGGAGAAAAGTTCCTGTAAAAAAGTTCCTGGTACAAATAGTTCCGGGTAATTTTGGTGGAAACGGGGCTACTGACTCAGGTCCCCTGTTAGATAGTAAATCACGACGCCTGTGTGTTTCTCTCCTCAACCCCCACAACCCCCCACTCACAATTTACATTTCAATAAGGGAGACTTGAAAAACCAGTTTGTGAACCACAGGCCAATAGAGCTCAAACTACCAATGTGGCAGAACCCTTCTCAAATAAACTAGAGAAGATGCTGGGATTTGCCCTGCCAAATTAAACTAAATTACATTTTTTACAATCGCTAGGCCACATTTCTCAATACTTTGGTCATTTTCAAAACTTGTTCTCCAAACCAACTTTCTGCTTCACAGCAGTTATTTCACATTCAAAATCCACAAAAACTAACAAAACACTTAATTCATGTCTCAAATCAAGTGCCAATGATCCACAGTTTAGCTTGCACAGACTGAAGTTGTGATCACTGTGTGAAGAGTTTTGAAAAAGTGACCAACATTTGTTTGACAAATTTGAGAGTGCCAGAGACTTTAACTAAGGAGAATATTCTGAGCACAGTGTGTGATGTCATTGAGATCTTTTATGAAACTTTTTAGAGGTGACAAAAGTGAGAGTTCCAGAGTATCTAGCTGAAGAGAAAAGTCTGAGCACAGCATGCGATACTGTTGAGATCTCTTCTGAAACTTTAGAGGAGACACATATGAGCAATCCAGTCTCTCTAGCCAAGGAGACAAATCAGAACATAGTATGTGATGTTGTTGAGATCTCTTATGAAACTTTAGAGGAGATAAACATGAGAGAATGTCATTTTTTTGTCTCATGTGAGATAAACATGTGAGAAGCAGGAGACTTAGACTTATGTCTCAATATCTCATTTCTGTCTAGGAGAAAGATGTGAGTTGAGAAGGAGATCTCAGGTTTGATTTTCCTTTCCTCTAGGTTGGCCTTTGGTTCACAAACTGGGTTTTTAGGGCCCAATGAAATCCGTTTTATTTTTTCCCAAATTCTGTTTTTTCCGTCTAAATTTTTGCAAATTCCGTTTTTTCCATTTTAATTTTTGCAGATTCCTTTTTTTCCGTTAAAATGTTTGGTAATTCAGTTTTTTTTACCCTTTACTGTTATTTTGGTGAAAAAAGAGAGTGCTTTTAATGTTAATATAATACAACATAAAACAAAAAATAGGAATGACCTTAAATTTATCGAGGTAACAAACATCACATTTACTTTTTAGGACAAATTTGATATTTAACATAACACTGCACTTCAAATACTTCAAATATTAATGGTTATTAGCTATTAACTTTCCGGTAAAATAAATTATAATAGTTTATATAAGTTAAAATGAAAGTGCTCCATTAGCTTTTTCTTTCAAGTAAATTTTTTTTAAAAGAACTAAAAAAAAAAAATCATAAGAATCACATTACAGTACTCTTAAGTACTCTTAAGTAAAACATTTAAATTTGAAAATTAACATAAAAAACACATTTCACCATGAAATCATGTAGTGAATTGTTCTGTGTGTTTAACAATCACCATTATGATATCCAGAGCTGTGAAAAATAAAAATACACGAAAACACAACACTGCCTGAAGTTTTTTCCCCCAACTTCAAAGGCCCCTTTAAATGATTAAAACTAGATGCTTAATTTTAACTTTAAGGTTACTTATCATGTAAACTACCCATAGGCTACAGCATGTTAAATGCATGTTTGGAACAGAGGGGAAAACGGTCGCATTTGCAGCAGATATGCATTGCTGCCTAATGTGCCCATTATAAATCAAAGCACGAGATGACAGGGGTCGAGCAGAACACCGGAAAATCTGACAGAATGGACAATATTTGTCTGTCTGTGCAATACACGAGCGCGGCTCCCGCTCTCCATACGCAAAGCTTCTGCGTCGCCTGCGCGTGCAGTGTGAAACCGCCGTTAGCGTCGAGTTTCTTAACTTTTTCGCTGCCGAAAGCAGAGCCGTGGAGACCAACTTCGCTGTACTTTCATTGTTTTGAAGGGCGAGCTGAAATGACGGGAGGGGTTGTGTCGCGAAGATTTGCTTCCCCCGGTCTGCACTTTCCTCAGACATACGTTCTCCACCCACACGACACAGAATTTCATTACAAATATGTAAAATTCCGGGGAAATCTGCGTTAACACCAGATTCCGCGTTAATATGCCAATTCCGCGATTCCGTCCGCGATTCCGTGATCGCGGAAATTATAGGGCCCTAGGTTTTCAAGTCTTCCCTTATTTATTATTATTAAAATGTAAATTGTGTGTGTGTGTGTGGGGGGGGGGTGGATCTACTGTGTTTGTGGGCCCAGTTTACAGCAGTTAGTTCACCTACAAATGAAAATTAGCCCATGATTTACTCACCCTCAAGTCATCCCAAGTGTATATGACATTCTTTTTTTAAATGAATAAAATCTGAGTTATTTAAATTTATATTAAAAAAGTCCTGGCTCTTCCCAGCTTTAAAATGCCAGTGCCTTGTCGGTCCATAAAAGTGCATCTAACCATCATATAACTGATCCACACAGTAACTGATCCATAGACTAAAGTACTAGCTTTCGGTTTTCAGTGCCACACGAATCACATTGCGCTTAAAGGACAACTCCGGTGAGAAATGACCCTAGGGGTAATTAACAGATGGTTACCGAGTAGATCGTTCTCTGGGATGCGGTTTCATGAAAATCGAATTTAAAGAGTTTTATCTCTAAACACAGATTAGCTTATAATGTTTGTCTATGGGGCATGGAATAAGTGAAATTAAATCGCTAGTTAATACCACGAACAAGGCTCAACATATCCTCACACACGGTAGCATAATGAGGGTCCCTGCATGCAAACGAAGCATTGAGAACTTGTTAGAGTACAAACGGTTTAATAAGAAGGTACTTTATAAAGACAGTACATTACACGTTTACAGACTGCAGCCATCTTGGAAAACAGTCTCGACTAGTCGAGCCACGAACGTTGTGCTAAGTGAGCTGATCGATAGGAATTAAGTTTGTGAAATCTAATTACATGGACTTTTTTTTCTTTTTTTTCTCTACTGCGTTCAGTGCTTTCTTCCGGAAACAATGGCCCATATGAGATTCCAAGTCACAGTTCATCACTTAGCACAGCGTTCGTCACTCAAATCTGTTTTTAGAGATAAAACTCTTTACACTTGATTTCCATGAAAACGCATCCCACAGAAAGATCTACTCTGTAACCACCATCTGTTAATTACCCCGAGGGTCATTTCTCACCGGAGTTGTCCTTTAAAGAGTAACCCTTCTTCACCCATGAATCCTTGACGTATGTGCACTGACAAACACTGAAGAGAGAAGATAGAGCTAAACAAAACTTAGTGTCAGGGGTTACTCTTTTCATAATAACACTAAAACACAATATCTTTCAATAAAAATAGTTTGTTTAGTCTATAAAGTTTAAAATATGGACATTGTTCTTACACAAACGTGCCACTTTGCTTCAGAAGGCTCTTCATTACTCACGTGCTATATGCATAAACATCTGAAGCACATCTGAAGCACACACATATATATATATATATATATATATATATATATATATATATATATATATATATATATATATATATATATATATATATATATATATTTAATTTTTTTTTTTTTTTTTTTTTTTACAGTGAGGACAGTGTTATATTACAACTTCTGAGAGACCGTCCTGAAAAGCACTGTTTATTTCATTTGTATCATATCTTTTGTATTTATTTGTGCTTTCACTTGTAATGTGTTTGGGCTAGTGGTTTAGATGTGCTCTTGAAATTGGAATAGAGAATAGTGTGTGTTGAGTTTGCTGCTCAACCCCCCGCCAGTAATTTACATTTCAATGCATGAAGACTCTCACAGGTGAGACACAGAACCTCACTACTGTTACCTGTGTCCTAGACCAAATACACTGCCAAAAATAAATTAAAATTACATGATGAAATGAAATTACAATCGCTAGGACACATTTCCCAATCTTTAGGAGAACTGAGTGAGGAGTTTATAAATTTGTTAACCAACTTTCAGCTTCACAGCAGTTAATTTTACTTTTACAAATCAACTCATTCTTCCAGAGCACTGGCAGCACAGGTTTACATCAACACTAACATCAGGAACATTATACAATTAAAATGTCTTTACAAAACTAGAATGACACTGTACTGCTATAATTCACTGCATGCTTACATTACAGTACAACATTATTCCTAAGTTTCCTCTTTTGAATGGATGGTAATGGTCTAACACTTGTGTTGGTGTTCAGTTTCATAAAAGTTGCTTTGATAGTGTTTGATTTTTTTAGCAGGATAAATTGCATTACAATATTACTGTATAAATGTTGTAAATTGCTGTCTCATTCAGTTTTGTATTATGTTATTGTTTTGTCCATAAGTTTAACACTTTGGAAAACCGCATGTAAGGATGTGCAAATTGGCCAGTGTAGAACAAAGATTTGATTGTGTTTGTGTCAAAGTGAGAAAAGATTTCAGGTCAATTGAAAGATGTTGCCATTGATTGCATTTTTTGCTAAAGCAATGTTGATCCACAGTTAAGCTGTGATATAAAATTTTCTTTTACAAAACATTTCTCAATAATAAACACACTTTTTCAAAACTCTTCACACAGTGATCACAACTTCAGTCTGTGCAAGCTAAACTGTGGATGATTGGCACTTGATTTAAGACATGAATTAAGTGTTTTGTTAGTTTTTGTGGATGAATTTTGAATGTGAAATAACTGCTGTGAAGCAGAAAGTTGGTTTGGAGAATTGTGTGAAGGATTTTGAAAATGACCAAAGTATTGAGAAATGTGGCCTAGCGATTGTAAAAAATGTAATTTAGTTTAATTTGGCAGGGCAAATCCCAGCATCTTCTCTAGTTTATTTGAGAAGGGTTCTGCCACATTGGTAGTTTGAGCTCTATTGGCCTGTGGTTCACAAACTGGTTTTTCAAGTCTTCCCTTATTGAAATGTAAATTGTGAGTGGGGGGTTGTGGGGGTTGAGGAGAGAAACACACAGGCGTCGTGATTTACTATCTAACAGGGGACCTGAGTCAGTGTGTGTGTAACATATTCACTACTCAATAATGACCTGCAATAAATACAGTAGAGAGCTATTTCTGCTTGATTTAACCCTTTAAACTCAGGTATTGCTGTAAAAACTCTAAATCTTTGCAGTGTGTTTGTGATGATAAGAAATGCCACAGCAAACACACAGGCGTCGTGATTTACTATCTAACAGGGGACCTGAGTCAGTGTGTGTGTAATGTAATCACTATTCAATAATGACCTGCAATTAATACATTAGAGAGCTATTTCTGCTTGATTTAACCCTTTAAACTCAGTTATTGCTGTAAAACCTCTAAATCTTTTCAGTGTGTTTGTGATGATAAGAAATGTCACAGCAAACACACAGGCGTCGTGATTTACTATCTAACAGGGGACCTGAGTCAGTGTGTGTGTAACATATTCACTATTCAATAATGACCTGAAATTAATACATTAGAGAGCTATTTCTGCTTGATTTAACCCTTTAAACTCAGGTATTGCTGTAAAAACTCTAAATCTTTACAGTGTGTTTATGATGATAAGAAATGACAGAGCAAACACACAGGCGTCGTGATTTACTATCTAACAGGGGACCTGAGTCAGTGTGTGTGTAACGTAATCACTATTCAATAATGACCTGCAATTAATACAGTAGAGAGCTATTTCTGCTTGATTTAACCCTTTAAACTCAGTTATTGCTGTAAAACCTCTAAATCTTTACAGTGTGTTTGTGATGATAAGAGATGTCACAGCAAACACACAGGCGTCGTGATTTACTATCTAACAGGGGACCTGAGTCAGTGTGTGTGTAACGTAATCACTATTCAATAATGACCTGCAATTAATACAGTAGAGAGCTATTTCTGCTTGATTTAACCCTTTAAACTCAGTTATTGCTGTAAAACCTCTAAATCTTTACAGTGTGTTTGTGATGATAAGAGATGTCACAGCAAACACACAGGCGTCGTGATTTACTATCTAACAGGGGACCTGAGTCAGTGTGTGTGTGTAACGTAATCACTATTCAATAATGACCTGCAATTAATACATTAGAGAGCTATTTCTGCTTGATTTAACCCTTTAAACTCAGGTATTGCTGTAAAAACTCTAAATCTTTGCAGTGTGTTTGTGATGATAAGAAATGTCACAGCAAACACACAGGCGTCGTGATTTACTATCTAACAGGGGTCCTGAGTCAGTGTGTGTGTAACGTAATCACTATTCAATAATGACCTGCAATTAATACATTAGAGAGCTATTTCTGCTTGATTTAACCCTTTAAACTCAGTTATTGCTGTAAAAACTCTAAATCTTTACAGTGTGTTTGTGATGATAAGAAATGTCACAGCAAACACACAGGCGTCGTGATTTACTATCTAACAGGGGACCTTATAACCCTAAAGAACAATTTCTGCTTGTCCAGTCCTTGATTTATTTTATTTTTGTAGATGGTGCAAGAAATCAAATCTCACTCTTAAAATCTCAAGAACAAAGTATTTCGGGGGGATTTCAGAGAGCAGAAACTATATTTGAATAGGCAGCTAATACAATCGGGCACAAATGTAAATGCATTGGTGTACCTGACAATAATCTTAAATGAGAGATGTGGACTGATCATATACTGTAATTATGAAGACACAACAGAGAAGGTATTTCTTAAAGAAATGACTTTTCTGTAATGTATTACGTCTTATGTCTAAGGTATATTGTGTGTGTGTGTGCCTATTGTGATACCAGATGCCTGTGTAAACAAGTTAACTTATTTTAATGTGTTGACTAACATACTAAAGCACAAGAAGACTTGTGGACTAACTAAGTGTAGTGTGTTACTTGATGTTACATCTTGTAACTTTATTGCGACTGTGTAATAAATATATTTAAAAATAAGCTTCAAAATAAATGGCATTAAAGTATATTTTAGGTTACAAATAAATACTTCTCAGTACATTCAAAAGAACACAGTTATTATAAAAAGACATATTATTACTTGAGACATTATACAGTCTGTACGAAGCTTAACTGCATTTATTATCATTTAAAAAACAATGTTATTTATTTGTAAAGACATATATATATATATATATATATATATATATATATATATATATATATATATATATATATATATATATGCCATCTCCACCATTATATATATATATATATATAGAAGACAGACTTGACTGCCAGCTCACTTCACATTCACACACACACAGCTCCACTGCAGACTAATGGAGGTCCCCTGTTGGATAGGTAGACATCGGTCACACACACAGCTCCATTAGAGTCTATGGAGGTCCCCTGTTGGATAGGTAGACATCGTTCAGGTCCCCTCTTGGCATGTTTTTTAAAAAATAAAAAAATGCTTATTTGAAGTTATATTGTGAATAAGGACCTTAAAAGAAAATTTTGTATGTGATTTTTGTTTCTTCAAAATGACTAGAAACACAGGTCCCCTCTTGGATAGTGTAGAGTGATAGTCCCCTCTTGGTAATATAGACGTGTATGTGTGTGTGTGTGTGTGTGTGTGTGTGTGTGTGTGTGTGTGTGTGTGTGTGTGTGTGTGTGTGTGTGTGTGTGTGTGTGTGTGTGTTACTGGTAAATCCTATGTTATGATGGCAAAAAGACGGCTACATCCCAAATCCTTGTCCTTGTGGGGACATTTTTTGGTCACCATGAGGAAAACAGCTTATAAATCCGACTAAGTAATGTTTTCTAAAATGTTAAAATGTAGAAAGATTTCTGTGATCGGTAGATTTAGAGATATTTTTAGTATAAAGGGCTATAATATTCAGTTAGTACAGTATAACATCATTATGTCTATGGAAAGTCCCCATAAAACATGAAAACACTGCATGTGTGTGTGTGGAATAAGGCTTCTGGCTTTTTGCCACCACTGTCAACTGACTGAGAAGACAAATCAGCTCAGCTCCGGCATATTTTCCCCCTGGTGCACTTTGACAAATGGCAGGCAAAGCGTCTCATTTGTTAGCTCAAGGCATTTCACTTATAAGATTAGGGGGCCTTTCTATGACACTAGCATTTTCATTTTTTCACTTGTTAGTTTGAAAACCAACTACATTTTTGAGTTGGGTTTCACTAAGGCTAGTCAAAATATGTATTAATTGCCATGTTTGTAGCACTAAAGTTGCCTCAAACAAAAATCAACTGCAATAGAATTGGTGAGACTCAAATGTTAAACCAATTAAGAGTAGATGGCAGACCCTCTTCACAAGGTTTTGAAGATCTTCATCTTTTGGAAGGTCTTCATCAACAGCATACAAGCCTATTTTTTGTAATAATACAGATAATAAAGTGACTCATAATTTTGACAGTATTTAAAATGACAACAAAAATGGCAAACGTGACCAACCGCTACGCTATCATATCCTGACTGGGGGTGCAGGGAGCTGGGGTTGAAAGTCGCCGGAGGTCTGAATAGGCCAGCAAGTGGAACAACGTGTGATAAACGAGTGTTATCTGGAAGCTGTAGCTTTGGGAAGCACCTCTGTTTCCCTCTGATTACATTAGCAGGCAGGAAGGGGGAGTGCAAGCAGGGATTCAGTGGAATTCCACCAAACTAATGCAGATACTTTTCTTTCACATTTTCTTTCTAGTTGATGAGGTTACCTAGCACACTGACAGGTTATGAACATACCAAAGGGATAAAATAAATAGCAAATTTACTAAATGGGGACACAAATATGTTTACATTTCGTAGTTTGAGATCCTGTCTAGTCAACAACAAATAACTCAATTTAGCGATGTAGCTTTCAGACTGATTGGATAAAATGTTAATTTGCGACCTCATGACCAAAACACTGGAGCGGCACATAATCCACCAACCCGCCCCCTTAATGTTTACAGTTTTGACTTCGCAACACAATCTTTCATATCCACTGTACTTCCATTTCCCATTACTTCTTCATAATGACCCTACAACACATCCTTTTCCACAGAATATCTGGCCAAGAGGTCAAACCCCATCTTCTTGTTGCCACTTCATATCTTATCTCCTCACCTCAGGCCCGGCAATAACAAACAGTTTCTTTGAAAGACCGCATCCTGGCAGGTCCATCAGTGCTGTCTGTAGATGATTCATGCTGCTAGCTGCGGTGTCGCTGGAGTGGACACTTCAATGAATTGTTTCCTAGTGGCAGACCTCAACAGCCCCACGTGCCTGTTTAATTAAGATTCAAAGAGGGCTGAGCACATAGCCCTGTGGAACATCCGCACTATGATAAACTGAGCTATGATAAATGACAATGCCGTGCTACTTAGACATTCAAACTAGATGAGGGCCAAAAGTCTAACTTCACATAGAAAATCTGAGGTGTGTATTTTATTTTTTAAAACCTGGACATAACTTGACTATTTGTTTTAAAGATTTAACATTAACACTTCAGCTGAACTAATCAGTAAGTAATATTGAATTTAGGACTAAGATAGTTCCTTATTAGGTAATCAATAATTACTTAATAAAATTAGCCTCATTAATAATTATTAACTAACTGAAAAATTATAAAGAACATATTTTTTTTTACTTTAAAAAATGGTCCAGCTCACTAGTAGTTCCTGCAGAGTTCTGACTTTGTGTGGATGTGGCCTATATTGGTTTATAGTAGTAGCTGAAGTGTTAATGCAGTACTACTCATTAGTCATGCATTACTTCCTGCATAGTTACTTATTAATGATGGACCATTTGTCATAGTTGGCAGCCTTGTCTGTGTCTTTGTTTAATGTTTTGATGTTTCTGTTGTGTCTCAGTTTATGGTGCTCTCTTTGTTTGTGTTTTCCATGTGTTCCTTTTGTCCCGCCCTCCTTGTTTCTTGTTACCACACCCTCTTGTCCTTGTTGGATAGTCCTCATTTGTCTGAGTGTATTCACCTGTTCCTCACATGTTCTGCTCCTGGTTTGTCAGAATTTGTTCACCTGGTCCTTGTGTGTGTTCCCTCCTTTATATTGTGCTTCCTTCCTTCAAGTCTCTTTCCTTCATCTGCTGGATCATTGCTTGTGTTATGATGAGCTACTGTGTTATTTGTGCACAGCGGTCCAATTGCTTTATGAACGGTCTTTAGTGGATTTAGTCTGTTTGGTGTTTATGTTTTGTCATTTGTTTCTGCCAGTCATCTCCCTCATCCCCAGTTTCCTGTTTGTGTTCCTGTTTGAGTCAGATTTCTCTGTCGGGTGTCTCTGAGGATCAGTACCAATCGAATCCAGAGCCAGTCCAGAGTCAGCAGCCGCAGTCATCGCTCTCATGTCCAGTCTCCTGTCTGTGTTCCTGTTTGAGTCTGGTTTCACTGAGGATCAGCACCACTTGAATCAGCAGATATAGCCCACTGCAGTCGGCTCATTATCAAGGCCTGATCTCTGCTTATCATTAAAACTGGCTGCTCTTCCTGGCTGATTTGAAGTTGTCATTAAATAACAGTTTGGTCATTAAACTTGTGAAACTCATTCTGCACTTGGGTCCTATCTTCCCGAGATCCGTGACATTCCGTGACACCATTATTCTAAAGTGTTACAGATTTTTATGAATTTTGAGACTCAACTTAGTTTAATGAAGGTTCCGACATTCCAGTTTATTTCAAACCAATTTAATTAATCTATAAATGAGTTAATTCGATCTGACTCCGCTTGAATTGAATTTTGATAATACTGGAAAGGGATGTTGTGGACCTAAAATAATTGTACAATAGGAAATAACTAAACATCTAAATCAGGGGTTCTCCTCTCTGGCCCATGAGGTCCACTTACCTGCCGATTTCCAGCCACAACCTTGATCAAACTCACCTGCCTATAACGTTCTAGTAATCCTGAAGACCATGGCGGTGTTCGGAACCGCATATTTATTTATAGTAGGAAAAAAAGCAGTAGGCAAGCGACTAGTATGTCAGAATCCTTAGTATTCATAAAAGAGGAGGGGAGAACTACCAGGGGTTTGGACTATTTCTTGCAAGATTCGGACGTGTGTATTTAAGTTCTGTCCGAATATACGTCACTTCCACCACCACCCACTCCCTTACATTCGGACATGCGAGGCCAACTATCGTTTGTTTGTCGGATGTTGTAGTCATGTCCGAAGCAGCACAGAAAAATAAGAAAGCAAAGGTTTTGTGGGAGGAAAGCAATAATCGGAAACGAAAAAGTGATCGGATTAAAGGCAGGATGAGGATCAACATTGGGCCAGCGTTTGCTCGTTGACGTGAGCGGAAGGAGGCGTGCCCGACCGATGCTGACTTGGCTGTCATACTTTGCTATGGTTATTACCTAATCATATAGATTCTGTAAAACGGTAGCCAATAGACTAGGCTACTATAATGATGCTGGCTTGTAAACATGAGCATCGCGATCTTTTGGCATTTGAAAAAATTTAAACCCATGAAATTATATTAATATGACATGCTGAAACATATGCCGCTGTACCTGGGGTGAAGACATTTCACACGTGACGCCAGAAGAACACCTGCATGTGAACTCCTCCTGCAGTGCTACGGGGAACTGTTAATGATGCGCGGGACGGCTGTTTTTTTCAACTTACGGATCCCGCTTTTATGATATTATTTGGCCCGCACCACTGTATATATTATTACAACCTGCCCCGCACCCGGGACCATGAAATAAACATATGGGGTCCGCGGGTTATGAGAGGACCTGCTCATCACTAGTTCAGGGCTATCATGGTTGTCATGTCAACAAATGCACCCTGAATCCCATGTTTACGACAGTAGTATTTTTTATATAGTACAATATTTTTTCCCAACTGTAGGGGGACCCCGTGAGCAAAAGTTACCTTGTGCCGCTTTAAGTGCAAATAGCTGTAGTTGCTATTTACTAAGTGAAATATACATACTAAGTGTAAATAGTGATATATTCTATTTACATCATATAAAAGTAGCAGTTATTTGCAATTTAAATAGTAATTACATGCAATTTATACTTTATTTTGACAGATACATACTATTTGCACCTCAGTATTGTTGTACATTAATATGATGCAATAATAATATAGAGTGTAAATGATTAAACAACAAATCAGAGTGTAAATTAGCAAAAGAACAAATCAGAAACAACCAAAACAGACTGAACATGTATGGGGGTAGATTTGTTGCTTTATTCCAAACAAATAAATTGTTTTCCACAAATAAATGTAAAGCGATTCACAACAAATAAATATTTTCACAAAATCATAGAATGAGATCCACAAATGTATGCAGGAGTTTCACAAAAATGAATTAGATTCACAAATAAATACAATGACATTTGTGAATAAAAATAAAAAATCCACACATATATGTGACCCGTCACGGAAACCAGGGACAGAAGTCGGCAGCACAACTTTCGCGCAAAATGCGAAAGAAGCATTTTTTTTTTTTTCAAATTTTGTGATTTTCGTTTTTTTGCAGAATCTGTTAGTTGAGATCACGAAGAAGCCTCTCCGTTTTTAAGAAAGCAGTATTGGTGTATTTAAAAGTGTACATTTTGAGGTTGGAATCGGCTTCTTTTCGGAGATTCTAGCAGTAGGGGCGTGTCATTGACTGTGTGTATTTCCATACGGGATAAGCAGGCTTTTGTTTCTTTTGTTATTGTCCCCGCCCTCTGAGGGAAGCGTGGCTACTTATTATGCAGCGCTCTGGCCGGCTCTAGCTGATATCAAAATTCAATGAAGATGGACGCCGCAAAGATGATCGCAGACGAGCTGAACCATGGCTGTTACACCGAAAATGTTTCGAAGTACTTCTTCGACAAGCCGGATGCTTATGAACAAGCGCTCACTTGATGGGCATAAAGACAGCAAAATGGGGAAACTCCGTAACTTTGACTGTAAATGCTACACGAGGAGAAAAGAGAACTCTCTGCATGGGAGACAGTCCTGTAGCCATAAGCTTTCTCTAGACATTATGTACAACATACGGCTGGATTCTTTAGCTGCGTAAAAAGAGTGGCAGGACATGCAAATTATTGGAAATTTAGAGGCAAACAGAAGCACAGCGCAAACTTCTGAGATGGTTACATCCACAGAGAAGACCCCGACAAAGAGAAAGTGTTCCCAAACGACTTACTTCATTGGAGGCAGCGAGATCTGCAAGAATACTTTTCTGTTTCAAATCTGGTGAGTTTCATTCTAAGAACACGTAGCCTACACGTTATCTCATGTTTAGTCCATGTTTAGACCTTCCCATATCTACCTATTGTTATTAGCTAGCTCAGTTTTAATTGTAATCTTTAGCATCGTATCACTTGCCAAAAACCGCCATTACTATAATGGCCTTTTAGATGGTAATGTTAATATATGCTATTAATTTGAATAATGCTTCAATTGCTTGAATTGACTGGTGTGAATGCGGTCCGATTTTTCCCGTTGTGTCTGTCGTTACTAGCAACCATGCAGCTTTACAGGGGGTATGGCTTATCTAAATGAGATGTAAATGAGCCCTATTGTCACTCCCAGCAGGTGAGAACAGGTGAGAACTGCAAAACTTTTAAAGGCTGTTTTCTCACGTTTGCACTTTTTTAAAGGCCTAAATTCAGATGGCCACAACTTCTCCAAATATTATCAGATTTCCATGTGTTACACAGCGTTGGAAAGCTTGGAGACTACACTTTCAGAATCTCGGAATAACTCAAAATGCCCCAGAACTGACTTGTGTCCCTACTTTCCGTGACTGGTCACATATTTTTATGTCACAAACACACAACTCTGCCTTGCATAAGTTGCATTCATTTGTGAATTGCGTTCCTATGCATTTGTGAATCGCTTCCTCTGCATATGTGGATCTCTTTTTGCACATTTGAAAATCGCAGCACAGCATGTGGATTTTGAAACATTTCTAGCGTCTAGATTCAAACAAATCCACAAATAGGTAGACTCCACCCACCGTCTACTTAAGCCAATCAGATAACAGCCATATCGTGCTGACCAATCTTAGCACGTTCTGCACGTTTCAATGGCCACTGCTGCTGAAAAACAGAGTTACGACCACTGATCTATATAATCAGATAACAACCATATCGTGCTGACCAGAGCCACTGAGCTCTCAATAGTTCCAAACAACTCCACGCTGTCAATCTGTTTAAATAGGATTAAGCAGAATAGACAGCATTTTCACTATATTTGCAGCAATTTCTGGCAAATATTAACAAAATACTTGCATTGACTTCACCAAGGCTTTACAGTAGCATTTTAATCTGAGGAGAGATAAAGAAGAGACAACGTTAATCTTCATTTGGGTCACGAGTATACCACATATGATTTTACAGCATTGAGTGTTGTAGCCAATCACGTGAATTTCTGTTGAAAATAATAACCAATCATAATTATGTTTAATTTACTGTGAATGATAATCCTCTCAGTATCGATCCAAACAAGTTGCATACAGTCTCAAAATGCTGAATTAATTTTAGTGCAAGTTTTTACATGAATCTTCTCACTATCTACAAATCCTCTCATCATAACAAACAGCACAGAAATGATTTAAATAAAGATTTATCGTGAAGTAGTCAGATATTTTGGTTTTTCATTAAGCAGAATATGAGGCCAGCCAGCCTCGCGAGCTTCGCGGTTCCGCTGTTGCTGAGGCAGTGCGGCGCCGCAGATCGTGGGGCTCGCAGATGGATCTGTCAGGGGGATTAGGAACTGTTGAGGCATCTTCCTCTTCCTCGTCTGACGATTCAGAGATTCTCCCACCACATGCGGAAGCCCGCGATGCGGCTTCTTCCCGCGAGGGGGAGGATACGCTGCTCACGCTGTCTGATTCCGAGGAATCGATCGCCATGAGCACCGAGGCGGGCGCTGTGGGGCAGTCGCTCGCCTCGCCCGCAATGGAGGAGCTGGTGGAGGTTTTGACTCGCGCTGTGGCCAAGCTGAATTTAGATTGGCCACAGGAAAAAGTGGACATCCAGCCGCCAAATAAGCTGGATGTAGAGCTCAGCCTCCCCGCTGGGGTCTGCCTTTTTCCCCTGAGCTACACAACGAGTTGGGGGGGTAAATAATAGTTAAATGTATTAATAGTTAATACATTTAACTATTATTTAATATGATTTTGACTCTATGTCTGCTGTATGGTGTCTAATTTGCTTTCCAGAGACGTTCTGACAAAGACAGTCTGACCGAGATAGCCTGACCTCTATCTCTGTGTCCTGACCAACAGGGCCTTGGAGAGAAAGTTAGAACTTCCAAGAGGTGAATCCTGCCTGTTGTTAGTAACCCCAGGACAGGAAGGGGTGGGAGGATTTGAGTCTCCCAATTGTGATTTCTTCCCATTTATATAGTGTGATTTTTCCCATTGATAGAAGTACATTTTTGTCTTTATATTTTTTTATAGAATGAGGTAGATGACATTATTCATACTTTTCTTTCTGGAGATTCATTTGTCATGTGGTGTTGATATCTTGTCCTGTTGATAAGCCCACTGCTGCGCTAACCTTGGAGGAGAGATGTGCTCTAGGGCACATCTTTCCTCCAAGGTTAGCGCAGGAAGACCTCTTGGCGTCTTGTGTGTGTGTTACATGTTCTGTGCAGGTCTATGGAATAGATTGGACCGCTTTTCTCACACCCTAGACCTCTTGGCGTCTTCCTAGGACTCCCCTGAAGTCAACACTACCCCAATCTTGGGATTGTCTGATGTATACATCCTGATTAACAACAACAACATCTCCTATCTATTCTCGCGTGACATATTGTTTAGACTTTATGCCAATCAGTAATATTCCACAAGTCCATAATGATGTAAATCATGCCCTTGAAATTGGTATAACTCATGTGGTAATTTTGCATAAGGTAGAGTAGAGTCTGGCCTGACACCGCCCTGAGAGACTCTGAAGCTGACTCTACCGATGAAACTGCAAACTATTCTTCAGTAAAATTATTTCCGATGATTGAACATCCTGACTCCTGGTCTTCATTTTGGATATCTGGTCTATGGGTCAAAACTGTCAACCCCTAACAGCTGGGAGTGGCTAAAAGGGCTATGTAGCGTTGCCACGGGTTGAAGAGGCACTCACGGGCCACCTCTCACCCGAGACCGCTGCTTCACTAAAGGCCCCGGCGTTGCCCTCGAAACCATGCCGAGAAACATCAAAATTGGTGGGTAGGGCATATGGTGCGGCTGGTCGTGCTGGTGGGGTGGGGTGGGGTGGGATGGGGGGTAAGGAAAGGTTGTGTTAAGGTTATGTACCCAAGGTACCATCTATTACGTTAAGGTCAGTGGTTCTCCAGGCATTCCATCCCCCTCCCCATGTGATGGCGGAAGAGGGCAGACTTCACCTCCTCTGCCCGGTGTGGGCATTGAGGATTTATTTGGAGAAGTCTGCCCAGTGGAGGAAGTCAGACCACCTGTTGGTGTGTTTCGGTCCACCCAAGAAAGGGCTGTCTGCGGCAAAACACAACTATCAGTAACTGGATTGTCCAGGCAATAGCCATGGCCTATCAGGTGCGCAATCTGCCTTCACCTATAGCGTGAGGGCTCATTCTACCAGGGGCATGGCCTCTTCGGTAGCCCTCCTTTCGAGAGCCTCTTTGCAGGAAGTCTGCGAAGCGGCCGGGTGGGCCACCCCGCACACCTTCATTAGGCATTACAGTCTGCACCTCCCGGTGACGCCAGGCGCCACACAGTTTAGTAAATTTAGTCAATTTAAATTTAGTAAATTTTAGTGGTATAAATTTGATAAAAATTCATTCAAAATAGAAAAAAAGGCTAATGAGCCAATAAGTGTTACTCTTCCGCCATCTATGGGCATAGTGTTTTATTTTTAATATTGTTAACGTCCTAATGTAATTTTGATACTAAAGCATACACATCTTCTTTTTTTTCTTTCGGCTGTTCCCTTTAGGGGTCGCCACAGCGAATCATCTGCCTCCATCTAGTCCTATCCTCTGTATCCTCTTCTCTCAGACGACTACCTTCATGTCCTCCTTCACTACATCCATAAACCTCCTCTTTGGTCTTCCTCTTGACCTCCTGCCTGGCAGCTCTAACCTCAGCATCCTTTTACCAATATATTCACTCTCCCTCCTTTGAACATGTCCAAACCATCTCAAAAGCCCGAAGAATACACAACAGGTGAATAGAAAGGAATGATATATAAGAATATATAGAATATATATAATTTACCCAAGAAAGGAGTTTTAAATGGTGGTTAAAAAAATAGGGCAACCAATTTATTCAACTCTTTACATTCAGGTGCTATACGTGATTCCTTGAGTGAATATAAACACATTTGACAGAAAGATCTCAGAGAATCTAAAAACTGTTAAAATGACAGATAGCATCTAGATATAATACTTTTAGCAGTGATCTCTAGTCATCTAACTGCAGTTAGAGTCTGGCGATCTATTAAATAACAATATAAATCAACTCTAACATGCTTCATAAAATACATCTTCTATCAATATTCCTGAGAGGCCAATAATGCCATAAAATCTCAAAATATGCATTAATTTCATATATTTTCCACCGAGTGCACTTGAGATAGCCAGTGAAAGGAATGGTGTTTAATGCTGGAATTATTGGTCACTCCATGACACGCGCTTTGCATTCCTCAGTTCCTATTAGTGATGTTGAACGAATCTTTTAGGTGAACGAATCGTTGTCGTTCACCTAGTATGCACAGGAAGCGATTCACAAATTAATGCAACTTACGCAAGGCAGAGTTGTGTGTCTGTGACATAAAAATGTGCAGATTTTTTTTTGTTATTCACAAATGTCATTGTATTTATTTGTGAATCTAATTCATTTTTGTGAAACTCCTGTATATACTTGTGGATCTCATTCTATTGATTTGTGAAATTATAAATTTTTTGTGAATCACTTTACATTTATTTGTGGATAACAGTATATTTGTTGGGAATAAGTAACAAAAATACCCCCATAAACATGGTACAGCATGTGAGGATGCTGCAGGTGGTGAATCATTTATAGCCTTTCTCACAGCAGCTGAAATAATTAAACATATCGTTTTGATGGCGGATTGTAATCCAGGAAAGACTGAACGACAATCATCAGTGACAACTAAAGATTAACCTGTAGTCAAAAGCAAAAAACTTAGATAGTACAGAAATGTAAATCTACAGGTCCTTCTCAAAAAATTAGCACATATAAGTTGTGATAAAACTTTATATGATAAAAGTTCATTATTTTCCATAATGTAATGATACAAATTAAACTTTCATATATTTTAGACTCATTGCACACAAACTGAAATATTTCAGGTCTTTTATTGTTTTAATACTGATGATTTTGGCATACAGCTTATGAAAACCCAAAATTCAGTCTCAAAAAATTAGCATATCATGAAAAGGTTCTCTAAACGAGCTATTAACCTAATAATCTGAATCAACTAATTAACTCTTAACACCTTCAAAAGATTCCTGAGGCTTTTAAAAACTCCCAGCCTGGTTAATTACTCAAAACCGCAATCATGGGTAAGACTGCCGACCCGACCCTGTCCAGAAGGCCATCATTGACACCCTCAAGTAAGAGGGTAGACACAGAAAGAAATTTCTGAACGAATAGGCTGTTCCCAGAGTGCTGTATCAAGGCACCTCAGTGGAAAGTCTGTGGGAAGGAAAAAGTGTGGCAAAAAACGCTGCACAACGAGAAGAGGTGACGGAGCCTGAGGAAGATTGTGGAGAAGGACCGATTCCAGACCTTTGGGAACCTGCGGAAACAGTGGACTGAGTCTGGAGTAGAAAATATCCAGTGCCACCGCACGTGCAGGAAATGGGCTACAGGTGCCGCATTCCCCAGGTCAAGCCACTTTGGGCTACAGAGAAGCAGCACTGGACTGGTGCTCAGTGGTCCAAAGTACTTTTTTCGGATGAAAGCAAATTTTGCATTTCATTCGGAAATCAAGGTGCCAGAGTCTGGAGGTAGACTGGGGAGAAGGAAATGCCAAAATGCCTGAAGTCCAGTGTCAAGTACCCACAGTCAGTGATGGTCTGGGGTGCCATGCCAGCTGCTGGTGTTGGTCCACTGTGTTTTATCAAGGGCAGGGTCAATGCAGCAAGCTATCAGGAGATTTTTGAGCACTTCATGCTTCCATCTGCTGAAAAGCTTTATGGAGATGAATAATTCGTTTTTCAGCACGACCTGGCACCTGCTCACAGTGCCAAAACCACTGGTAAATGGTTTACTGACCATGGTATTACTGTGCTCAATTGGCCTGCCAACTCTCCTAACCTATACCCCATAGAGAATCTGTGGGATATTGTGAAGAGAAAGTTGAGAGACGCAAGACCCAACACTTTGGATGAGCTTAAGGCCGCTATCGAAGCATCCTGGGCCTCCATAACACCTCAGCAGTGCCACAGGCTGATTGCCTCCATGCCACGCCGCACTGAAGCAGTAATTTCTGCAATAGGATTCCCGACCAAGTATTGAGTGCATAACTGAACATAATTATTTGAAGGTTGACTTTTTGTATTAAAAACGCTTTTCTTTTATTGGTGAGATGAAATATGCTAATTTTTTTGAGAAGGACCTGTACAGGTAGGCTAATGCTAATACACACTAAATACATGTAGTTATGCAATGCTGATGTTGTTAAGATTAACAATTTGAGAACAAAGGATAACAAAGATTAACAATAATAATTTGCATGGTTTGATGTGATATGAGCTAAGCGATCATTAGATTTAATCACAGTTGCTACCTTGTTGTTCACTTGTTCAGATGGCATTTCCCTGGAAAAAATAAATCTCCAATCCTCCAAATTCTCTACTCCAAGGCAGACATAAAATCTGTGTTTCCGAAGTACAGTATCCACACCAGTGCAGTGACTGACAGTTACACATCAAACAGTTACACATCAAAATGTTATGTAAGCTCAAAACATTAGTGTAGCAAGCAGCGAGGCGAGGGACCGTGAGAGCGGGCCGGTGGCGAGTGATAATGAGCGCCAGCTGCGGGACACACCACACCATCTGCCTAGTCTCATCACGGCGGAGTGACGGGAGTATAAAAGGAGGAGCAAAGACAGTGGAAGATGAGAGACGACCAGGCATGGACTTTACGTTGAGTTTTGTTTATAATTTGTTATGTGTGTGTGGGCAGTCGTCCGTGAGGGGCTGTCCGCAGTTTACTTTGGTTTTTTTTGTTCATTTAAAGTTGTTGAATGTTCGCCGGTTCCCGCCTCCTTCCTTCCCATCTACGAACTGTTACAATTAGATTAATCTGCACTGATGAGCCGCGTTGATGCACAACCCAAGTAAAAATGATAATTCAACAAATAAATGCAATTGCAGGTTTCAAGCAGGGATGACGACAAAGAGGCGAAATGTGGAGACTACAGCTATTTATAAGTAAAAAAAAAAAAAAAAAATTCTAACTTTTTTAACAAATCAAAAACTGAAAAATTGGGCGGGCAAAATTATTCAGCCCCCTTAAGTTAATACTTTGTAGTGCCACCCTTTGCTGCGATTACAGCTGTAAGTCGCTTCGGGGTATTATTTGCACATCGAGAGACTGAAATTTTTGCCCATTCCTCCTGCAGAACAGCTCGAGCTCAGTGAGGTTGGATGGAGAGCGTTTGTGAACAGCAGTTTTCAGTTCTTTCCACAGATTCTCGATTGGATTCAGGTCTGGACTTTGACTTGGCCATTCTAACACCGGGATATGTTTATTTTTGAACCATTCCATTGTAGATTTTGCTTTATGTTTTGGATCATTGTCTTGTTGGAAGACAAATCTCCGTCCCAGTCTCAGGTCTTTTGCAGACTCCATCAGGTTTTCTTCCAGAATGGTCCTGTATTTGGCTCCATCCATCTTCCCATCAATTTTAACCATCTTCCCTGTCCCTGCTGTAAGAAAAGCAGACCCAAACCATGATGCTGCCACCACCGTGTTTGACAGTGGGGATGGTGTGTTCAGGGTGATGAGCTGTGTTGCTTTTACGCCAAACATAACGTTTTGCATTGTTGCCAAAAAACATTGTTTTGCATTGTTTCATCTGACCAGAGCACCTTCTTCCACATGTTTGGTGTGTCTCCCAGGTGGCTTGTGGCAAACTTTAAACAAAACTTTTTATGGATATCTTTAATAAATGGCTTTCTTCTTGCCTCTCTTCCATAAGGGCCAGATTTGTGCAGTATACGACTGATTGTTGTCCTATGGACAGAGTCTCCCACCTCATCTGTAGATCTCTGCAGTTCATGCAGAGTGATCATGGGCCTCTTGGCTGCATTTCTGATCAGTCTTCTTCTTGTATGAGCTGAAAGTTTAGAGGGACGGCCAGGTCATGGTAGATTTGCAGTTTTCTGATACTCCTTCCATTTCAATATTATCGCTTGCACAATGCTCCTTGGGATGTTTAAAGCTTGGGAATTCTTTTTGTATTCAAAGCCGGCTTTAAACTTCTCCATAACAGTATCTCGGGCCTGCCTGGTGTGTTCCTTGTTCTTTAAACGGACCTCTGAGACTATCACAGTGCAGGTGCATTTATATAGAGAGTTGATTACACACAGGTGGATTCCATTTATCATCATTAGTCATTTAGGTCAACATTGGATCATTCAGAGATCCTCACTGAACTTCTGGAGAGAGTTTGCTGCACTGAAAGTAAAGGGGCCGAATAATTTTGCACGCCCAATTTTTCAGTTTTTGATTTGTTAAAAAAGTTTGAAATATCCAATAAATTTCATTCCACTTCATGATTGTGTCCCACTTGTTGTTGATTCTTTGTTGTTGATACAGTTTTATATCTTTATGTTTGAAGCCTGAAATGTGGCAAAAGGTCCCAAAGTTCAAGGGGGCCAAATACTTTCGCAAGGCACTGTATATATATATATATATATATATATATATATATATATATATATATATATATATATATATATATATATATATATATATATATATATATAATCACAATTTGCAGTCAGTGTTTGTCTGGTCTGCTTTTTCTCATATTCACACTCAGGAATCTGTGCTCAAATACACAAAACAGTGAGAACATGTTTTTTCTTCACACCCTGCTGGAATTCTGCTGTGAAGTAAGATTACTGAACCTATTATTTTCACCCTGTTAGTTTTGATTTTTTCTACCTTTAGGTCTGTTTTTTTTCACAGATTTGGTTATCTGTTCCCTGCATGCCTGGCTGACACAGCAGGGGTCACACACACACACACACACACACACACACACACACACACGCACTGGTACTGATAACGCTGTGTTCTGTTCAGAGTTGCGGATGCCCAGCACAATGCCACAGATGGCATCAAAAGCCACAAGTTAAAAACATGGTTCAGGAAAAAAGAGTTGAAGGGAAGTGAAAGCATACAAATAAAAACAATGAGCTTTAAGATTACATGTGAGTCAAGTGCTCTTTTCATGTGTTCTTTTTCGAAATTGTACTTAATGCTCTTTAAATAAAAAAAATTACAATAAAAAAAAAAACATATTTAGCTTGAGTTTGGTTGATCATAAACAATTTCAACCTTTGTTAATATATATATATATTACCATCTATGATAATAACCTGTGCTGCTAAATCAAGATGGTGGTCTGAAATAGAGACAGACTGAGATCTCAATCCTTAATAGCCTCATTTTTACTGTCGGGCCAGTCACGTTTCCACTCTCACTTCCAGAGCTTGATCGGGCCTCGTCAGGGCTTCCTCAAAGCCAATGGCCAGGGTATTTTAGCCCTGCAAATACCTTGGTCCAAAGCAGATCAACTGAGATTTGAGATTTGGTAATTAACAAAGGCAGAGTTTATTATTAAGTCAGAAACACAACTACTCATTTCACATGATATTATATCAATCTACCAGCTAACAAACATTTAAGACCTTTAAAATAATTTTCAGCTTAAAACTCACTTTCAGACACCAGCGAGTGCTTGAAAAAAACTTCTAATTGCAATCTGATGACAATTCTGATCACCGCATGGAGGCAGAGATATGTGTTTATAAACATACAACTCTGGAAAAAATTAAGAGACCACTTTACATTGATTTCTCAATGTCTCTTCGTTTTTCTAGAGCTGTATAAATATGTAATGCTAAATGCTACTTATGCTAACCACTGCAAAAAGAAACACATATAGTATTATTATGGAAAATACCAGAGACCCCTTTAAGATTAATCATGACTCAAACCAGATCCCAGGACTGGTTTGTCACAATAGATCTCAAAGACTCATACTTCCATGTATCCATCCTTCCTCATCACAGTATGTTCCTCAGGTTCGCTTTTGGGGGCAAAGCAGTATCAGGTTCTTCCTTTTGTACTAACCTTGTACCCCTCCCCTTTCACAAAATGCAGCTCTGGCTCTGTTGCAACTCCAGGGTATTCACATATTCCATTACATTGACAATTGGATATTTCTATCTATAAACTGAGCAAATGGCAGTTCATTGAGCATTGAGAAGTCTTCCTAAATCATATGAGGTGCTTTGGGTTAAGATTGAACTAGGGGAGCGGCCATCCCGCGGTGCCCCTTCCGGTTCCTGTTGCATGGCGCTTGGGGACCTTGTGTCTCTGGTTCTCTCCATCCCGTCTGTCCTGCTTTTCCCCTCACGGGGGGGCTGGCTGGCTGGTTTGGGGCTTGGGCCCTTGGGACATTCTCTGGACATGCGGCAAGCCCTTCTCATGGATCTCTACAGCAACGGTTCATATTGGGACTCGAACGCTGAGAGGGGAGAGACTAAGAGGCAAAAATAAGGGACAGGGACAGGAACCAAGAAAAGAGCATCAGGACACATCTCTCACTTGATTCCACCTATGAACACCAATAACATATCCCAGCTCAGGAGTCCCAAGCTACCGAATTCAAGAACATGGGAAAAACAACAATACAAGTTCTCGACTACGAGGAGTGGAGAGAGACAATGCTACATATTCCAATACAATGTCTTGATGAACCAAAATTGAGCAGTGCTAAACTCAAGAAACTGGTGGAGGAGATGCTCCGTGGATCTATCACAAAGGAAGGAGCCGAAGTACTATGCAAACATGTCGAGGAGTACATATCCCTGAGATGGAATATGAACCAGAAAAAGAAACCGCCGCCAAACCTAGGAAGACTGTTCCAGAGTTTAAGTGCTAAATAGGAAAAGGATTGACCGCCTGCAGTTGATTTTTGATTTTCTAGGTATTATCAACTGGCCAGAGACACAATCTTTAAGGTGCCTCAAGCATCAGTGAAATCAGATCTCCAACTCATTGAATGGATGACTTGACAACCTGTGTAAATAGCCAAATGCCTCGTCATCTAATTAGTGACTCACATGATTGGATGAACAAGATTCCCACTGTCCCTACCTGCTATCTAGTGAAACCCCCACCCAAGAATGTGCTTTATCCACTACAGAGGATCGTTTTTTTTGGAATAGTATGGGACTCAACTACCATGGCAAGCACAACTCCTGCTAGTATCGAATCAATCTTTTTGGTTGTAGGCAGGATCAAACTAGGCCAAGCTATCACTATAAAACAGTTTCAAAGACTGTTGGGACTCATGGCAGCTGCATCCGACATGAAACATAGCCTTAAGTTTTGTTAACATTAAGTTTTTGAGAGCTCAACTGTAGAGCTCCCTCAATGAGGAAAATTTATGCCGTGAAGTGAAGCGTTTCACTTCATGATGCAAAGATTACCATTTGGACCCAGTTTACTGCCTGGTTGGTTTAGTGCACGAGTTCCTCCATGATCAATTATCTGCCGGGCTATCCCCCTCAGCCTTAAAGGTGTACATGGTGGCCATAGCAGCTTACCACACACCTTCAAGTAATGAGTCATTGGAACTAGACCCATTGGTGTCAACTAGACCCATTGGTGTCTAGTTTCCTATGTGGCCTGCAAGCCATGCAAGGGCTCTGGCTTGGATTTGGCCATTGTGTTGAAAGCACTAGGACAGGCAGTGCTCAGTATGACGTAGTAGGTATATCGCTCCCATAGCATTAACATCGAACACACCATTGAGTTCCCTCAAAAGGGAACATCTTAGTTATGACTGTAATCTTGGTTCCCTGAGAAGGGAACAAGTCACTGTGTCACCCTGCCATAATTCCTACATGCATGTGATTGACCTGCTTCAGCCAATTAGAAGCTAACATTGTTTGGTCAAAGTGTGCTTTATAGCTTCCTGGTCATGATGTCACATGGTACGGAATGGCGTCCCGCCATGCCATTAGACTGAATTTGTACATGCTTCAAGACACAATCATGCAGAGGCGTTCCCATAGTGTTTACATTTGATGCAGTGTCTAACGTCGATGCAGGATTACAGTCGTAACAGAGGCATTTTCAGTTCACTCTGTTGCTCTGGCTGAAAGGTTAACCAGGTGTAGTGAGATGGTAAAGATTGCTTAAACCTCCTCAGATTGCATATTTTATTGTGGAAAATTAATAGAAATGCAAATTCTTTCTATAAAAAATGTGACAGCAAATATATAATATTTTATCAATATTCGTTGTGTCAATATTAGCTCTATGTCCAAGCTAATTGGCCCCATCTAGCAAATTATTAGCCCTGGCTCGCATTGACTCAACTGTATTAAAGCGGCTAGTGTCCTCCTGAGAAACACATTTAGCAGCAGCTTAATGTATAGCAGCAGCATAATATAACAGCATAAGCCAGCCATCCTGTTCCTACAATTGATGTAGATCAAGTTACAAGCTGGAAGTTCAAGTAACATGTAGCTTTTACAGGAACAAGTAACTAATCATTCTGAGGTTAGTGCTGCAGATAATCTGTCCCCTACTGGTCAGGAGGTACAAAATATCAACTTTTATTATTTATGGTGTCTGGGGTCCTTCACTGAAAAATAAAGTGTAGGGTTTTATTTTGAAATAATTTTATCTCAGAAATTGCTTGTAATTTTTGGACATTTTGGCAAGCAACATTGAATTAAACTTCTTAAAGTAGAAACACTGAAATAATATGTTTAGTCACACTTTTTATTTGTGTATTTAGCTACAATGTACTTATTTTATTCTTGTTGTATTGTAAATTACTGCTGAGGTAGGATTGGTGAGATATGGGTAAGATTAGGATGGGACAGGTTTGGTGTATGGGTAGGTTTAAGGGTGGGTTAAAGGTGAGTAAAAAATGAAACAGTGTAATAAAAGAAGTATAATTTAAAAACATGTATACACAACAAATGCATTGTATCAAATGACTAATTTAAATGTTAATAAATTGTAGTTAATGACACTTAATATAAAGTTGGGGCATATTTTCTTGTAAAGTATTCTCCAAATAAACTTAGTTTTATTTATTTATTTTACAGCATTGAATATGCTTATAAATTTGTACACATGCACATTTGTAGCATACACTTATACATCTGTTTACATGTATTTTCTATAAGCATTGTCTTTGCAAGGTGGACATAGCTTAAATGTGAACTCCTAGTTGTGGGTTTTAATATAATGAATGACAGTACGTCTTGGGTTTACTGGATGCCCCTGTCAAGCAATATTAATAGTTATACTAATGTTTGAGGGTTATATCAGAGTTTGACTGCTAAATTGGCAGTTGATGGTACTCAATATTCTGTGAGCCTGTGAGTGACCCAAACATCAACATTAACCTTTTGTTATTATTCACCCCACCTCTTTGGACATATTACTTGTATGGAGATGACCATACAAACCATGACAAGAGATTAAAAAAGAGAGAATGTAGATCATCCACTGCTTCCAAATCCCTCCCACAGCCTCCCGAATATCACTACAGCGAGGAAATCCATCTTTGAGGGGGAGAGGCGACCATAGAACGGTCTTTTTGCTTTATTAGTGTTTTTTCTGGCAGCTGGCGCCACGCTCACTTCTGCAAAGCGGTGACCAGAGGTCTATACCCAGATGGCCACACCGACTGTACAACAAACACATCTTTCAGGTCTCGAGGCCAGCTGGACCAGAGGCTGGAGAACTACTGCAGTGCACTTTTCTCTACTCGTGGAACCTGGTCGTTTCCAGCCCACACAGCGAACTCTGATCCCAGCAGGAGATTTATATGACTGCTCAGTGAACTTGGAGCGCATGGAGAATCTGCCTTCAGTGGAATTGGAGTGATGCATACTCCTCTATCCAGTCATAGATACTGTGCAAAAGGCATATTTGCAGATGAGGATATATGTGATGAGAGATAAACAAAAGAAAGATTTACAAAGTGACTAAATCAAAGATCTGATATGAATGAGTCAATTTAGGCCAGCAGAGAAATAAGTAGGCCAGTTCATCATCAACATATACGCTCTGTTCCAAACGTCTTTCTCTCGTTCAGTATAGTGAATAAGAAACGCACCTGCAGCTTACTGATTTTATGATAATGTATGCAATTTCCAATTGAGAAAATGTAAACAAAACAAAACAAAAAAGCTGGTAACACTTTATTTTAAGGTTCAGGTTTGCTATTAACTGGTTTCATCTTTGTATGCATATTACTGTTGGCTGTTTATTAGTATGTATAAAGCACATATTAATGCTTTAATCTGTAAGACCATATTCTACATCCTTTAATACTACCCAATACCTGAACATAACAACTACTAAGCAGTAAATTAAGAGTTTATTGAGGCATAAGCCTAACTCTAACCCATTTTTTGTTTCATTAATTGTCATTATATCGTTTTTTTTTCAGTGTTAATAATTAAAAAATGATATGCTTAGTAACACTTATATATATATATATATATATATATATATATATATATATATATATATATATATATATATATATATATATATATATATATATATATATATATATATATATATATAACATGTTGATTTAAGAATGTTTAGATTTTTTTTGTACTTGAAAACAGCAAAAATTATGAGAAATGTTTGCAGTGCACAACTGAACTGAACAATTACATTTCAGTTAAGTAATTTCTAATAAATGTTTCATACATAAAGTTTTTAGAGCTCTATCATCACACCTTATCATTTAATTTATTGTTAAAAAAAGAAAAAAAAGAAATATATATATATATATATATATATATATATATATATATATATATATATATATATATATATATATATATATATATATATATATATATTGCTGTGTATTTGTATTTAATGCAACATACAGTACAGAATTTATAATCAACATTTCTGTCAACTGTCTGCCGTGTGTGTGTGTGTGTGTGTGTGTGTGTGTGTGTGTGTGTGTGTGTGTGTGTGTGTGTGTGTGTGTGTGTGTGTGTGTGTGTGTGTGTGTGTGTGTGTGTGTGTGTGTGTGTGTGTGTGTGTTGTTGTTGTTGTTGTTTGTGTTTTTTTAGTGCACAACAGTGCATTCTGATTTTGCTGTATCAAACTAAATCATTATTCTCTCTCTCTCTCTCTCTCTCTCTCTCTCTCTCTCTCTCTTGCGCGCGCGCTCGCTCGCTCGCTTGCTCTCACTCACTCACTCACTCACTCACACACACACACACACACACACACACACACACACACACACACACACACACACACACACACACACACACACACACACACACACACACACACACACACACACACACACACGTAGTTTCCATGTTTTATGGGGACTTTCCATAGGCGTAATGGATTTTATACTGTACAAACCGTATTTTCTATCCCCCTACACTGCCGCTGCCCCTAAACCTACCCATCACAGGAAACATTCTGCATTTTTACTTTCTCAAAAAAAAAAAATTCCTTCTGTGTGATTTATTAAATGTTTTTCCTCATGGGGACCTACAAATGACAAGGACAAGGATTTCGGATATTGCCATTTTTGTGGGGACATTTTGTCCCCATAACGTAGGGATTACACGCCCACACAAACACACACACAAATTGACAGTAGGAGTGGAGTGTGAAATACAGCAGATATGTTGGTTCCGGAATGTGAATGTGTTCCAGAGGCTGATGGGATTGGCCGAATTGGCTCATCAGTTTTGTGATGACACTCATTTGTAGATTCCTCCAGTATAAGCAGCCCATGGATTTAATTTGCAGTAGCTTCACTGCCACAAACGTAACACAGGAGAAACCCGCCAAAGAAAGTACTTAAGAGAGTTTATAAGGTGGAACCTGGAGCTTGACGTGTCAAATGTCTGAACACTCCCAAAATAGACAGTTAGGGAAATAATGGTTACAAAAATGTTTGAGTTTGGAGGACAAAGCTGGGGGAATAAAGTGAAATGTAGTGCAGAGTGATTTCACTATGAATATAGTTAGTAACAGCTAAAGAAGGGAAATAAAACTGGGGGGAAAAAAGTGCATTACTGTGTTACTCGCATATTCTATCATTTGTAGTATATTATGTCCTTTTGTAAACTGTATGTCAATATTTAGAGCTCAAAATAACCATGTATTCACATTAAGCTGAAAAAACAACATCACAATCACAAGGTAATTAACATATCAATGCCCATTCATTACAGTAATTTGTAAATGTAGAGCATAAGCCTTTATGAAAGGCCTGTGTTTGTCTTGAAATAAATGTAGGGAGCGCAGGTCAATAACCAGCAATAAAGGAAGACGTTTTTGCGACTTCCCGTGTTCTCGCTGTCCACTTTGACAGGCAGGCAGATGATTTGGGGTCGCTGTCTGTCACTTGTGTCCCCGAGAGAGCAGCTCAGAAGTCTTGGGTGGTTTTCCCACACCAGCCATCAGTCAGAGCACAACAGGACAAAAGGTCAGACGCGATCCCTCCTCCAGAGCTCACGGGTGGTAGAGAACCTCATACTGCTACATAAACATGTGTGTAAGAGAGATGGAGAGATGGACTGAGCTCGGGTTTGCTTTCGCACGTCTGAATTTCTCCAGATAATGAAGATGTTTAAAGACATTATGAACTTGAAGAATTTGTATGCAAACATTTTTACAATACCGAATGCTTTTACCAAGCACTAATGATAATTACATTCACTGTGTTCCAAATTATTTTGCAAGTGACATCAGCAGCATTTCAGTACAATAAACATTCAGATTTCAGTTTTTCAAAGAATGTGTTTGTTTGTTTTATTTCTCCATGTCTTTTTAGATAACTGGTTTTCATCTCAGACAGGTTTGCTAAACTTTTCAGGTCTTCTTAAGTAAATGGAAACCCTACTTAAAGATGTTGTTCCACATTATTAAGCAAGTCACAGTTCTCATGGAATATTGGAGGAAGAAGATCTTTCTGAAGTTGAAAAGTATGAAATTATGAAATTTTATGCAAAAGGGTTGAAAACAACTAATAGTTTGTGAAAACTGAATTGAGATTATCGAACTATCAACAGATTTGTGAGTAATATACAGCACAAGAGAACTCGTTCAGGTAAAGGCTTATTAAGGAAAGCTTATGTCAAAAAATTAATTGTATTAAAAGGAAAACTATTGTTTAAAAAAAATGTTGAGCAGCAAATGGGTATTTAAAGCTGCTGCTCTGCTCTGCTCTAATGTATCCCAAAGGTGTTCTATAAGGTTGAGTTCAGGAATTTGTGCAGGCCAGTGAAATTCATCTAGACCAAACCTGCTCACCCATGTCTTTATGGACTTTGCTTTGTGCACTGATGCACAGTCATATTACACAAAGGAGTCATCCCCAAACTGTTCCCACAACGTTGGGTACATGCAATTTTCCAAATGTCTTAGTATAATGAAGCATTAAGAGTTCCTTTCACTGGAACTAAGGGGCCAATCTCAACCCCTTAAAAACAACCATACACCAAACTTTACACTTGGCACAATACAGTCAGGCTAGCAACATTCTCCTAGGAACTGCTAAACCCATACTCGTCCATCGGATTGCCTGATTCATCACTCCAAAGAACATGTCTCCACAGCTCTAGAGTCCAGTAGTTGTCTGCTTTACACAACTGCATCCAACTCTTTGCATTGCACTTTGTGATAAGGTGTAAGGCCCGGATAGTAAGCAAGTAAATACGTTTTTTTTTAAAGTAACAAAGCTTGGAGGTCTGTAGCTATTGACTCACCAGAAAGTTGCCGAATTTTGCGCACCGTGCGCCTCAGCATGTGCTGACGCCGCCCTGTGATTTTATATGGCCTACCACTTCGTGGCTGAGTTGCTGTTGTTCCCAATTGCTTCCAATTTATTGTAATACCACTAACAATTGACAGCAGAATATTTAGTAGTTCAATGATTTGAAGGGGTGTCCTAATACATTTGGCAGTATAGTGTATATTTAATGTTTACATAATTCCAAATGAATAGGGTTCTATTAATTCTAAAAATAAACTGAAAAAAATTATATATATATATATATATATATATATATATATATATATATATATATATATAGAGAGAGAGAGAGAGAGAGAGAGAGAGAGAGAGAGAGAGAGAGAGAGAGAGAGAGAGAGAGAGGGGGTACGCTTTTTATAAACATTAATAATAATAGTAATATATTATGTATGTATTCAATTTAAGTTACAATAAATAAAATCACTTACTGCGGTTTATGCATTCTATATATTTTACATAATTTATATTATAATGAAATTAATATATAAACAAAACAAATTATATTGAAGATTTGTTTCTGAGGTTCATCTTTAAATTTAACTTTTTCGGTCCATTGGAACATCACAAATTTAAATTATCTACTCAAATAGAATATCCAAAAGTAGATTAAACATGATGAACAATCAAGAAAAGTACAGCATTTAAAGCTTGATGTTTTAAGTAGCTGTAACTGAATCACACTGATGTAGTATCAGCTGAAGTTCAGAGTCAAGCAGAGAAGCAGAGCTGTACTCGTATCTCTCTGCAGAAATGAAGAGTAACGCAGCACCAGTGCACCACCCACTGGGAACATGTCGCCGTGATACACAGAAGAAAAATTAACAGAGACACTTTAGCAAAACACTTATACTGCAAGTCTAGCTAGTCTTGCCGAGGCTTCTACTATAATATGAAGCAGCATGACACAAAATTATATTATGTTATTAAATCTACCATTCAAAAGTTTGAAGTTGGTTAAAATTGTTTTACATGTTTTTGAAAGAAGTGTCTTCTGCTCAATGCTGGCTTTATTTAATCTAATATACTGTAAAAAAAAAAAAAAAAAAAAAAAAAAAACAACTGATATATTATTACAGATTTAAAAAAGTGTTGAAAACAGTTGAGCCGCTTCATATTTTTTGTGGAAATTATTGTGGATTCTTTGATTTAAAAAAGCTCAAAAGAACAGCATTTAATTGAAATGTTTTTCCTTCACTTTTTATAGATCGCTAGGAGTTCCTGCGGGGTGACTATGTGACACTTGAGTAATTAGTGATTTTATTTTATGATCATATTCAGAGTAAAAAAGACAATTGGGTTTCACTTTATTTTGATGGTCCCCTTTAGAGATTCTGTTGACTATAAGTAACATTGTACCTATGTCAAAAAGCAGTCATTATTAATAGAGTATTGGTAGACTGTTATGTTAGGGTTAGTGGAATAAGTTCACATGTAATTGCAAAGTCACTCTTAGTCAGTAGAATGTCTGTTGAGGAGCATCAAAAAAGTGTTAGCTAAGCAGACATTCCACTAATCCTCCATTGTGGACATGTAGTTGAAATGACTGACTGATTTGTTAAGCTGGCCCCACTTTATATTAGGTGGCCTTAACTACTATGTACTTACATCAAATAATAAGTGCAATGCAGGGCTTGAAATTAAGCATGTTCATGTGCTTCGTTCATTCACTTGTCCAAGTAAAAAATTTGCTTGTCCGGAAAAAAGTTAGATTTTTATTTAATTTGTGTGTGTGTGTGTTGTATGTTGTATATATATATATATATATATATATATATATATATATATATATATATATATATATATATATATATATATATATATATATATTATTTATTATATATATATATATATATATATATATATATATATATATATATATATATATATATATATATATATATATATATATATATATAATCATTTCAAATTTGTGATATTTTTATCTTTTATAAAGGGCATTTCCCCTAATCTTATTAGGCTATGCTTCAGGTTTAATTTTATATTGTTACGTTTGATAAATACATTAAATTAAGACATTATAAGGGCTGTTACTAATCAAATTAAATAATTTACACTGAAAAGTTTAAATAATGTTTAGAGATTTGTAGTTTTGAATAGACAAAAAATAAATGTTGGAAATAAATATTTAAACATGAAACTAAACCTCCAGTAGGTGACAGCAGATGTCCATCTTAATGAGCGAGTCATTGAGTCGTTCATTCAAACGATTCATTCAAATACTGAATCGTTCCGTAACACACTTGTTGCTGTGGGACGCGTTATCCTTCTGCAAATGAACGATTTTCGCTGCTAAAATAGAACAAAACACTCAATATTGCATCTAAAATGTAAGTGACGTTAAGTGAATGTTAGTGAATGTTAAGTAATTGTTTATGGAGCTGTCATATGAAATCAGTGTCATTTTCAGTTGTGATGGTATTCAGGAAACAGCTTAAACGCTCTAGTGTTGTAATTTCTCATCGAGAGGCTGCACGACCGTCAACAGCGCGACCTTGTTATCGTCAGTTCTTTATATATTATCATCCACTATCGATCCCCACTTACACTAAATTAATGCACAATCATTCTTGCATTTTGGTGATTTGCTAGTTATTTTTTGTTATAATCAGGCTCTTGTCCACCGGGCAAGTAACATTCTCTTTCACTTGTCCCTTCAAAAAACCCACTTGTCCCGGACAAACGTTAATGTCGAGCCCTGCAATGTACTTATTTTATTCATACTGTAATGCTTTTGCTGATATTGAGGTCGGATACAGGTAAGTTAAGCTTTCATGTTGTCATATTTTGTGTGAACATGCAGTTTATGAGTTTTCATTAGCTGTGTCACGTTTGGTATGAGCACATGTTCATGTGGATTGTCGAACCTCACCCACCTTGTTTCCTGATTATTGGTTAATTTGCCCCACCTGTCTTCCCTCGGTACCCTCTTTTGTTTGTTCCCTATTTAGTCTCCTTGTGTTTGCAGTCCTGGATTTGACTGTTGACGATTTGGCTTGATCTCCGATTGTTTGGTTCTTTGACGCTCATCCTGGACTTGCTGTCATAGCAACAGGTCCATAAGTTTTAATCTGTTTAGGAGCAGGCTTATTTCATGTAAACAGGATTAGATTGCATGAGGTGCAGATCATTTGATCTTGACTGTTAAGAAACTTTAATTAATACTGTCATATCCTCCTGGGAACCAAAAAAATTTTTTTTTTCGAATTGTGTATTTTTTCATGTCATTAGATTGTTTAGAGCATAAGAAACAAATGGACACATTATTTTTTTGAAAAATTATATTGTATACATGTTATGTCCTCTGTAGTTGACACCAGGACTCAGTTGTTAAAAAAGAAAAAATGAAATGAAATTGCATGTATAGGCAAAAACAATGGGATTTATTTTTAATTTACGAATACATTTTTAAGTTTTGGATTTTTTAAAACAAACTTTTTTTTAAAGATTATTGTGAGCTATGTTATAAAATATATAACTGAATGCTTTGACATACCATCTTACTTTATGCAATATGTGGGTAAAATGGCCATGCTTGGATTTTCCATTCAATTCAATGTATCTATACACTGGATCTAATTTGCATGTTATTGTGTTATTGGTGCAACATGTAATGAAAAAAAGAAGTGTAATAATGGAAGTAATAATTGGCAACATTTTAATAATAATATTTCATAGGAATATTCCCTATTATTTAAGTCCTGGTTATTTATGAAATCAATGCCCTGTTTTGTAACAAAAAGTCCTATTTTGATTATAAACTCTATAGAGATGTCTGAGATGTTGATTTATAACAAACAATTCGAAAATTAATCAGATTTAAATCATAATGACAAAATATCACATTTCCATAAGAATGATGAACATTAATGTCAGCCATTTTTAAAGACTAGGAAGTTGTTGTTGTCCTGGTGAAACCTCCAAACATTGGGTATCTGTGCAAAGCCCCGAATTTGCTCTATAAAGGACATCCTGACTCAAAACTGTGATGTGTGTGATGTCACAGAAACTCACTGAAATATAATGTCCACTACAGTCGACAAAAGTCTATTACTGGGTCCCAGGAGGAACAAATCTGCTTCAAATTGAATTAAAAATGAAATTACAACATTGAAATAAAAATGTAAAGTGTGTACAGATATTATAAAATCGTGATTATAAATAATTGGGAATCATGTCAATCAAAACAGTGCACATTTAATTTATCTAACTTTTATGTTGGTTTGGTCATTTGTCTGTTTCCTTATAAAGGTCCAGAAATGTGTTTTTTCTTCTTTTATTTTTCTTTGACAAGTTTTTTGCCGGGTGGCTTTTTTAATTATATGATGTCATTACGTTGTCTTGATGCCAGCCAATCGTTGCATTGCTGATCGTGGTTTCGAGGATCGATGCATCTGCTCTCTTTAGGGAACACAGGCACGAGCAGTGATCTCAGATAATTTAAAGGACAACTCTGGTGAGAAATGAACCTAGGTGTAATAAAAAAAGTTTAAGAGTAAAGAGTTTTATCTCTAAACACAGCTAGTTAATACCACTAACCAGGCTAAAAATAGCCTCACACTAACACGGTAGAATAATGAGGGTCCCTACATGCAAACCAAAGCATTGAGAACTTAGTAAGTGTACAAACAGTTTAATAAGAAGATACTTTATAAAGACAGTGCATTACGCGTTCACGGACAGGCGCCATCTTGGAAAACAGTCTCGACTCGCTGAGCGACGAGAGCTCTGCTAAGTGATGAACAGTGACTTGGAATCTCATATGGTCCGTTGTTTCCGGAAGAAACAGAGAACATAAATAAATACAAATGAAAATGTCCATGTTATTACATTTCACAAACTTAATTCCTATCGACCAGCTCAATTAGAACAGCGCTCGTGGATCGATTCGTCGAGAATGTTTTCCAAGATGGATGCCATCTGTAATTGCGGAATGTACTGTCTTTATAAAGTATCTTCTTATTAAACTGTTTGTACTCTTACAAAGTTCTCAATGCTTCGGTTTGCATGTAGGGACCCTGATTATGCTACTGTGTTAGTGTGAGGCTATTTTGAGCCTTGTTAGTGGTATTAACTTGCGATTTAATTTCACTACCCTTTGCCCCATAGACTAGCGTTATAAGCTAATCTATTTTTAAAGATAAAACTCTTTACATTCGATTTTCATGAAAACGCATCCCAGAGAACGATCTACTCGGTAACCATCTGTTAATTACCCCTAGGTTCATTTTTTCACCGGAGTTGTCCTTTAATCCAGATATCAGAGCTCTCAAGTGTCACGCTTTGGGCGTGAGACACACGCATTTCAACCCGTTCACACGCTTACACGCCACACCTTGTATTTCTCACGCAGAGAAATTGCCAGTGTAACACACACTAAGTTGCACGCTATTACAGGAATCTAGAGTTCTGACCTGCCACGCACCAGTTAATCTAATAAAAATAGAGACCGAACAGCTAATCATAAAATAGATTTGCTGTAACTGGGTAAGATATAGATATCTTACCCACCCAAGAACGTTCTGATTCCAACGTCACATTCTGTGATTCACGCCACGGCCTCGCTCATTGAATCAAATGCTCGCTGAAGTACCGTTAGTTGGCAACTAGAAGCAACGATGACAGACGCAGAGACACAAAGATAACGGTGTTAAGTTAAAGGGGGGGTGAAATGCTGTTTCATGCATACTGAGCTTTTTACACTGTTAAAAACTTGGATTCCCATCCTAAACATAGACAAAGTTTCAAAAACTAATGTTGGACGTTTGATGGAGTATTTCTGTGTTAAAAATACTCCTTCCGGTTTCTCACAAGTTTCGGCGAGTTTTTTTCGAGTATGGGTCTACTTGACGTTAATAAGAGCGGAAGGTCCTTGTATGGGCCGTACGGGCTCTTCTCCCGGTAGGGTGCGCGCGCGCGTGACTAGAGCACGCCGTAAACAGTCTCTCAGATGCAGATCCAGTCGTCCGTGAACACTTATGTGGCGCCGCGCTTCTCTTTATTCCTATGGGTGACGTCGAGCGACTTCAACGCTTCAGCACAGCATTCCGGGAAGGCAGCGCTGCATTTGAACCGATTTGAACGCAGAAATGACGAGAAGCTTCACAACATCGTTTCAGTCGCGTCTCAAAATGGATTTACACGCCACTGCTGTCAGGACTTCACCAAATCATACCAAAGAAGTGTGTTTTTGACGGAGCGGTCCCAGCGATAAAGCTTCGGTCCTGCTTTGGAAGCAGCCGGTGAGTTAACTTAAACTGCTTCAAATGTCTCTGCTTTTGGCTACAGACGCATGAGTAAACATCAGTAAACGACACGATCGCGTGCTTCGTCATTCAAATGCGCTAACGGTTACTCCATTGTTGTTCTCTGTATAACGTTACACTAGTCTGACGTGCAAAACCGTTTTGCTTGCTACTTCTAAGGTTTAGTCGCATACAATAGTCCATAAACCGAATCATGTCCTCATAAACTGCGAGTAAACACACAAAAATGTGGAGAGGCCATTAAATACAGTAACTTACATACCACAGAGACAGACATCCTGATGTTGCCGTTTCTCCTGTTCAATTTATTTCAGCCTCAGATTTGATTGTGGATCATTATCTGTATTAGCTGAGATAGCGATGGGTTTCTCCACGCTTGAGGACGTCACCGTTTTGCGCGCTTGTCATTCTTTAGCTCCGCCCACACGGTACGCCTCCAGGCGCTCGTTTTTTTCCGGAAAGACTCAGTACAGCCTATATTTATTTTATAAATATGATAAAACTAAAGACTTTTCGAAGATATGAAGGATGCAATACTACTCTATAGGTACTCAAGATTGACATGAGATTGACTGAAACTGAGTGTTTCACCCCCCCCCCCCCCCCCCCTTTAAGTTTCGGACAGCACTTTGTGTTTTCTGTTCTTAATCCCTCAACAAAACTTGAAGCCTTGTCTCAAACATGATTTGCATGAATTGCATTTTGCTATCGTACGTTATTGCGCTCTCACTCAGTGAACATCTGTGCTCACCTGCACTCGTGAATGCGGTGATGGACAGCTGTCCTCATTCGACTGGTGTTTGGATGTGATTTTTTTTTTTTTTAACTCACTTTCATTAGTTAATTTATTAAAAGTAACTCTAACTCTATGTTAATATTTTCATACTGTGTATAATTTTTTTTATTTATTTTTTTAGTTTAGAGGTAATTACCATAAAAAAATTCATTAGGACAGTATTTAGTAACATATGTAATACAGCACATTTCCCCAAACACACACACACACACCAGTACTAAACGATTCTAAACGAACCATTAGATTTCGATATGACATATGGAACAGTTTATGGCAGATTTCTGTCCATTTTCTGTCCACTGCAGATATTTCTCTGCTGGCGGTCAAATAACAGCCATTAACAAATGAGCACCGGACGCATCGAAATGCACAAGAGATATATGCGTGAAATGTAAATTTACAATGAGACCAAGGAGCACATCCAAACCATAATTCATATAATTCATGCTTCAGGGAATATTCTGGAAAGCTTCCACAAATGGTGAAATATAATTTATTGGCAGGCTTTTTTCAGGACCACTCTCTCGCTTCACACAATGCACACACACACACACACACACACACACACACACACACACACACACACACACACACACACACACACACACACACACACACACACACACACACACACACACACACACAATAAGCAATGACCCTGCGCTCAGACTCTCTGAGGGGATACAGGATTGAATCTCACTCAAGGGTCCAGTGAAAGAGAGCAGAGCAAGTTTAGACTCATTTCATGCTTGGTGGTACGTTTGTGTGTGTGTGTGTGTGTGTGTGTGTGTGTGTGTGTGTGTGTGTGTGTGTGTGTGTGTGTGTGTGTGTGTGTGTGTGTGTGTGTGTGTGTGTGTGTGTGTGTGTGTGTGTGTGTGTGTGTAGACTTGGCCACACATATAGGACTCATTAATGAATTCTCAGACTAGTTAAGAGCCAAATTCACCACACCAGGTCAGAAAGTGTCTGGACACAAGGAATTACAATCCCAGTTTTGTACTGTATATAGCAGAGCACGTAATGAATAGACATCTTATAGCTGGGAATCAGTAAACATGAAATCAAAATTGACTATAAAGTCTAAACTGTTTTCCAGTAAAAATATCTAAACATTTTGGCCCACTCCTTACAGATCAGTCAGGTTTCTGGCCTGTTGCTGAGAAACACAGAGTTTGAGTATCTTCTAAAGATTCTCTATTGGGTTTATGTCTGGAGACTGGATACGCCATGCGAGTATGCTTCTTACAGAGTCACTCCTTGGTTATCCTGCCTGTGTGCTTTGGGTCATTGTAATGTTAGAAAACCCAGCCTCGACCCATCTTCAATGCTCTAACTAAGGGAAGGATGTTGTTCCCCAAAATCTCGCAATACATTGCCCCGGTCATCCTCTCCTTAATACAGTGCAGTCGCCCTGTCCCATGTTCAGAAAAACACCGCCAAAGCATGATGCTACCACCCCCATGCTTCACAGTAGGGATGGTGTTCTTGGGATGGTACTCATCATTCTTCTTCCTCCAAACAGGTTTAGTGGAATTATGACCAAAAAATTCTATTTTCAGCTCTTTTCAGGTCATTGACCAGCTCCTCCTGTGTATTTCTGGGCTGATTTCTCACCTTTCTTAGGATCACTGAGACCGCACGAGGTGAGATCTTGCATAGAGCCTCAGTCCGAGGGAGATCATGTCATTCATGTCTAGCTTCTTCCATTTTCTAATGATTGCTGCAACAGTGGACCTTTTTTCACCAAGCTGCTTGGCAATTTCCCCGTAGCCCTTTCCAGCCTTGTAGAGGTGTACAATTTTGTATCTAGTGTCTTTGGACAGCTCTTTGGTCTTGGCCATATAAGTAGTCAGATTCTTACTGATTAAATTGGGTGGACAGTTGTCTTTATGCAGCTAACGACCTCAAAAAGGTGCATCTAATTTAGGATAATAAATGGAGTGGAGGTGGACATTTTAAAGGCAGACTAACAGATCTTTGAGGGTCAGAATTCTAGCTGATAGACAGGTGTTCAAATACACTGTAAAAAATTATTTAGAAAAAAAGTTACCTGGTTGCCTTAAAATTTTGAGTTCATTGAAATTGAAATTTTGAGTTAATACAATGAACATTTTTTGAGATTCGACAACCTTTATTAAGATATTATTAAAAGATTGTTTAAGCATATTGGGTAATTGTGTGTGTTTTATTTCTGATGATGCAGTGAAACGTGCCAAATAGTGCTATTTTCATGATTTATCAAATTTTTTATGTGGTTCAGATACAAAAATATTTTGAGTTTCTATTTATTAAACAAATGTCCTTCATTGTATCAACTCAAAATTTTAATTTCAATAAACTCAAAATTTTAAGGCAACCAGGTTACTTACTTTTTTAAGTTAAACCAACAAAAAACAACCAAATTTTTTTACAGTGTACTTATTTGCAGCTGTATCAAACAAATAAATTGTTAAAAAATAATACATTGTGATTTCTGGATTTTTTAAATTTTTTAGATTATTTGTCTCACAGTGGACATGCACCTACGATGACAATTTCAGACCCCTCCATTATTTCCAAGTGGGAGAACATGGAAAATAGCAGGGTGTTCAAATACTTATTTTCCTCACACATGCACATAGGGACCTATCATACAGCCGGTGCAATGCAACATCAGGTGCGATGTACATGTTTTTTTGCTAGTTTCAGCCTGATCCCAGTTATCGCTTGCACGTCCAGCGCAATGTTATTTAAGTAGCAAATGCACTCGCGCCCATCTGTTCACCCATGCTGGTCTGAAAACAAGTTGTGTTCAGGCACATTGTTGGCATATTGATATTTTTAGTCAACTGAAAATGATTATGCCTTTGACTAACAAAAAACTGATCTAAAGTCATTAGCGCAGTATTTTATTCAATGGCCGTGTTAATAATGTGCCTATAGAAATTATTGCACAATGCACATACATTCTTAGTGCACAACGCACATACACTGCTTATTACACATAAGGACACAGAACACAACATTTTTTAAATATTATGTAAATAGAAAATGTAAAAAGGAATGGGAAATGCAAATCAGATTTTTTTATTGCAAATTACGCCCAAAACACACCCATTACTCATTAGGATACAGCGTACAACCCTTTTGGACCATGCATCCAGGCGTTTTTACCATTAAACTAACAAAAGTAGATTCTGACCTAAGTGCACCTGCACCATGCGCTTCAGTCTTTGCGCTCAGATCGTTAAAATAGGGCTCATAAACTAAAAACAAAATTATGTGTTGGCTCAAAAATTGAAATAGTTTGAATCATTTTTTTAAGTTTGAGTAAATTTACGGTCAACCTACAAGCTACATTGAGTTGGAGAAACTAAATCATTTGTAGCATAAACAACATTTTCTTAAGTTGATTACTCAAAAAAAATGAAGTCAATCCAGCTACCAGAGATGTAGCCCTGGAATCAATTAATCTGATCTAATCAAATCCACAGCCATCATATCACATGATAACTTAGCTTATTTAACTTGTATATTTAATGAACAAGTATGATTTGACTGGTATTAGCGCAGTCATTGCTTATAGAATCACTGTATTTACCTTCGTGTGTCTCTTCAGCACAACAGTAAAAATATTTAGCGTTACAGAAACTCTTTTAAATATCAAACATAGCAGCATTACACACTATTTCCTTCACTGAATACAAATAAATTAAAACTTAATTTCAACATTTATTCTCATTATCCAGTCCTATGCAAACCATATTGGGAACTAGAAATCCACTGTCTAATTTTCTAAACTTTACACCTGAAAATGTCATAATTGATAAATATATATATATATATATATATATATATATATATATATATATATATATATATATATATATATATTAATATGAAGCTGCTTTGAAATAATCACATAAAACAGACTGAATAGCAGACTGAATGGCGTTCTATCATGAACAATTCCCAGCAAAACACAAACCTTCTCTCTTCCCTTTGGAAGACTATTGGCTCCCGAAGGACATTTTTGATAGGTATACAGTGGATATTCGAATATGGAAAACATATTTGTGTTTCGGCTCACTTTGCTGTGGTGGGCTGATGTATGCTGGATTTTAGTGGACTCATTGCTGCTTTGCTGTAAACCAAGGCTTCGCTCCCTTGAAAGCTGCCCGGAGCAGATAGTACTGCTTAGTTTGCATTAAATGGATTTGAGGTCAGTTAGAGAGGCCAGTTTTGAAATGAGCAGAAATATACGCTGAATGTAAGAAATGCCCTCCAGAAGCACTGGCACATATTATTACCCCATAAACATTTGTAAGGTTAGGTTACTACTTTTTATAGCCATTTAGCAATTCTTTTTTTTCAAACTTGCTTTTAAGGAATCGGTTTATTGTATTTTTCACAAACATACAGTACATCGGAATAATTTTAATTTGTTTAGCTTTAATTAACATTAGCTCACTATGAAAACTACTTAGAAAGAATTTCTTAATCTATGTTAATTAAGTACAACATTTACATCTGTTAATATTACTCAATTGACACGAGCTGACATTCATTAATACTTTATTAATGCTTTAAATGATGAGATGTTATTGTAAAGTATTACCGTTACTCTTAATGAAATTAGGTGTAGTATGTCATTTCTGTTTTAGACATTTAAAGATGATATGAATGATTTATTAGGATTTTGAGATATGTTTTAGTTTTACGGGAACTTAATTAATAAATCATTCAATTGACAGGGTTTAACAAATCAAAAATAATTAGCTATTCAGTGGTCATATCTATGGCAACTGGAAAAATAAATACATTAAAATATTTCCCCGTAGGTCACATTTCTTCCTGTCATCACCTGTAACTCTAATATTTCACATTACTGTGACTCTGATGAGTTCTCCAAGTTCTGTGTGTTTTATCTGGTTGACAGCATGAGATCTTTTTCCTTTCTGTCTTTCTTTTCCTGCTCTTGACAGACAGAGTCGCTGAAGCCAGTGATGGTCGGTGTGATTCATACTGACAGACAACAGTCATTATCACAGTATCGTGTCTGAAATATGATCTGATTATGTCTGAGAGGAGACGCCGGATGACGACTGTTCAGTGTCCCGCAATACTTAAGGCTGGGTAACACTTTATTTCGACAGGCCACTTTAGACGTTCTACTAACTATAAGTAACTTTGCAACTAATTCTAAAAAGCCAAACCCTAACGGTCTACTAATACTCTAATGAGAGTTAATTGACATGTAGTTCACAATTTACAGTAGTGGATCTTCAAAATAAAGGCTGATTTTAAAGGCTGAATGTACTTACATATTATTGAACACATAAAGAATAAAGAAAAACTTGATTTCTCCATTTTCCTCTGAGCATCCTAAAAAATATTTTGAGATAGAGATAGAGACACTTTTTTAGACACTTTGTAGATATAAATATGATAAACATTGAACAACTGAAAATGTGTTGGGGTCAGATTGCGTGTAATGGAAATAATTTACTTTATAATGAGACAGGTGTGGCATACATTTATTTATGCAGGAATCACATTCGTGGGAAACAGTGACTTTGATTCTCGTATATAGCTGATGGAAAATGCAATGCACAGAATTATGACAAAGGCAAAGTTTAATTTATTTAAACTGAACTAAAGCAGCCTCTGAAACACTGTATTCAAAATAAATCATTGTTTTGAGTAGGGTAAACTTAAACACATTATTTCTATCAAATAAACTTTTATGAGTATTGAGAAGCTTCTTTTACTTTACAAGAAAATCAAGTACAAAATGGACACATTTTAAGTAACCTCAATTGTTTCAGTGCTTTGAGTTTTATTAAATGTAACTGAATCTGGGCTGAGATTTCTACTTCCCAGAATGCTTTGCCATGCCATTCGAAAGGCTGAAATGCTAAATGCTAAAATTAAGTGTTATATAATGTTTTTGTGCAAGATTAACGTTAAGATTTAGTGTGTTTAATGTTTAGCTGTGCTAATTTAGAAGAGTTTCTGTTTTTTTTTTTTTTTTTTTTTTTTTTTTTTTTTTTGGGGGGGGGGGGGGGGGGCGGAGTTACCAGCCAAGTGGAGCATGAGACTTATTTTGAGAACAGATTTATGTTATTTGTATTATATAATTGTGCTCATTCAACAAGTGATATGGTATGCTAATCCAATCAAAGCATTGAGTTACTGAATTAGCTAGTTAAAAGTTTCCACTGCTAAAAATGAATTGGTTTACTAAAATATTTCAAGTTCAAAGCAATTATAATATGAGTACAAAATAAAAATCTGTTTGTTCTGCTTACTTAAACTTTCAATTTCTGTAACTGATTACCTGAAGGTGAGTCAACATTTGTTTAACTTTTATTTAGCAAGTGTATATAAGTGAGGAAACTTGCTATCGTGTGTGTGTGTATACTGTATATACTGTATATATATATATATATATATATATATATATATATATATATATATATATATATATATATATATGTATATATATATATATATATATATATATATATATATATATAAACCAACATTGTTAATAATAAGAAATGTTTCTTGAGCAGCAAATCAGCACATTAGATATTTGCTAACCACTCGACTCTCAAAAGTACATGTATGTTTCAAGGCGCTAAAGTTGCACATATGTGTGTTTGGTCAAATATCAAGCAAACTCAGCAGTGGAGCTCAGCGCTGTGGAGAGCGAGCAGAAAATATGGTGCCATAACACATTGTGTCATTTAATGCAGCCGGGGAACATAAAAAAGAAAAGAGAAAAAACATTTTCAGAGTTGACCACCCATAAACCTTAGCGCATAAAGTCTGGATGTTTAGTGAGCTTTCCTCTGATCCACAGTCAGGGTCTATCCCAGCGTGCTCTGGCCCGTGTTTACACCCCCGATTCCAGATCCTGAGCTCCAGGAGGGATGTGTGCGGACCACCAAAGACTCTGCGGCTCCATAACTCATGCCTCAGTATGAGCGTCAACATCAACGCAGCTCTATTAGCCTGACAGAGATTCATATCAATCATGCTATCAAAGCCTGATATTTGCCTTTTGCCTTTGGCATTTATTAACTTTACGGGTCAGGAAATCAGCAAGATTTGCACAAATACTATATATAAATATATATAAATAGAATACTATAGATAAAATATTTGTATAGTTAGCATAGTATAATATAGTAAAGATTAAGTTGCACGGAACAGACTTTACCAACTTGCAAAAACTTTTTACAGGAAAAAGAGTCAGTGTTGTTTCACTCAGGCTTTGTCCACACTAATACATAATACAATAAATTTAGACCAAACATATAATGGTGACTGAGCGCAACCTGGATGGATCTAGTTTTAGCCTCAGACATCTGATGGCTCGCTGAATGTCTGATGCATATGACACACTTATCTGGAATCACTTCAGGAGTTTTGAAGTCATCATCTGATTGGTTGAATTCTACAGGATGTCCGTGTGACATTAGCCTGGATGCCAGCCGAACTTAGCCCCGCCCACAACATTTGAGCTCGGGCAGTTTGGTCCGGACTTGATCCATAGAGGAGTAATTATGCCCAAATAGAAACTGTTCGGACCAATGACATTGTCAGGGTGGGCTTTAGACGATGACGAACAGATAATAAACAGTAACTTAATCATCCACATCATCAAAAGCCCCTTTCACACTGCACGTCGGACCCGCAATATTCCCGGAACATTGCCGGGTCGCCTTCTGTGTGAAAGCAACCTCGTCCCGGGATTGATTACCGAATTCGACCCGGGTCGGGGACCTAGTAATATTGCGGTATTCGACCCGGGACGAGCGCTGTGTGAACAAAATCCGAAACTAATGCCGCAACGTGTACGTAGTTATCGTGCGACTCCTAGAGCTTGTTTTTTCAATAATACAACCCTGCAGTGCCAGAAGAGCTAGTCGGTGTTTTAAACGCAGAGAGTGTTCGTATACAAAAGAAACTAAAATTAAACAAGCAGAAATGTGTGCAAACTGGACACAAGTCGAGACCACGGAGCTCCTTACTATCCGCGCTGAAGCTGAGATCGCTCGCCATTATACGTCACATCAGGATGTCACGTGTCAACTCGACCCGGGACCCGGTAAGCGTTGTGTGTGAAAGCGCACATATTACGGTATTTTGCTTTCAAATCTAGCGTCCCGGGAACAAATGCCGGGTCGCATTATCCGTGTATTTGCCGGAATCGCAGTGTGAAAGGGGCTATAGGTGCTTGCCTTGGATTGAATTTGTTCAAATCTTAAATGGAGAGCTTGTTTGTATATGCATTCACCTTCACTATTTCACTATTTTTATATCATGATCATGTTGGTAAGTAACTGTGTATCCTTAAATTATTTTTTTAAACACACAAGCAAAGATCGTTTATTCCAGCGCGCATGCAACTTTACATTTTCACACCTAAACATGAAGCGGAACAAAACAAACTGCGACTGGTTGAGTTACGTGTCAGTCAAACGTCCTTCTTGGTCCTTGACCAATGAAAGCTGTGATAGACGGCGTCAGTCTGAAGCTCTGGCTAAGCGAGACTAGGATGCATCAGTGAATGAGAAGATATTTTGCTAAATAAAATGATCCTGCCAGAAGAATAGCATGAGAACTTTATTATGTCTGTTCCGTCTGTACATTTCCGAGATCTTTTATGAGACATTTCAGTGTGGGATCATCTGAGAAATATTTTGAAAAAACGCTAGTGTGGACAGGGAGCGCTCTGCAATAAAAACGCTGTTTAAAATTTGCATCTGGATTAATGTAGACATAGCCTCAATGTTAATGGCTTCAAACCATTCATGAGTAGCTGAAATAAAATGTCTCCCAGGTGTTTGAGTTTAAATAATCACTATAGGGTTCAAATCTGGACTCTGCACAACATGATCCTGATGGACTTGTTCTCAAGCCACTTCTTGGTTGTCTGCAGTGTGGGCAGAAAAATAGTCTTAAGGGGGTCGCACACCGGACGCGGAGCTCGGCAGCAAATGTGTCTTGTAGCAAAGTTTGAAATCAGTATACCTTAACGATAATAAACTTTTAATATAAAGCCTTGAAATGGCTCTCCGTGGCGCGGCAGGATTTAGAACAACTTCCTAAGTCGCCGCGGACAGGCGCCGAATGCCGCCACCGGTGTGCGTACACTCATTGAAAACAATGTGTTCGAATTTTAAAGACGTGGCGCGTCAAAGATGAGATCTCCAGCTCTCTGTTTGCAGTATGTCAGTGATGCTCGTCAGGTAACTTAAATGAGTGAAACACACACAAAACACACAATTTTATCAACTCATATGTCATTAATAGCGGTTCACTTCCGCAACTTAGTACGATTGTGTTCACATCAACAGCGAACCATACCGGAGTTCACATGAAACGAACCCCAGACCACCCTTTTAAGCAGACTCGGGTGCCGTTCACGTGTGCGCACCCGAGTTCGGAAGATCGTGTTCACATCATCCAAACCAACCGAACTCGGACGTCAATCGAACCCGGGTGCGCACCAAAAGTGCTAGTGTGAAAACACCCTGATTGAAAAATAACATCTGATCATTCCTCTTTAGAAAACAACTTTTCATCTGTGGGAAGTAAGCCAGTCTGCAATATTCCCCTGTGCTCTGAAGCATTAAATTACTTTTCACAGTGAAGCAGTAACTTAAAAAGCTCCTCTTTCTCATGCTTTACTGTTCTAAAGATGGATTTATTATCACATTTCTGATTTCAATTGCCATTGAGATGATTGTGCATACAGGCAACTTGTCTGTCCAGTAGTTTCCATCTCTCTGTGGCGCCCTCTGCTGGAAGTGTTCGATTAACTGCATTTCTAAAGGAACTTGGCTGTATCCCATTCTGTTTTATATTGTAGAGCAAACTCATCTCAACTTCAAACTGAGATATATATTTATTTGTTTTAATTTTAATATATAGCTACTATAAATCAAAACCATTTTTTTAAAACAATGTTCAAGTTTAAATCCATGAGTCCACTAAAATCACAAAGAAGAGTGCTATTTTATGAAATTGTATTTATTTAATAATTTTTTTACGGAAAAAAAAATATATATATAAATTAAAAAAATTATATATATATATATATATATATATATATATATATATATATATATATATAATTATAATTATATATATATATATATATATATATATATATATATATAATTTTTTTTCTGAAAAAATAAATAAATAAATAGAATAAAACACATCACATCAACATAAAAAATAAATAAATAAATAAATACAAATAGAAATTATATATATATATATATATATAAAAATTCGTTTTTTAACTGATGGAAACCTTTAAAAAAATGGTGCTTGGAAAACTGTTAACATGTTAGAAAATATTCCTAGAATTTCAGCCATTTGTATTAAATTAACTGGTTAAAAAGAGGTAGTCTCGGTCCGGACTAAACTGAACAAAGGTTCGGTTCGTTTCTTGTGTGAAAGCATTTTCTGTATAGTTCGGACTTTCAGACCATTTACAGGAAGTTCGTTGGTAGGATTAGTGAAAAAACACAGATTTAAAGATTTAAACAGAACCGCTTGTGTAGTCAGCTCGCGTGAACAGCGTGCTTTGCTTGACTATATATATATATATATATATATATATATATATATAATTAAAATACAATTTATACAAAGCTTTCTACAAAACAAAACTTAATGAAGTGGTCAAAATAATTTCTGACCCGATGTCTTTGACATATATTGCACAACGCGTTTCATAATCAATATAGCCAAGATGAAATTTAAAAATAACATTATAATATTTAAACATAACTATAAAACAAAATACATTGTTTGGCTAAAACGCCTATCTTCTCCTCTCTTATCGGCGCCGATAAAATGTTTGCACAACGAGGACGTTCATTTGGTGAATTTGCCTCGAGTATAGTTGGTGCTGCAGATAGTAATCCCATAATATTAACAGTATTGGCAACGATAAGCGTCTGTTCATTCATTCTTGTCAAAGTTACCCGCTGAATTGACAACACACTGACGTCAGACGCATGTCCGCTAACAAACCAATCAATGTTAGGATGCAGCCCACATAGATGATGACGACAGGACGCAAGTGCGTCATGTAAAGTTTTTTGGTGCGCTTACATAACTGCAATGTGAAAGTACACCAAAACTAACCAAATGTATACAATATATCAAAACACGAACTTTGGTTCGGACCTTGGTGCGGACTTTCAGGTGTGAAAACGCCCTTAGACTTTAGTCACTGTATGTAAGGTTGTGTTTCTGTTGTTGTAATGAACTGCTCTGAGACAGAAGGTTGGTTGAAGATCCAAACGCAGTATTTATTGAAGGGTAATCCAAAGTCGTAGTCCATAGAACAGGCAAAAGGTCATAACAGGAAATCAGTCCGAAAAGGCAAACAAAACAGAAGGAACAGGCAAAAGGGTAATCCACGGAGAAGGCAAGAAATCAGACCAAGATACATGAAAACAGGGAAACGCTCAGAAATGCAGTTGTGACACTAAACAAGACTTCGCCATGAATGACAGAGTGAACAAGGTATATATAGGCAGAGGTAATGAGGTGATAAGACACAGGTGTAAACAGTGAGTGCTAATGAGTCCAAGGATTATGGGTAATGTAGTTTGTGATGGAGTGACAGTCCGGGGTGGAGTGCCCTCTGGTGGTGATCACGGGCACTCACACTGGTGAATTGTGACATAGCCCCCCCTCAAAGGAGCGGCTTCCAGACGCTCCTAAAATTGTCCAGGAGGGAGGTGGAGCGGAGGCGGACATGGGGGCGGGATGGAGGGCCAGGCCCATGTAGTGGAAGAGAGCCTGGAGATTCAGGCAGAGCAGGAGGCCAGAATGGAGCTGGCCCGGGCAGATGACCAGGGTGGCGCAGACCGGGCAGATGACCAGGGTGGCGCAGATGACCAGGGTGGCGCAGTCCGGGCAGATGACCAGGGTGGCGCAGTCCGGGCAGATGACCAGGGTTGCGCAGACGACCGGAGCGGAGCCGGCGGTCTTAAAGACCCCCACGGCGGAGCAGACGACCACCACAGTAGAGCAGACGGTCTTGAAGCCCCCCATGGCGGAGCAGACGACCACCACAGCAGCGCAGGCGGTCTTGAAGACCCCCACGGTGGAGCAGACGACCACCACAACAGTGCAGACGATCTTGAAGACTCCCACGGCAGAGCAGATGACCACCACAGCAGTGCGGTGAGGTTGAAGTTGAAGACCCATACGGCGGCGCAGGTGGTCCAGCCAGAGTCCTTTCTGGACTCGGGGCAGGAGGCGGAGTCCTCTCTGGAACCGGCGCACGGGCCGGAACCCTCTCTGGAACCGGCGCACGGGCCACAGCCCTCTCTGGACTTTGGTCAGTGGCTGGAGGTACTGGAAGGTCCGCTGAGACGACACGAGGCTCGGGAAGGTCCGCTGAGACGACACGAGGCTCGGGAAGGTCCGCTGAGACGACACGAGGCTCGGGAAGGTCCGCTGAGACGACACGAGGCTCGGGAAGGTCCGCTGAGACGACACGAGGCTCGGGAAGGTCCGCTGAGACGACACCAGGCTCGGGAAGGTCCGCTGAGACGACACCAGGCTCGGGAAGGTCCGCTGAGACGACACCAGGCTCGGGAAGGTCCGCTGAGACGACACCAGGCTCGGGAAGGTCCGCTGAGACGACACCAGGCTCGGGAAGGTCCGCTGAGACGACACCAGGCTCGGGAAGGTCCGCTGAGACGACACCAGGCTCGGGAAGGTCCGCTGAGACGACACCAGGCTCGGGAAGGTCCGCTGAGACGACACCAGGCTCTGGAGCCATCTTGTCCAAGGACACGGGCTCGGCGGCCATTTTGTCACAGGACACAGGCTCGGCGGCCATCTTGTCACAGGACACATGCATGGCAGATGTAGTGGGAATGTCATGATCCTCCTCCATGACACCCACTGTGAATGCGGAACCACTCAGTTGCAGTGCCAAGTCAATATAAAATTCAAAAGTCCAAGAAGGATCGTGCAGTGGCATAACTGAACTGAGTGGTTCAGATAATCCTCCCCGAAAAAATATCATGAGACATACAGTGTCCATGGTGGAGAGATGTGCCAGTTCAATAAAGTCTTGCACATAGTCCTCTATCGATCTGTCTCCCTGATGGAGACACATTATTTGTGCGGCTGGACTTCTTTGTGGACGGACGTTCACTTGGCTGCTGGATCTGTGCATGGCGAAGTCTTCTGTTACGAACCGCTCTGAGACAGAAGGTTGGTTGAAGATCCAAACGCAGTATTTATTGAAGGGTAATCCAAAGTCGTAGTCCATAGAACAGGCAAAAGGTCATAACAGAAAATCAGTCCGAAAAGGCAAACAAAACAGAAGGAACAGGCAAAAGGGTAATCCACGGAGAAGGCAAGAAATCAAAGACCAAGATACATGAAAACAGGGAAACGCTCAGAAATGCAGTTGTGACACTAAACAAGATTTCGCCATGAATGACAGAGTGAACAAGGTATATATAGGCAGAGGTAATGAGGTGATGAGACACAGGTGTAAACAGTGAGTGCTAATGAGTCCAAGGATTATGGGTAATGTAGTTTGTGATGGAGTGACAGTCCGGGGTGGAGTGCCCTCTGGTGGTGATCACGGGCACTCACACTGGTGAATTGTGACAGTTGTTTATATGATGGTCCTGGGAAATTGAGATTAAAGTTGAGGTTTAATTTTGATCTTTGAGTCTTCAGCCTGGGTCACCAACTGTGACAGTATTATGTGTGTTAAAAATATTGCAGGAAAACCTGAACAAAACAATGTGGAATGAATAATCGAATGTCATTAGCCTGTGCTCAGTAGGTTATAAACAGTAAGACAATACTTTTATCATAAGTTTATCTAAATAGTTGATTTAGAATAAGCCATTTACAAGAATTAACACTCATGTGGTAGATTTAGGTGGATATCTGAAACATTGTAACATGTATGTTATAATTGCCATTTCTATATTTTGGATGTAATTGTGTTAAAGCAGCACTAGGTAACTTTTCAACCTTCATAATATATTTTTTAAGACTCTTGTGATGATAAATCGACTTACAATATGTTGAATGACACGTCTGCCATAGCCTGATGGGGTCTGTATCGTTTTTAATCGTACTTTTAAACTTCGGGTTTCGGGTAGTAACCCAAGAAAAAAAAAAGAACTACAAAATTTGACTGCTTTACGGCATATACGTCACTTCCACCAACACACACACTTCCTTACATTCGGACGTGCGAGCCCAACTTTGTTCGTTGGATAATATAGTCATATCCGAAGCAGCAGAGACAAATAAGAAAGAAAAGGTTTTGTTGGAGGAAAGCAATAAGAGGAAATGAAAAAGTGATGGGATTAAAGGCAGGACGAGGATCAAAATGTGACCAGCGTTTGCTCGTCGGCGTGAGCTGAAGGAGGCGTGCCCGACCGATGCTGTCCTGCTTGTTACGGTGAGCTACCACTCAAACATTGAAATGAAGTATCAAATAGATTCTGTAAAACGGTAACCAATAGACTACTATAATGACGCTGGCTTGTAAACGTGAGCATCATGATTATTTGGCGTTTGAAAAAAATAAAACCCATGAAATTATATTCATATGACATGCTGAAACATATGCCACTGACTGTAACGTTACCTGGGATGAAGACATTTCACACGCGACGCCAGAAGAACTCATCTTGCAGTGTTCAGGGGAACTGTTAGTGCTGCACCGACCCGCGGGACGCTTTTATGAAGTTATTTGGCCCACACCGCACCACTGTATATATTTTTACAACCCGCCGCGCACCCGCGACCATTAAATAGACATACGGGGTCCGCGGGTTATGGGACGACCCGCGCATCACTAGTTCAGGGCTATCAGGGTTGTCATGTCAACAAATGCACGCGCGATGGCATCCCCTGTTGTAGGATGACAGCTCTTACGACAGTAGTTGAGGACATTATTTTTTCCAAACTGTAGGGGGACCCCGAGAGCAAAAGTAGCCAAGTGGGGCTTTAAATCTACTTAATAAAATAATGAAGTTAATTGAATCCTTACATGAATAATTGTTGTTGCCATCACAGTGGATTTGTAATTCCCAGCATGCTTGGAAGTAAATGTTACAAAATAAAAGTGTTACGTGTCTTCAAGTTAAGAGAAAGATGTTTAATGTTCAGTTATGTTGGATTTTTGCATTGTGCTGAAGAGTGGGGGGAGCTGTCTCTTTTTACTTCATCATCCCATACCTCACATTTGATAATAAATGAAGTTATATCTAGAATGCTAACATGCGATGACGTGCTATTACCAGCTAGCAGACTTGTTATAATCGTTGTTAAAACCTACAGTACATCAATTGTGTAGAAAAGTTTTCCTCAATTTCAATAAACTGAAAGAACTTTTTCCCCAAAAATGTAACTGCTGCAGGCCCTTATTTGGACCACTGTGATCCTCCAATCCAGCGAGCAAAGTTCCCACACAGACTCATTCCTGACCGCACACTCCTTCCACCCAGACCATCTGCCACTCTGTCTGATCGGTGACAGCAGCTAAAAATACCTCCCCCCGAACACACACACACACACACACACACACACCAATAAGACGCATACAAAGTTGCGAAACTTTTCGACAGGCTACTGGAACAAAACCTGGAACACTGAGGGAGAAACTGGGATCTGGGAATGTGACAGTAGATTGTTTGTGTAGGGACTTCGGTATGTTCTGTGTTACTCACAGGATGTGTGTGGGCTATTGTTGCTCTCTCACACTGCGGCTTCCTCCTCTCCCATGAGACGACTATCAGCCCACACACAGACTAATCAACAAATAATTTAGTAGAGATAACTGGACATCTAAGGTGATCCACATAACCTAATAAATACGGTATTTATAGTCACTGCTAATCAACTGTTGATTATCTCTTCTGCTCACTAAGACTGCTTAGACTGCATTTATTTAATAAAAAAAATACAGTAAAAAAACAGTAATATTGTGAAATGTTACTTCTGTAACAGTAATATTGTGAAATGCTGAATTTTCAGTATCATTACTCCAGTCTTCAGTGTCACATGAAATCATTCTAATATGTTGATATGCCGCTCATTTATGAATTATTATTGGTGCTTTGTTATTAATAATGTTTTTTTTTATATATATATATATATATATATATATATGTGTGTGTGTGTGTGTGTGTGTGTGTGTGTGTGTGTGTGTGTGTGTGTGTGTGTGTGTGTGTGTGTGTGTGTGTGTGTGTGTGTGTGTGTGTGTGTTTTTGAGTATCAAATCATCATATTATAATGATTTCTGAAGTATCATGTGACACTAAAGACTGGAGTAATGATGCTGAAAAGTAAATCAATTATATTTTAGAAAATATTAAAATAGAAAAAAAATTAAATGGAAATCAAATTTTACAATATTACTGTTTTTACTGTATTTTTAATCAAATAAATGCAGCTTCTTTCAAAAACAGAAAAAACATATTTCATCATTCTATCATTAACTCTCAAAAAAAAAAAGAAAAAAAAAATTCCAAAGGTTTAACTTTTAATGTATAAGTGGCTGTCCCTGCGGTTTACCCTTAAGGGTGCATATTGGTAACTCTAAGTCAGGGGGAGGCTAGTTTGGTCCTAGAGAGTTGATGTCCTGCAGAGTTAAGTGTAAGCCCGACCGAATCGTCCCAATGGAGGCTAATGATGACGGGTGAAGGTCGCTGCGCGTTCTATGTTTTCAGTTAGGCATAAAGGATTTTGTTCCAATTCTTCTTAATCTGACTCCATTTAATCATAATTTAGAATTTAGGTTAGAATGCCAATTGGTTATGTGGTCATTTATATTTAATAGTTTACGTACACATTTAATTATTCCGTGTAACCCTTTGTTGAAATTATGTCTGTTCATAACCTGAATAATTCCAGACCAAGTCAGAATCAATCAAAGTGTAACAATTTATTAACAGTCAAGAACATGTATAATGCCAATTACATAATCAATTCAAAGGTAAATACTCTGAAGTAAAGAATGAAATGTATCCCTGACTTATCAAGGTTACATAATGCTGCATGGGTTAAAACTTCCAGCATTACGAGCTGACCTGACTACAGTATCGAGCCCTGAGCTCTTTGCAACATTTCCTTAAATACCCAGAACCAGATGCATACCCAGAACCATTTGAAACTCTTTCAAATGGAAACACCAGTTCACAATAGGAATTTGCATTAATCAAGTCTTGTATGTAAGAGAGGCCAAATGGCTGAAAGCCACACCCACCATACACCAAGGAAAGATATCTTTAAAATCTTAAAACATTTATGACGTTCTAGTTTACTTCTGTGGAGTCGAGATATTTGTACCAGTCGCACTGAGACATTTCAAATGATATCAAACACATATAATACTCTATCGTGAGGATTGCCATTGTAACAAAGAGATTTCTGGTGCATTTCAGGTGATCTCAAGTTTGGGGGAGCAGGAGTCTGGGGGAAGTTTCATGTGAAAGGAAAGGCATGTAAATTAGTGTCATTGGTAGATGGTTCACTCAGTGTGATGTTGTCTCGGACAGAGACGCTAACTTTATGAATGAGTTCAGATGCTAATTTCCTTTATTTTCTCAGAGCGATTAGACATTTCGGCATCTACTAGGTTTTTCCAGCCTTACAGCTCCAACCCTTCTAAGCCACCACAGTATAAAACTCATGGCTCCCAGAATGCATTGCAGCATTAAGTATGTCACCATTGTTGAGATTCATATGCTAATTCTTGATATCTGTGTGTCTAAACTTTTTTCCCCTATAAAGTATTTAAAAATCAAAATGCATAATGTCTGATCTGTGGCAAGAAAATATTGTTGGCAAATATTATTTATTAACATTTTTAGTCAGTGATGAGTTTAGTCAAACATTTTTTGTCATGATAATTTTTATTTATGGCTTTGAACAGATTATCTGTTTTGTTAACACTATAATAAAAAAAACACAAACTCATGTAAAAAGCCAAGTGTCAAACTGCCCAAGAAAATGGAACATTGATCCTCATAATGGTGACCAAACATTTTCAATAAAACATCAACAACTAAACCTCTGTTAATTCTTAATAAGAGCTTCTATAGATGTCTTTCAAGGTTGGAGCCAAACTCTGCAGGATAGCGACTCTCTAGGACTGAACTTGCCTACCCCTGTTCTTAAAGGAAAACAATGGTACCCTAAGGACCAATTGAGTACCATTAAAGATGCAGTTATACGTCTTGTTCTCCAAAGAACAAAATTTTCCACCCGTAGTCCCTGGGCAGGTAGAATAAAACATACAATAAATGAACAGTTACAAAATCCTGAATTAGCAAATGTCTTGTTCTCCAAAGAACAAAATTGTACCTCCACTTTTTTTTTTTCTGAGAGTGTTCCAAACTATTGACCGGCAACTGACTGGCATATACTGTACGTATTGTATGTTTTTGGCTCAAAAAACGAAATGAACTTGCCACAAAGACCATGTGAGAGGTGGCAGTAGTCTATATTTGTCATTCAAAAAGGAAAACTACCAGCATGGCTGCATCTGAAAGCTTAGGCAACTGACTTGTTCCAGATAGTCGCTGTGTCCGAATTTGAATACTGAGTAGGAACTACATTTGAATTTACTTTGTGACTGTTAAAGGGATAGTTCACCCAAAAATGGATATTGTAAGAACTCATATATGAACAATATATGTAACACTGGCCTGGTGTTTTTGGGATATTTTACTGCAAAAATCCTACATAGTGCACCTTTAAAAAGGATTCGTATGTGTTTGTTCATACTCTAAAATGTTTCCATTGACATGCATTATATGACTGGCACACTGCAACGGTTGGAGTTAAAAATCTTCATTTGTGTTCTGCTGAAGAAACAAAGTCACCCACATCTTGGATTCCCCGGGGGTAAGCAGATAAACATCACATTTCATTTTTGGGTGAACTATCACTTTAAAAATGACATTCTCTATTATATGAATGTGGGTAGAATTAATGACCCACTGGGGTTCCCCTGGGCTCAGTGCTTGGACCACTTCTCTTCTCCATCTACATGTCATCATTAGGCTCTGTCATTCAGAAACACGGCTTCTCCTATCACTGCTATGCTGATGACACTCAACTCAACTTCTCATTTCAACCAGATGATCCTACAGTCAGTGTTCGTATTGCTGCCTGTCTGACAGACATTTCTGGCTGGATGAAAGAGCATCACCTTAAACTCAATCTTGCAAAGACAGAATTACTTGTTTTCTCAACCAACCCAGCACTTCTTAAAAACTTCTCCATTCAGCTTGGTTCATCAACCATAACTCCATCCAGGACAGCCAGGAACCTTGGAGTTGTGATTGATGACCAGTTAAACTTCACTGACCACATTACTGCAACAGCCCGGTCCTGCAGATTTGCCTTATACAACATTAGAAAGATTAGACCCTTCCTATCAGAACAGGCTGCACAACTCCTGGTTCAAGCTCTTGTTCTCTCCAGACTGGACTATTGTAATGCTCTTCTGGCTGGGCTTCCAGCATGCACTATCAAACCCTTGCAGCTGATCCAGAATGCAGCGGCGAGAGTGGTCTTTAATGAGCCGAAGAGAGCTCATGTTACGCCTCTCTTCATCAGACTGCACTGGTTGCCAATGGCTGCTTGCATCAAATTCAAGGCACTAGTTCTCGACTACAAAACAACCACTGGCTCTGCACCAATATCCCTAAACTCGCTTGTTCAGACTTACACACCCTCCAGAAGCTTGCGTTCTGCGAGTGAACGACGCCTCGTGGTTCCATCCCAAAGAGGCATGAAATCACTCTCACAGACATTTTCCTGGACCGTTCCCACCTGGTGGAATGACCTGCCGATCTCAATTCGTGCTGCCGAGTCTGTAGCCATTTTTAAAAAAACATCTTAAGACACATCTTTTCCAATTGCACCTGGCCAATAAAGAATAGCACTTAACTATCCATTAATTTTTGTTTGTTTGCCCCCCCCCCCCCCCCCCCAAAAAAAAAGAAACTGTGTACTGTGTTAATTAACTGAGACTTCTTACAGCTCTTACAGGTTGTTGGCCTTGTTTGTTTCGTTGCTTCTATTGCTCTCCCCTTTTTTGTAAGTCGCTTTGGAAAAAGCGTCTGCTAAATGGTTAAATTTAAATGTAAATGTAATGAAATACTACATTCTGTTGTTACTGTCATACTGTATGACCTACCAGGGTCAGTTGCGTTGCTTCACGCCATTTACAAATCCTCTTCCATGACCTCATGTGATTGTAAAGTATCCATCAAGTGGACCTTTCAAAATCTCAGTGGAAGCAGGGATGGATTATGACCTGTTTAAAGACCCCTGCTCATCCCTCCCTTTTTAAGCACATAGAGAAGCTACGGTGGCCGACACAGGACAAATATATATTATCATCTGAGACAGCAGGGGAGAAGCTAGCGCTCTGTAGAGCAGTTTGTCCATTTATGGCTACTGTAGAAAAATAGCGGCACAAAACAGTGACTTCACATAAGGGGTGTATGTAGATAGAAATGGCTCATTCTAAGGTAATTAAAACATAACGATTTAATATGTAAGGTCTTTAAACACCACTTAAACATAGTTAAGTATATTATATTGCATTTCTGTCAATAGATCCTAATAAATATTACACACTGCACCTTTAAATAATTAACAGATTAACAAAATGAATGAAAAAAAAAAATGCTATATTTGTATATGTAAAACTAAACCCCCGAAAAACAAATGAGTCACAGACACATATCCATTCTAAATTAATTGAATTCTAAATTAACATTATCTTGACGGTTAACGGTTAATGATCAAGCTGGTTCGGTCAGGAAAACCCCCCAGAAATGAACATCCCTATTTATTGCCAATGCAACATTTATAATTTATTAATAAACTAATATTTTATTTCAGCTTTATTTCTGCACACTGTCAATGTTCCAGCTGTTTCAGGCCACGAATATATTCACACATTATTTAATGCCGTTCTGGGAGACAGTTTCAGGCCGGGAGTCTCATACTCATCCAGGCTCTCCATAAACCTCCATAAACATAATTTACATTACTTTTAAGAATAATGACACAACTGTAATCAGACTGAAGAAAGTCTCCTGGGAACTTTCCACCTGCTGTTTTTTGAAAACAATGTAAGTGGATGGGTATTCTGTTGGTGTACTCTTTTACACATTATTATTACTTTTATTTGAAAAGGGACAGTGCACAATAAAAACGTTATCCCTGTTTATAGCAATTTTCCACCCGTAGTCCCTGGGCAGGTAGAAAAAAACATACAATAAATGAACAGTTACAAAATCCTGAATTTGCAAATGATCAATTACAGAGTTATGAATATACACATTTCCACATCATTAAAACTGACCCCCCCACCCCCCACCACCACCTTTTATAACTAAACATACAAGACTAATATTTACACACAAAACGTCTCAGGTTACGTATGTAACCCTAGTTCCCTGAGGGAACGAGACGCTGCGTCGAAACGCTGTGAGAACGCCTCTGCGTTAATGCGTCGTGAAGCGCCTGTAGAACCATTCCATCGGAAAAAAGATCGATCGTCGGCGTGATGACGTCATCGACCGGAAGCTATAAAACGTCCGTGAAAACAAACAGGAACTAACTTCTGATAAAGCCTGAAGTAAGTGATCACGGACACGCCGGGAGTATGGCAGAGCGACGCAGCGTCTCGTTCCCTCAGGGAACTAGGGTTACATACGTAACCTGAGACGTTCCCTTTCGGGGAACTCGAGCTGCGTCGAAACGCTGTGAGAACGCTTATACCCACATCGCCATAGGACCAAGTGTCTCGTATGTGTGAAACCGAAGCGCACACGGTTACGAGAGAACCTGTGCCCCTACTGTAGATGCCAGGTCTAGCTCGTAGAACCTGACGAAGGTAGAAGGAGACGACCATCCGGCCGCGTTACATATATCATGGAGGGAAGCCCCCGACAAAAGTGCTTTAGAAGCAGCCATACCCCTGGTAGAATGTGCCCGGACAGCCAAAGGAGATGGCTGCCCGGCAGCTTCATAAGCAAGTGAAATGGCCTCGGCCACCCACTTGCTCATCCTCTGCTTGGATACAGGAGCCCCCTTCTTAGGGGGTCCGAAGCAAACAAACAATTGTTCAGTTTTTCTCCACAGGGCAGCTCTGTGGACATAAGTATCCAGTGCCCTCACCGGACACAGCAGATTTAATCTTTCCTGGTCTGACGTCAAGAATGGAGGAGGACAGAAGGCTTGTAGAGTGATGGGGCCCCGTGGGCTCGTAGGAACCTTGGGGACATAACCCGGCCTGGGATGCAGAAATGCTTTCACCATCCCAGGCGCGAACTCTAGACATGAGGGCCCTACTGACAGGGACTGAATATCTCCTATCCTTTTAAGAGATGAAATGGCCAAAAGGAAGATAGTTTTCAGGGTGAGGAACTTATCCGAAACCTCCTCCAAAGGTTCGAACGGAGGTCCGGACAAGCCCCTCAAAACAATGGCCAAGTCCCATGCCGGGACCCTCGAGTGCATAACTGGCCTCAACCTTAATGTGCCACGAAGGAAGCGTGTAATTAGAGGGTGTCTTCCCAAAGACACTCCACTGCAAGGGACGTGGACAGCGCCCAAGGCCGCCACGTACACCTTAAGTGTGGAGGGGGTCAACCCTGCAGAGAACCTTTCCTGCAGGAACTCCAGCACTGTACCAACCGGGCAGTTAACTGGATCCCACTGGCGTTCTCTGCACCAAGCTGAGAAAAGTCTCCATTTCAAAGCGTACAGCTTCCTCGTGGACGGAGCTCTGGAGTGTAGGATGGTCTCTACGACCTCGGCCGAGAGACCCTCCTCTATGAGCCTAGCCCCCTCAGAGGCCAGGCCCACAGTTTCCACATCTCCGGGCGTGGGTGCAGGAATCTCCCGCCCGCCTGAGAGAGTAGATCCCTCCTGGTCGGAATCTCCATCGGAGAGCCTTCCAGGAGAGATATCAGGTCCGAAAACCATACTCGGGTCGGCCAGTTCGGGGCCACTAGGAGTACCTGGGCCCCGTCCCGGCGTACCCTCTCCAGAACTCCTGGAAGCAGAACAATCGGGGGGAAGGCGTACAGAGGCAGCCTCGGCCACTCCTGTACCATGGCATCCAGCCCCAGCGGAGCCGGATGGGTCAGAGAAAACCACCGCGGGCAGTGAGAGTTCTCTGCCGAAGCGAACAGGTCTATCTCTGCTTTCCCATAAACCTTCCATAGGAGCTCCACCACCTCTGGGTGGAGTCTCCATTCCCCGGGCCTCGGCCCCTGTCTCGACAGGTTGTCTGCTTCCTGGTTTAGGGCCCCCGGGATATATACTGCCTTGATTGACAGCAATTTCCCTTGGGCCCACAGGAGGATCCGATGTGCCAATTTGTCCAACGGACGAGACCTCAGACCCCCCTGGTGATTTATATAGGCCACCACGGACGTGTTGTCTGTTCTGACTAGTACGTGGTGGCCCCTGAGGTCGGGCAGGAACTGTTTCAATGCAAGAAACACTGCGAGCATCTCCAGCCGATTTATGTGCCAGTGCCGCTGATGTTCCTGCCATAGACCCTGGGATGAGCGACCACTCATGGTCGCCCCCCAGCCCGTGAGGGAGGCGTCTGTCGTTAGCGTTACGCGACGAACATGAGCCCCCAACACGGGACCCTGAGATAAAAACCCCGGGTTTTTCCACATGACCAGAGCACGTAGGCATCGCCGCGTGACTTTGATCGTGCGGAGCGGATTTCCCCTCGGGGAGAACCCTTGTGTTTTGAGCCACCACTGCACTTTTTTTTTTTTTTTTTCTAAGCTCATTTATGACGTCACCCCCCACTTCATCGCGTCCATCTAGATCCCTGAGCAGGTCAGCCTGATAAGCCTGCATAATTGCCATGGTGTGAAGGCATGCAGCAGCCTGACCTGCCGCCGAGTACGCTTTGCCCACCAGTGCCGACGTTGTTTTCAATGGTCTGGTGGGCAAAGTCGGGGCCTTTAGGGACGATGCCGAGGAAGGCGAGAGATGGCTCGCAAGCGTCTCTTCTACCTTTGGCATCGCCCCATAGCCGTAGTGCTTCAGCCCCATGATGTTACTATAGACCGTAGTCTGAGGACTGAACACACGGTATGATGCCGGTCTCCTCCATGATGTTGCCACCTCGGTGTGCAAATCATGGAAGAATGGCAGGCCCCGCCGCTGAGGTTCTGAAGCGCGAGCGGGCAGGAATCTTTCGTCTAATTTACTAGAACGTCTCTTTCCTGCCTCAGATCTTTCTACGGGCCAGTCAATGTTTAATCTGGCCACGGCTCGCGTTAGAACCTCAACGAGCTCATCACTCGCAGGAGACTGAAGTGGCGAATCTTCAGTCGCGATGCTCTCAACGTCCACCTCCTCGGAGCTGGATAGTTGGAGCACCGGCGGCTCTCTCGGGGGGGAAGAAACCGCAATGCGTGCTTCCAAGCCCCGAGAAGAACCGCTGGATGGAGCGGGTGAGGGCAGAGATAAGGCAGCGCCCGTCTCAAACCCCTCCGCAACATCCAATTGTGAACCCCACGACTGCAGCCTCCGCTCTGCCTCGGCAGCAGCGGGACCAGAGCCGCGGGGAACACGAGCCGAGGCACCCTCCTCGAAGAGTGCCCGGCGGGAGCGCAGCGTTCTCAGTGGCATACGCTCACAGTGCTCGCAAGCAGCCCCCTCGAGGGCTGCCTGGGCATGCTGCGCTCCCAAGCAGGCAACACAAAGAGAGTGTGTATCCCCACTCGTGATGTAGCGTGGGCAGGGATGAACACACCTCTTAAAGTTACTGCTTTCGCTCGCCATTTCTCTATCTATTTTATTTTCTCTTTTTTGTAAAATATATGGAATATTTAACAAAGGGTGGAAAAACTCTTTCAATAGACAGACAAAAACACCAAATAGACAGACAGGTTCACACAGATCGCTTACTGAAGGCACAGAAGCTAGTTCCTGTTTGTTTTCACGGACGTTTTATAGCTTCCGGTCGATGACGTCATCACGCCGACGATCGATCTTTTTTCCGATGGAATGGTTCTACAGGCGCTTCACGACGCATTAACGCAGAGGCGTTCTCACAGCGTTTCGACGCAGCTCGAGTTCCCCGAAAGGGAACAAATTTTAGTCTCTTCATTCCAGAAGGCCTTATTGGAATATATATATAGATAGATAGATATATATTTTTTTTTGTGATATGTTTTCCTTGTACAGTATGCTTCTGCTGTCTCTCTTTAAAATACATTTTATTTTTTGATAGTTTTTCGAAGAATTAATTAGCTTTGAAAGGAAAATTACCCCATATTTTACCCCTTAAGCCAGTATATGACTTTCTTATTTTTGATGAACACAATCAGTTATATCAAGAAATATCTTGATGCTTCCAAACTTTATAATGGCAGTGATGGGGTCCATTGAGTTTGAAGCTCAAAAAAGTGCATGCATGTATCCATCCATCCATCCATCCATCCATCCATCCATCCATCCATCCATCCATCCATCCATCCATCATAAATGTACTCTACACAGCTTCGGGGGGTTAATAAAGGCCTTATGAAGCGAATCGATGGGCTGGTGAAATAAAAATATCCATATTTAATATGTTATAAAGTAAAATATCTAGGTACAGCAAGATCACCTTCCGTATTAAACTTATGGAAAAAGCCTAACTACCGTAGCGATGACATTCGACGTAGCTTAAGCATTTTGAATTGTGAGAGGCGTTACATTTTCTGCGTAAGTTGACTGAAGGCAGTCTGGTGGCAGCTAGATATTTACTTCATAATGTGTTAAATATCTATATTTTCTCTCACAAATGCATGCTTTTGAGCTGTGTGGATTACTTTTATAATGGATGGATGCACTTTTTTGAGCTTCAAATGGACTCCGTCACTGCCATTATAGAGCTTGTAAGCGTCAGGATATGTTTTAATATAACGCTGATTGTGTTCAAAAAGAAAGAATAAAGTCATATACACTGGCTTGTGGGTGAGTAAATCATGGGGTAACTTTCATTTAAAAGTGAACTAATCCTTTGAAATGAAAGAATGAACATTTTGACGACTAGACTTGAGGTCAATAAATCCAAATTAAAAAGTGCAGAATCACACCAGTCAGCTTTAGTACAATGTTTTAAGACATCCCAGCACCCATGAGTAACACTTTTCAAATCACAATGACTGCAAACAAATGATACGTAAGGGAGATTATTTCATATCTGATGTCAAAATCCTGTTAGGTGAAGCATTAAACGGCAAGCCCAAACACGCATGGGAAAAACCTGAAGCTAAGAAAGGAGAAGGAAATTATAAATTAAGAGGAATAAATCCTGTGCAACGCTGGTACAGTAAATCTGCAGGCTTGAGCGACACATAAATGTCTCTTTCAGACACAGAGTCTTTTTGTAAGAATAGGCCATAAAATTTCACTCTTCCTGTTTTCCCTGTCTAAATAAAGGTTGGAAGTGGCCATAGCGAAGAAAGAAAAAAAGAAGAAAAACAAAACATTACAGGAAGAGATTTTCTGAGCTGTAGCTAATGAGATAGAAATAGTAGACTAGAATTGGCAAACACAATTGTAGACGTCATACACATACTCAAAATATTTGCACACATATTTTCTGTAGTTTATTGTATTTTTATAACATTCTCAAGGATGAATAAATACAGTAACACATGTGTTGCTCATATGTTTCGTTAATGCGTTAACAAATGTCAAGTAATGATACTTTATTGTAAATTGTTACCAATATTTGTATATATACCATATTTTATGAATGCATTAATTCATGTACACTGATAAAAATGATTCTGTGGGGAAGTAAATACTACAGAAAAAACATGTAATTTATACATGAAAAAGTTAGTTCAGGCAAAATTTAAAAAACAAGTAAATTCTATATTAGTCCTCAATTCAAGCTTGTAGAAATTAAAGTGTAAATATTAAAAGGGTTACTTCACCGCTTTTTCATATTAAACTATGTTATTCCATTAACTAAAACGAGTTGATACATACCTCTCTCGTCTCAGTGCGTGCACTTAATCTCTCTGACGGGCAGTGATGATCTGATAGCATTTAGCTTAGCCCACTAAACCCAGTTCATTCACTATGGTACCAAACAGATCAAGTTAGAAGTACCAAACACCTCCATCTTTTCCCTATTTAAATACAGTTGAACGAATAGTTGAACGATCAAGTATGGTGACAAAAAAAAACGTGGTACTTCTCTAATCGGATTAAAAAGGAGAACTATAGTGTATGGCGGATTAGCACTTCTGAGAGTACTCCGGCTCGGCGCAGTAAAAAGTCCCGGCCGAAACATCTTTCCTCACACCTCCCCCTCACTCTCTCATTTCTGTCAATAGGGAGATGTAAGGGATGATGTTTCGACCGGTACTTTTTACTGCGCCGAGCCGAAGTACTCTCAGAATTGCTATTCCGCCAAACATTATAGATCTCCTTTTTAATCCGATTAGAAACACACCACGTTTTATTTTGTCACCATACTTGATCGTTCAACTACTCGTGTAACTGTATTTGAATAGGGGAAACGTGGAGGTGTTTGGTACTTCTAACTTGATCTCTTTTTGGTTCCATAGTGAATGAACTGGGCTTAGGGAGCTAAGCTAAATGCTATCAGATCGTCACTGCGTGTCAGAGAGATTAAGTGCACGCACTGAGACGAGAGAGGTATGTATCAACTCGTTTAAGTTAAGGGAATAACATAGTTTAATATGAAAAGGCAGTGAAGTATCCCTTTAATGATACAAAATTAAGTAAAACCTACTCAACTTTTCTTATACTGGTGTTCCCATCATGCACCGGCATGAATATTTAATAAGGTTTAATTTGTTGCTGTTTGTCAGCTGTAATTACAATCTTTTATTACTGCTTTTGTTTTCAGGTTTAGTAACTTGCCCTTCTGTGACATTTGGAGTTAATTTTCAACTCACATTCATCTTAAAATACGATCCATCGAATGTTACCATCATTGTGCACCAAGTATGGGAAGTCTCTTTGTTTGGGTGAGTATCACATTACTTATATTTTGTAGATATAGAGTCTACACAATATCTATTGTATTATTTACTTAGATGTTTCTTTTAAAAGCGTGGTTTAATTACATGTTATATTTTTTAAGGAAAAGGGTATTTCGTTAAATTTACTTAACTTAGTTAAGTAGATTTGACTTAATTCTTTATGTGAAATTAAATTAATTAAATATAATGAAGCAATATTTACTTAATTACTTCTTGAATGTTAAAAGTGCAATATTTAGGATTTGTGCTGTAAAATATCCCAAAACATCTAGGCCAATGTTATATATTTTCAGCTGAGTAGGCTACTTACAATATCTCAAATGTTTCCAACTATTTGTAAATCGTGAGAAAATTGCGAGACGGGACGTGTAAAGAGTCGCCTGCAATGATGTCATTTCCGCGTTATCCTTGGTTTTCGTTTTTACTGCCGTAGAAACTGCGTAACATCTAGCCGCACAGTTTTTTATTTTTTCTTCAAACATTACCATGGCAAGCAGACTTTGGAACAAAACAAGAAATCAAAATCAGTATGAGGACCAGTATCGATGTACCGTTTTCGAGAGGGCAAGAGCTTCGCAACAAACTTCGACTTAACAGAGATGCCGTTCTTGCATGTGCATTATTAGACAGGTGAGCAAATGTACATAAAACATCAATGTTATGTAGCTCAATGAAATATTACAATATTGTACATATGATCAGTATGATGTTCTAATGTTGATGTAGCTTACTGCTAGTCTCATACAGCCAACAAACTAACATAAAGAATAACATTATAACTTTTAAAACACTCAAATACAATTTAGATAGTGTAGACAAAGTGAAACAGCATTGTGTTTCCTTACAATTTTTATATGTCAATTAAACTGACCTGTATGAATAGTAATTCAGCATTAGTTTGGCATTTCAGAATGAAATATCTTCGTTTCTTTATATCGCCCGAGGCTCATGTGTGGCACTGATATCTGTCTCTTATTAAAAGCCCTGGATCTGCTCATTACAGGACATGCCTTAAAACTTTGACATGTTTTATGTCGGAGAAAATCACTTTCAATAATATAATGCCCTCGTACTTGAACAGAGGCACCCAGGAGGATAAATTAATATACATAGGTTGATTCAGTGATGTTAAATCATATTTTTATCTTAAATAAAACCAGTTAATTTATGTTACCAATTTTATCTTACCGTTTTTCTTATTGCGTGTAATATCCTCAGTGTAAAACACTTTAAGTCCATTCTGCATAATTCTCAAAAATTTCACCCAGAAATTAGCTTAGAAAATATGACTTGGTTCAAACTGCCTAAAATGGTCAGATGCAAAAGATGGATTTGTATATTAATGAGAGGCATGATTATGCTGATCTGAACTCACTATAGTAATAAACATATAAAAAATGATTCGTTTATCCAATGTTCCTTGCTGTTCCCATATGCACTGCAAGCCTGTATGAATGTCATACTAACTGAATCAGTCTTTTCTGCTGTGAATACGGCCTCTGACCACCCAGTCTACATCACTCGAGACATTCGCACAACTGCTGACCCTGGTTTGTACCAGAGTCTCGTCATTCATGCCGGCTATAGCTGCACGGCTGTCCATGCTCGTCTGAGTCACTCCGTGGGAACCGTTCACGGCACAATAGCGGCGGAGCATTTGCGCTCTGGGTGCCGCGGCTCGTGTTTGTGTTGGCTGAGCTGGCTGTGATTCTTGGGGGAGTCAGACAGAACACAGGCCTGAGATCTCCTCCAACGGCTCCTTCAGCCCTCAGTGGCTCTGCACATCCATCATGACACATAGTGATGAGGGTTGCACTTATATGTACTTTATAGTGTATTTACCTAAGAAAATAACGGGTAATATAAGGTAACTACAGAGGTAAAAGTTAGGTTTAAGTGTAGGTTGGGTGTAGGTAGCAAGTTATAACATTAAATTATGTTCAATAAGTTATGACAACATATGTTTTTACATTGTTTTAACTCATCAAAATAAGTTAAGAAATGTTAAACTTGTTTTTATTAGTTATACAAGATGTAACTAATTTTTTTAAGTCAGTTTAACAATTTAAGTTGAAATAACTTAAACATCCAAGTCGATTGTACTGCAAAAGTTCAAAATTTGCCTTTTTGTTTTTTACAGTGCAGTTATTGTAATTACTGTAATAAGTATGTACATAATGGGGAACAGGATGGTAAAATAAAGTGTTAACAATTTGGGGGAGGAAAAAATTACCAACAAGTATAGTACTATCATGATTATTTGGGCATGTAAAAATATAAGTTTTTTGAACACTGTAACACCTCAGACCCTGAACAGTTCATCCCTCCACCAGAGGGAGCCATCACCAGAGTTCTAGTGACACTTCCTGTCTGTAGCCTCACTTCCTGTTTGTAGCTTTAAAGCCATGTGCTTCAGTGAACTCTTTGCGAAGTATTGCCAGTTTATTCTGCCTTACCAAGCGGTTACCATTGTCATTTGTCTTTTCTCCTGTTTTGACCTGTTTGCCTGTTCACTGGATTTTCCCTTTGACTAACGTTTGGAGTTTGTTTGCTGTCTGCCTGCCGATTGAGTTTCTGACCCCTGCCTGTACTTTGATCACGTCCTTGCCTGCCGTTTTGAGTTGTGATATCTGTTCCTTAATCTTTGACAATAAAATCCCTCTGCAACATGGATTCTAATCTGCCTTCAGCTATGGGTTCGTTACAAACACACACTATGGTTATATCATGGTTTTTTAGACATGGTAACATGGTAATGCCAAGGCCTTTTGGACATGTGACATGTTATTTTACATGGTAGCATGGCAGTACTATAGGTATTTAGACATATAAGGCTTGTTTGAGATGCGCCTTGCCTCGCCTGAAATAAAGGCGAGACTAGGCGGCTGCAGTGAGGGGAGGAGTGAAAAAAGTTCAGGCAAGCCGGACAGTTCTCTCCTCTCGTAGTGGATCAGACACCTGCGAGATGAGTTGCGGATATCGCGGGATTCACACTCGTGCGCTCTGTTGCTGATAAACTGGATGTCATTTAAGTTCTGTTGCTTTTATATGAAAATAAATATTATGAACAAAACACCCAAAGTTTTTGTTATTTATTTCCATTCGAAAGGCCTGTTTATCAAGCATTTTTACTTTAATTACATACATGTTTTTATATATTTTTATTAATATGACAACAATCACATAACCAACAGAGAGATCGCACTCTCTGAGAGTTTGAGAATATCCACACATAATTTATACACATAAAAACATGATATCAGAGTTTTAAAATCAAATATTTTAAAAAGCAACCTTACATCACGGTTGTTTAAACCAATAAGCATTAAGCTGTGTCGTCAGCAAGTCGTTTCCCATCATGCTTTTGCTCCGCGCAGTCGATGGAGAGCAACTGCGCTCGACTGCAGAATCCGACACATCCGCCTCGCCATCGCGAGAGATTTTTGACATACGTCGGCATGACATCAGAGCAAGGCGGACCGCCCTCGGACACATTTCTAACCGGCATGCATCTCGCGCTGATCACCGGTGATCGGTTCTGCGCAGATTTTGCTCATCTCAAACAAGCCTATACTCTGGTATTACCATGGTTTTATAGTCATGATACCATCGCATGATACCCATTTTTAGGAATTTACTTTTTTCGACAATACCACACTGTCAAAAAAAAAAAAAAAAAAAAAGAGTACAAAAAGTGGCCATCACTGGGGTGGTACCCTTAAAGGTACATTTTTGTACCTCTAAGTCAGGGATAGTCAAGTTCAGTCCTAGAGAGTTGATGTCCTCCAGAGTTTAGCTCTAACCCTTCTAAGCCACCACAGTATAAAACTTGTGGCTCCCAGCATGCATTGCAGCATTAAGTTTGTCACCATTGTTGAGATTCTCCCCATGTGAATACAATCATGGACATGGTACCATGGTATTCTTTTAAGTACCACAAAGATTCCATTAACAATAATGGATGCCGCTGAATTTCTCTTTGGTGCATGAGAAATAAACGTGTATAAGTGTGTCTGTGCACAAGCACACTTCATTCTATGATTCTCAATATGTGCACGCTCTCTTGCCCTCAAATTGCACCCGTGATCTTTCGAGAACCGAGAGCTTAAGGCAAACGTTACCACTGACTGCCCGATGAATTAACTCTGCTCTCAAAGACATTCACACTGCTGAGGGTCAGACCCGCCAACAGAACTCCACCCTGGGCATGGTGAGCGTGGCGGACCCCTGGTGCCACACAAACACCATCAGATCCACCAGTCTGGCCCGCAGCCCAAACACAGCCTGACTCTGACAGCAATGGCTCTGTTGGAACAGCATGGCTTTGGTTCTACTTCTACATTTGATCAGGCCTCTGAAGAACAGCGGGCCCAGCGAGAGCCCAGAGCTCCCCCGTATGACCGTACGTTACGCCTTGTATGGATTTCATAAGTCACTTTTGACAGATTGCTCAAAGCACTGCCATATACAGCGAGAGAACGAATGATTGTTTTACAAGTGAAGTGTGTACGGTTGTGCACAGCTATAATGTGGTGAACCCAGCTCAGCAGAAATCCAGTATCCTGTTACATCCAAGATGAGTTACTGATACAGACACAAATGATCATAAAACACATCTCAGTTCTCACAACAATCTCTGCTTTCAATTTAGGTCTAGTTTGTCAGCTGTGACAGATGTGGCTTAATTCCACTTGTAGGATCTTTTATCAGGGTTATGAGGGCAAAAACTGGGCAAATGAGCGCAAATAATGTGGGAGTTAATATAACTATATTTTCCATTATTACTTTACTATATCCTATAGCTAAGATGAACTAAAGGAGCAATCTCTTTTTAATCTTTGTTAATGCTAGTTACTAAAAAATAACTGGTCATTGTTTGTTCATGTTAACTCACTATGTTAACTGATAGTTTTGATTTGATTGATACCAGTGTATTAGTAAATGTTGAAATTAACCAGAACTAAGATTAATAAATAGTATAGAAAATTGATGGTCTGGTTAAAATCAGACCATTCTCAGTAGTAACTGAGTTATGGTCTGGCAAAGCTTCATAGACAAATCATTTCCAGGAACGTCACCAACGGATGATGACGTATGCAGAGCGATGGAGAATCATTGAGACAGCAACTCTCTGTTTGTGATTTTGAGGAAGATGTTGCAATGGCTTCTGATGACTTTTGCCGTTGTTGTAAAAGAAATATGATAATAACTGGGGTCCACCGCCACTCCATCAACATTTTTTGCCAAATTTGGAACACCTAATAGCATTTCAGTCCAAATGAAACATCTCGGATTGACGTTGGAACAGAAAACATCAAGCTGATCGCATTTGCTGATCGCATTTGCCCCTGTTGTAAGGCATTTGTATTGCGATTAGAACGCGATTTGCAATATATTGAAAATAAAATAATATTGAGGAGTCTTTGGAAAATTGTGTCTCACAAACTTTATTAAAATTCAGTCATTTCAGATGTGTTAGAACATTTTCAGACTTTAGTATAGTTCCGCTAGTTATTTATTTACAATTATTTACATTTTTACATGATAACCAGATCTAGTGTGATGAAATAAGCAGAGAAAGGCCAGATCCAGAGCTGCTGTGTGGTGTTAGCACATGATCACACTCCCCATCCTCCTCATCAATGTAGCCCGTGTAATCCACAGCTGGTAGCCGAGTGTTGTTCTTTGCTCGGGTTTTAAGAAAAGGAAAAGTTTAAATCAGTTAAAACAGACGTGATAGCTGATTCGAACGAGTGATATTCCACAGCGGCATCCATCTAATATAATACAAAATCTGTTCACCATCGCTGCGCTGTCATCATCATGTAAAGCCCGCCCCAACGTTTCTGATTCCGATTTTGACGGATTAGAAATGGGTTTGAATGAACTTTTCCAGACTACTTGTAGAGCAAATTTAAATTTGCGGGAAGTTGTCTGGGTTTTCCCAGGCTAGAGGATTGAGCAATAAGTACCAAAAATCGTTTGGGAAATCCTTTTTCAGGCGACTCAGTGTACATTTGCATCAACATTTGGGACAATCAGCGGCGCTAAATCGTTTAACGACCCAATTTTACTGATCAGACATTCACGAGAATGTGTGCAGGTGGTGTGCTTCTTGTCGTGAATGTCAGTTGGTGAATCCACCGGCCGCTCCAAAAGTGCCCTCTTCCTCTCAAATGAATTGGCATAGACCTCATCGGGCCATTAGACCACGAGAGCATCATTTTGCATTTGTCTTGGTTGATTATGTAACACAACACCCTGGAGATGTGACAGTCTGCAACATTTTAACAAAAGTTTTGTTTAATCTCCCCCATGGGAATCTCGAAAGAGATTCTCTCTGATCAAGGCACAGCGTTTATGTTGAAGATCTAAATTATGATGCAATTGGAACAGACCAATTCAGATATACCACCTCAATGTCCTAAAAAATTGAGCGAGTCAGTAATCCTGGCAATGGTAGTAAGCGGAGAGGATGCTCTCAGGCCAGAAGTGAGCACTAAACTCCAATCTATTGCTCTGGCTCTGGGGGGAGATGACCTCTCACCCATGGAGCTCAGCCAGGTTGCAGAGTTTGCAGATGTGTTCTTGCTTCTGCTTGGTCAAACAAACCTCATTCTGCACCAGATTGAGATAGCCAACCATGTTGGTTACCTGAACACAAAAAGGTGGTTCAGAAAGAAATAGAAGCCATGCTAGATATGGGAGTATCCCACAGCGATGGGGCAAATGTTTGTAAAACTCCTCTATAAAAAATAATAATAATAATAAATCAGGTCTCCAATTGAAAATGTTCTAGTTCTAGTGAATGTCACATTGAATTTCTGTGCATGAAATTGTATCAAATCACAGAAATTCAACTTGGCCAACTGAAAAATGTAGATGGAACCAGTCACTAGAATGTTTTAATTGGAGGCCTGAAATGTTTCACAGTGTGACGGCTTAGTCTGATTCTGAATTATCGAAGGGATATTGGCTGATCCCCTTATCACCCCTATCCAAAGAAAATCGACGGCTTCCCAGCCTGAGTTCGGCTTGGGTGGAATGTGGCAAAGAGGTGGTTCAGCAAGGTCTTTAGCGAGAGAGAGAGGCAGAGGAAAAGTTATGCGTAAGTGGGTCAAGTGCAAATGACAAACGCTTGGGTCTTGTTTCAGTAATTGGTGTGGAGAAAAAAAAACAAAGCGATTTAGAGAGAGACTGGACTGAGACGTCATGCTTGGATCCGGGAGACTGAGAAAAACCATGAATGTATTAAAAGTTTGATTTATGCAGAACCTGGAGACCACAACTGTTCATTTTGTGATTTCTTTGAAGAGCAATAAAATCCCCAAGTCTCACTAAGTCAACCCATGTCTTCTTCCTTCCATTCAGTGAACCTCATCACAATTAGCACTCAGACTTCTTTGGCCATTTTAAAGTAAGGGCAATTCACTCAAACACTTTAAGATACGCTTTAAACTTCTCCTCTCTGGATGGCTTTTCAAACCCTCTAAGTGGTTCTTGAGCGGCCTACAACTATAAGAGCCGTATTCAAAGTTTTTTTTTTTTTATCAGAATCAATGCAATACATTCCAATCTAATGTTTCAAATCAACTTTCCAAAGGAAATACCCCCTTACTAACCAAACTAGCCACTAAACAAACTTTTAACTCATCTTTACACATTGTTCTAGAGATGGAAATATAATAATACTGAGAAATCAGAAACAAATAATTTTTCAAAGATGCCCATCGGCTGTCAACTGCAACCAAGACAAGAAGGCAAGCACATGAACAAATGTTACGCATTAACATGTGTTCTTCCACCGACATTGCCTGTGCAAATCCAAGGGAATTGCAGATCCACACCTGATGCTCACTGGTGGAGCATTTAGTGTGCTTTAAAAACATTTCAGTGACAGTCTTTGTCTGGTCTTGAATGCTGTATATACATATATACATATACATATATATATACACTGAAAAAAGGTGTGTTGGATTTACATGATTTAATCATGTACATGGGTTCCACACACATGTACATCGCTTCCACATTCCACAATTAAGTTAAACAAATATAATTTGTTTACTTCAACATCATGGAATGAAGTAATTTTCAAGTAACCCAATTGAGTAGTCTCAAAATATTTTTTGTATAGCTCCCAAACAACAGTGGTGTGCATCGGGGGACTTGAAACCCTGTCTCTTAAATCAAAGTTTATATTGTTTTTGTATATTTTTGTAGTCACTTGGTTGATTTATAAGACTGTACTAATTAGCTTTCATTCTATTAGCCAGCAATAGCACATAATGAACATGTCAAGTCAAGTGCTATAAAATGCTCTTTAATGACTTTAATGCTGTCTCAGTCCACAGCCTAAAGCAATTGCTCCGTTATTCTCTACTATGGTAGTAATCCAGTATAATTTAAATGGTCCTAATTATTCCAACATACTTGATTGACATTAAACACTATTAAAGGGGGGGGGTGAAACACTCAGTTTCAGTCAATCTCATGTCAATCTTGAGTACCTATAGAGTAGTATTGCATCCTTCATATCTCCGAAAAGTCTTTAGTTTTATCATATTTATAAAAGAAATATGGGCTGTACCGAGTCTTTCCGGAAAAAACCAAGCACCTGGAGGCGTATCGTGTGGGCGGAGCTAAAGAATGACGAATGTGCACAAAGCGGTGACGTCCTCAAGCGTGGAGAAACCCATCGCTATCTCAGCTAATACAGATAATGATCCACAATCAAATCTGAGGCTGAAATAAATTGAACAGGAGAAACGGCAACATCAGGATGTCCGTCCCTGTGGTATGTACTGTATTTAGGGGGCTTTGTGTGTCTTTACGCGCAGTTTATGAGGACTTGATTCGGTTTATGGACTATTGTATGTGACTAGACCTTAGAGGTAGCAAGCAAAACGGTTTTGCACGTCAGAGTCAGACTAGTGTTATACAGAACAACAATGGAGTAACCGTTAGCGCATTTGAATGACGAAGCACGCGATCGTATCGTTTACTGATGTTTACTCATGCGACGGTAGCCAATAGCAGAGACATTTGAAGTTGATTTACTCACCGGCTGCTTCCAAAGCAGGACCGAAACTTTATCGCTGGGACCGCTCTGTCAAAAACACACTTCTTTGTTATGATTTGGTGAAGTCCTGTGACAGCAGTGACCGTGGAAATCCACTTTGCGACGCGACTGAAGCGATGCCTTGAAGCTTCCCGTCATTTCTGCGTTCAAATCGGTTCAAATGCAGCGCTGCCTTCCCGTAATGCTGTGCTGAAGCGTTGAAGTCGCTCGACGTCACCCATAGGAATAAAGTGGAGCGCAGCGCGTCATAAGTGTTCACGGACGACTGGAACTGCACCTGAGAGACTGTTTACGGCGTGCATTTCCTCTCTCTCGCTCTAGTCACATGCGCGTGCACCCTACCGGGAGAAGAGCCCGTACAGCCCATACAAGGACCTTCCGATCTATTTAACATCAAGTAGACCCATACTCGAAAAAAAACTCGCCGAAACTTGTGAGAAACCGGAAGGAGTATTTTTAACACAGAAATACTCCATCAAACGTCCAACATTAGTTTTTGAAACTTTGTCTATGTTTAGGATGGGAATCCAAGTCTTTAAAGGTGTAAAAAGCTCAGTATGCATGAAACAGCATTTCACCCCCCCTTTAAACAATATAAAGTCTCCCTCTTATCTAATTTTGCCCAAAAAATCACATAATAATACTTAAGTTCAACAATTTTACTCTTCTCGTCAAGTCCCAAGCAAAGCATGAACTACAGTTTTAGCAAAAATAATTTTCTTAATTGGTTCACATTCACCCCCAATAATGCAATCTAGTAGATTGCACATTTTAGAGAATTACAATACAAGAAATCTCATTTAAAAGATAAACACAATTGTGTTGTGTAGATAACAATATGATGAAGTAAATTGTACAATGTGTTTTCCTGCTTTATATATATATATATATATATAGACACAAACACACACACACACACACACTTACACACACACACACACACACACACACACACACACACTGTGTGTAGGCTATATATACTACACATATGAAGGCTTAATGCTGGTGGTCCCCCTCACAATGTTATTTATTGTCTTTAGGCCATAATAAGTCCATCTGGTTTTGATTGTGCTTCCAGAACCCCCTCTTACCCTGGAGAGAGGTAAATCAACAAAGGGCTGATGGAAAAAGGGAAGGGGAGAAAGTGGACAAACTTCTTATTTCATTCTGGACACTCACATAATACCTGTGGAGCAGACACGAAGAAACACCGGAACAGAAATCATTTCAAGTGATAGTTTGCACACGCATCACAATAAAACATTAAAGGTGGGGTAAGTCTTATTTCAAAACCGTTTTACAAAACGAAATCAGGCCAAGGGCAATAACAAACTTGTAGCCAATCAACAGGTAAGGGGCGTGTCTAATATTGATGGCGAGAAGAGAGGCTCATTGCAACTCATTATTCAAAACACACGAGTCACACATAACGGACATTAGCCGAGAACTAATATATGCGATCGTATTGTCACTTACTTCGATGATAAAGACCTGTTAATTTCCACACCGTATGGAGCATCTAAATCTCCTCACTGCCTGTTTTAGCGTCAGCTCACAAAATGTGTCTCACAAGTAAGATACTATACTCTAATATATGCTTGTTTCCTCTTTTTATGATTTATATAACCCTTATCCGGTCATAATTATATTATGTAGTTAGCTTGACTATCGAGCTTGTGTACTATCGAGTTGTTCATGAGAACGGTTTGTGTTTTTGTGATCGCTAAAACTCTAATCTGGTCATAATTGTAATATGTTTTAGCTGGAATATCGTGCTTGTGTACTTTCGATTTGTCAGGAGAACGGTTTGTGTTTTTGTGATCGCTATAACTAATATTGTCATAATTGTAATATGTTCATTAGTTGGACTATCGGCTCCTGTTCTATCAAGTTGTTTGTAATGACGTTCGTAGATGGGAAGGAAGGAGGCGGGAACCGACGAACGTTCAACAAACTTTTATTAATTCAAAATAAATAAACAAAACGAAAGTAAAGTAAAACCGCAGGCAGCCCCTCACGGACGACTGCCCGCAAACACACAAAATAAAACGTGGGCAGCCCCTCACGGACGACTGCCAGCTAACACAAACACACGTAAAACAAAACTAAACATAAACTCAAGGCCTGGTCCTCTCTCCTCTTCCGCTGTCCTTGCTCCTCCTTTTATGCTCCCGTCACATGGCCGCGAGACGAGACCGGTGTGCCACGCAGCTGGCACTCATCAACATTAATCAGCCGAGAGGCTCTTCCTCGCGGTGCTATGCGATGGTGCTGGACGCCCGGTAGATGGCCCGATCCTCCTCCGCCCCCTGGCGGCCAGCGGTGGCTCCTCCGATTGAGGGCAGTCGGCAGCGAGCTCCGCGTTCCCTGCTCCTCCCCGTTCCAGCGGATGGCAGCAGGCTCCGGCCCACGGTGAACGCTGGCAACTCCTCCGCTCCCTCCAGGACGGCCACCACCCCACCTCGACCCAGGGGCACGGCAGCGAGCTCTCCGTCCCACCGGTCTTCACTCGCTCCAGCACCACTGCCTCGGGCAGTCACTCGCGGTCTTTCATCATCCGCGCTGCCCGAACTCCTCAGCACCGCGATCCCCCTCAGCAGCGAGGGCTCTCCGACAGCGCGTCCCTCCTTCCTCCCGGGTTTCGGCACCAATGTAATGACGTTCGTAGATGGGAAGGAAGGAGGCGGGAACCGGCAAACGTTCAACAAACTTTTATTAATTCAAAATAAATAAACAAAACGAAAGTAAAACCGCGGGCAGCCTCTCACGGACGACTGCCCACTAACACAAACACACGTAAAACAAAACTAAACATAAACTCCAGGCCTGGTCCTCTCTCCTCTTCCGCTGTCCTTGCTCCTCATTTTATGCTCCCGTCACATGGCCGCGAGACGAGACCGGTGAGCCACGCAGCTGGCACTCGTCAACATTAATCACCGGCCCGCTCTCGCGGTCCCTCGCCCCGCTGCCTGTCACACCACATTGTTCATGTGAAGAACGGTTTGTGTTTTTGTGATGGATATTCACTTTTTCATTGAATATTTAACCTGGATTAGTAACACACAGATTCTGCCATTGTTACCAAAAAAAAACCCACTTACCCCACCTTTAACAGGACCAGGTTTGGATACACAAACTTTGCCTGGCCTCACAGATCTTAGTTTTCCTTATCAAAAATCACTGTTAAATCATGATGTTACTGTCAGGTATTCTGAAATGGAGGACCCAGATGCAGAGTGAACAATAATTGACACTTTATTAACAAGACAAGCTTGGGAGACAACACCAGGCAGGGCGATGGTGGAACAATCCAGGCAGGAACACCAGGAATCTGAGGCTTGATGTTCTCTCACTGAATCAGCTCCAGTTTTTGCTGTCAGGCAGTAGGAGACAGTGGCCAGAGAAAACTCAGGGCAGGAACCAACACAAGACACACACAAGACAACAAGAAATAACAGAAAAACTAACAACTATAACTAAAATGATTTTTAAAGAAAAACAAAACTCATTAGTAACTGGAGCTAGCAAAAAACAAAACCAATCTCTATAAATGCCTGAACTAAAAAGGGGAAAACTAGAAATAAATGAAATAAAGCTAAGCTATCCAAAACAAGAAAACTGAACAAATAAGGCTAGGGAGAATTACCAAAATAAAGCCTGGAAAAAATGAGCAAAATAAAATCAGAAACTTAACAAGACTAAAAATTCAGGAACAAAGAAAAAAAACCTGCATGTACAAAACAATTGCACACAAATGCAACGAACCAGCAAGGACATGAGGGAAGGTAGCACAATATAAAAAGACTAGAGCACAAGGATCAGGCGAACGCAATTATACCCCTTTTCCAGCAAGAATAGCTGGTGCATTTCTTCAACACAAACTTGTGATCGTCATTTTTTAAATAGCAGCTAATCGAGCTAACAGCTGGTCAAATGTAACATCCATCCATCCAAATCCCGGTCAGCTTCACGAATGTGTTGGGTTCGCGGCGTTTTGATGCCGATGTAGGATCATATAATTTAATGAGGCATTGTTGATGGAAGGGTTTTTCCCTTGCGGGAGACCAATCACCGTATGACATCAAAGTAACATTACAGCGAGATGCAAACAACTTATGCTTTTGAATCGGTCACGCGGTATTTTGATATCATACACGGATCGGTCCGTGCAGCACTGATGCATCTCGAACAAGCCTGTCGTGTCTGTATTTCCCGCTGCCTGTGACGTAAGACCTGGCTCTGTGGTGGCTCTATAGCCTGTGGAAAGCCAAGCCGGTTCTTAAAGGCTCTTCAGTCGAACCAACTTAGAACTGGCACTAGCACTGGCTCTGACCTAGCACCCTGTTCATTCTGGTGGAAAAGGGGTATTAGTGAAAAAAACAAGGGGGTGTGGTAACAGCAAATGAGGAGGGGTAAGGAACACATGACAAACACAAAGACAGACGGATACATCTGCTAAGACACAACACAAACATAGAAATATTAAACAATGACAACACAGACAAGAATGCCTGGGCAGAACCCTGACAGTTACTTCTGGCTTTAAGTTGTAAAAAATGATTTATAATACAAGTATGGAGGAAAGTGTATCTGTAGAGGAATACACTGAGTGCATCAATACCAATAATGATGTTCCAACTATTTTGGGAAATATTTTCACAGAAATAAGGATCTTTAATTGGAAAATGTGTCACCATATAGACTGTATGTGTATTCAGGAATTTAGGTGTTTCAATTAGACTCATTTCTTCAGGTGTATAACATTAAACCATGCAGTCTGCATTTTCAAACAGAAAAATTGGGTCTTTCGGAAGAGCTCTGTGAACTCTGTGAAGAGTGGAATAGTGATAGGATGTCACCTTTGCAATAGGCCAGTTTGTGTAATGTCATTCCTGTTAGATATTCCATGGTCAACTGTAAGTGGTATTATTTGAATGTGGAAGCATTTAGGAACAGCAATGAAGCGGAAGACCACGTAAAGTCACAGAGAGGGGTCACCAAGTGCTGAAGCATGGGTTTCCATGGCCAATCAGAAACATGCAAGCCTCACATTACCAAGAACATTGCCAAGCATCGGATGAAGTGGTGTAAAGCATGCCAACGTAAAACGTGTTCTGTTGAGTGATGAACCACACTTCTCTGTTTGGCAGGCTGAGTCTGGGTTTGCTGGATGCCAGGGGAACGTTACCAGGAGGATGGATAATGGTATGGGGCTGTTGTTCAGGGTTTGGGCTTGGCCCCTTAGATCCAGTGAAGGAAAATTTTAATGTGTCAGCATAATAAGACATTTGGACAATGCAATGCTCACATAATTGTGGGAAGAGTTTGGGGAAGTCCCTTAATCCAGAATGACTGTGTCCCAGCAAGGACCATACAAATATGGTTGGATGAGTTTGGTCAGGAAGACCTTGACTGGCCTACACAAAGCCCTGAACTCAACCCCAACAAACACATTTGTGATGAACTGGAATGAGCCAAGCCTTCTTGGCCAGCATCAGTGGCTGACCTCACATATGATCTACTGGATGAATGGACAAAAAATCCCACAGAAACACTACAAAATCTTGTGTAAAGTCTTCCCAGAAGCAATAAAAGCCGAGAACTTGCTATTAATGCTATTAAAGTCCCTTTTGGTTTAATGGTCAAGAGTCTCAATACTTTTGCCCATATAGTGTATATATTATAGTAGATATTTATATAGACTGAGAGACAGACAGACATGGAAAAGCTTTCATCTACACTATATTGTCAAAGTATTGTGACACCCCTCCAAATAATTTAATTCAGAAAGAAAGAAATGTGAAAGAAATGGTCAGTGAATTTAAGCGTTGCCATCTGTGTCCATTCATGAAATTGTCCCTCTAGTAAATAGTACACGGTCAGTTGGGTGGAGCGTGTGTGAGAAGTGATTTAATTGCTCTGCTCAATGGCTCGTCGGTTCTCAGTATCGAACATGTCCAAAAGAAACGGTTTTCGATTCTGTACTGCTGATCCGAGAACTGTTGTACGTTCAGTTACACGTGCATGCTCAGTATCAGCTGCTTGTGAGTTCATCAGTTCTCTCAGCAAAACATGACTCAGTTCAGTGAACAGTTGGAGTTACAACATATAATTCAAGACATTATTTTATTTATATTGGGAGGGACTGTCACTCATGCCAGAAAGGGAGTAGCTAAAGTAACTTGTGGGATCAGCGCTGATTTGAGACGCGAACCGTTTAGAATGATTCAGTCGGATTTGGTGAACTGGTTCGACTGGACATCACTAGAGTGATGATTGGCTCACAAGTGAAGAAGAAAGGGTTCACATTTGTGCCTTTCCAAACTGTGGCAACAGAATGCGAAAATTTGCAGCGAACACTTTGACAAGGATGACTGACTTACACAGACACAACACAGCCGGGCCCGTTTAAGAAAAATGCCATTCTGTGGTCGAAGATGGGTGCAACCACTGTGGAGGTAATGCAGACTTTACTTATCCTTCCATTTGGGCACACACGGCTTGAGGAAAGATGTGCAGTAATAAAATCATCACGCTTTACACACACATTGTTCCTCCCAACTGGACTATTTACCTTTTGCCGGCTACAACTGAGTTCCCACGGGACTTCAGCACGAGATACAGCTAGCCGTCTAAAACACAATTTAGGTGAATTTAAACAATGGCTAAGTGGCTAAACACGTTGTCATGTAAGGCACCTGTTCATGTTGGACAGACATTTTATTTGCATTTTGTGTCAAGCCTCAAGAGGCACAAATACACCCTTTACGTTTATGCCCCCATAGCTGCTGTTTTAGTCTGGGCATCAACTGTAATAGCTCCGTGTTGCAAGCGCCAATCAGGTTCATTTAAAAAAAAAAATAATAATAATAATAATTAAAAAAAAAAAAAAAAAAAAAAAAAAAAAATATATATATATATATATATATATATATATATATATATATATATATATATATATATATATATATATTGTAGCAAAGTTCGTTAATAGGAGGAAGGAAGAGGACACGGGGGTCGGCTAGACGGTTGATGCTTTCTTTATTTATTCTCATTTACTGTCAAAACACACTCAGGGGTGTATAGTTTCTCTTTCTCAATGTCACAACGATCACTTCCGGGTCGGCACTTCCGGGTTCCGGTTACTCAGTCTCTGGGGTTTGTGCATCAACCGTCCGTCTCTCTCTCTCCTTGGTCTCTGGTTCCACCGAGGTTTTATACCCTCTCCGCGCTCATTACTGGAACAAGAGACAGGTGTTATTAATCTGCGTCCAACCCACTCACTTACCGCTCGTCCCGCGGCCCTCTCTCCCGCTGCAGACCTCGCTGAACCACGCCCCCCTTGCCACATACCCCCACCGCCCGACTCAGGCCGGGGAGCCGTCCGGCCTGCAGCCCCCCCCCCCCCCATTTCTGGAGAGGAAATCGGCCACAGCCATCTGAGCACCCGGCCTGTGGACCACCTTGAACTTAAACGGCTGAAGAGCCAGATACCAACGGGTGATCCGCGCGTTGGTATCCTTCATGCGGTGGAGCCATTGGAGAGGAGCGTGGTCCGAACAGAGAGTGAACTCCCGCCCCAGGAGGTAATAGCGGAGAGTGAGAACGGCCCATCTGATGGCCAAACACTCCTTCTCTATGGTGCTGTACTTAGCTTCCCTCTTGGAGAGCTTACGGCTAATGTACAGCACCGGCCGCTCTCCCCCCTCCACCTCCTGGGCCAGGACTGCGCCCAGCCCCCTGTCCGACGCGTCAGTCTGCAACAAGAAAGGGAGAGAAAAGTCAGGGGAGTGTAAAAGCGGCCCGCCACATAGAGCAGCCTTCACTTGGGTAAAAGCCTGTTGACACGGCTCCGTCCACTGGACCGTATCTGGTAGCCCCTTTCTAGTAAGATCAGTCAAAGGGCTGGTGAGGTCCGAATAATTTGGTATAAACCGTCTATAATATCCCGCCAGCCCCAAGAACTGTCTTACCTCCTTTTTGGTCTTGGGCCTCGGACAGGTTGCAATTGCTGCGGTCTTATCAATTTGGGGACGCACCTGCCCATGACCCAAGTGGAAGCCCAGATACCTTACTTCCACCCGCCCAATCGCACACTTCTTCGGATTGGCCTTGAGCCCCGCTCCCCTCAGCGACCTCAGGACCGCCCTCACATGCTGCATATGCCGCTGCCAATCGTGACTATAAATCACTATGTCATCCAGGTACGCAGCAGCATATGCAGCATGGGGACGCAAAATCCTATCCATGAGTCGCTGGAAGGTTGCGGGTGCCCCGAACAAGCCGAAAGGAAGCGTGACAAATTGGTGTAATCCAAACGGCGTGGTGAAAGCTGTTTTTTCTTTGGACAATGGAGACAAGGGGATCTGCCAATAGCCCTTTGTTAAGTCCAGTGTCGAATAAAATCGAGCCGTGCCTAACCGATCAAGCAACTCGTCAACCCGCGGCATTGGATACGCGTCGAATTTCGACACAGCGTTCACCTTGCGGTAGTCCACACAGAACCTGACCGAACCGTCTGTTTTGGGAACCAAAACTATCGGGCTCGCCCAGTCACTGTTGGACTCCTCGATTACTCCCATGTCGAGCATTGCGCCTAATTCGTCCTGAACTACTTTTTTCTTGTGTTCAGGCAAGCGATACGGCCGGCTGCGAACTACCACGCCCGGCTCGGTCTCGATATGGTGCTGAATCAAGTCGGTACGTCCCGGTAGGGGCGAGAACACGTCAGCGAACTCCGCCTGCAATTTCGATAAATCAGTGAGTTGTAACGGTGAGAGGTGATCTCCCCCAGGGGCCAACGCGACTGATTGCGCTTTAATGCTCGCCTCTGGCCCGAGATCATCCTCTCCCCCGATCACCGTTGCCCACAACACCGATTCCACCTCATTCCATTTTTTTAGCAGATTGAGGTGGTATATTTGACGTGCCCCGTTCCTATCGGATCGTATCACTTCATAATCGAGTTCACCTATCTGTCGTGCGACCTCAAACGGCCCCTGCCACTTTGACATTAATTTTGAGCTCGACGTTGGAAGTAGAACGAGCACTTTCTCTCCCGGTGTGAATTTGCGTAGTTTAGTACCCCTGTTATATGACCGGCTCTGGCGGTCCTGGGCTTGCAACAAATTCTCCCTAGATAGCCGCCCCAATGTGTGGAGTTTTGTTCGCAAGTCCATGACGTACTGAATTTCGTTTTTGGCCAACGAAGGCCCCTCCTCCCAAGTTTCTCGTAGGACGTCCAGCACCCCCCGTGGCTGCCGACCGTAGAGAAGCTCGAAGGGGGAAAACCCCGTGGAGGCTTGCGGGACCTCGCGCACAGCAAATAAGAGGGGTTCTAACCACCGATCCCAATTTTTGGCGTCTTCCTGTACGAATTTACGGATCATGGATTTAAGAGTGCAATTAAATCGTTCGACCAAGCCGTCTGTTTGTGGGTGATAGACGCTGGTTCGAATGGATTTAATGCCCAATAATCCGTACAATTCGCTTAACGTGCGTGACATAAACGCCGTGCCTTGATCAGTGAGGATTTCCTTCGGAATCCCCACCCGGGAGATTAAACGAAACAGTGCGTCCGCAACACTCTTCGCCGAGATGTTGCGGAGAGCCACTGCTTCCGGATATCGTGTTGCGTAGTCCACGATAACTAGCGCAAAACGATGTCCGCGTGCGGATCGCTCTAATGGCCCGATGAGGTTTATCGCAATTCTCTCGAAGGGGACCTGCATTAATGGAAGGGGGCGCAATGGCGCTTTTGGGGCGGCCAGTGGATTCACCAACTGACATTCCGGACAAGACGCGCACCACCTGCGCACATTGTCATGAATGCCTGGCCAAAAAAATCGGGTCATTAAGCGATTCAGTGTGGCCGCCTGCCCCAGGTGGCCCGCCATTGGATTAGAGTGAGCCGCCTGGAAAAGCATTTCCCGGCGGCTCTTTGGTACTAATAACTGGGTTGTATCCACTTTTGTCTGAGTGTCTTGGGTCACTCGATACAACCGATCCTTAATTATGGCAAAATAAGGATACGTGACGGGCAATGCGGGTTGGAGAGACTGACCGTCGATAGAGCGGACCTGCTGAAATGCATGTTTTAGGGTCTCATCTTGAGACTGCTCCAGAGGGAAGTCATCGCGGTCCGAGAGAATCAGTCTCTCGACCCCGCTCGGTTCCTCTGAAGCTGTTCCCAAGGGTCCCGTATCAGTCTCTCCAACCTGCACTCGCACCGCCCCGTTCCTAGCCTTGTTTTCCCAAGCGGCATCCGCGCATAACGACCCTAATAATGCCGAAAAGGCGGGCCAATTCGTCCCCAGAATTAGCGGATGCCGGAGGTGGGGACTAACCGCCACCTCAACACTATGCTTTTTCCCCCTAAACTGTATCGTGACCGGGACAACCGGATATTCCACCACATCCCCGTGCACACACCGCACCTTAACCATGCGGCTTGTATCCAATGCCCCAGGCTGCATCAGGCTTTGATGGATCGAGGTTTGGTTACATCCTGAATCCACCAAGGCCTGATATGTACCCCCCTTGATACTTACAGGAATTTGGTACTCTCCTGCTTGATCGGGGGTGGTCCGCTGGACGTCCGGGATCCGGATCATTGTCCCGATGTCCATCCTCGGACATCGGTCCACAAAATGATCCGGATCACCGCACCGCCAGCAGGCCAGCCCAGGCTTACCCGCCACCCCTGCGGCGGGGAGTGGGTTGGAAAATGAGCGCGGGGAGGGCGCGGAACCAGAGCCACTATCACCCCCCATCCCCAGCAGCCCCGCCCCCCTGGGCGGAGCCCGCGAACTCCCGAGCGGTCCAGGGCCCATCCCACCCCGGCCTCTGGGGGGAATCCGAGGAGGGCCCGGAGGACGGGACCTAGGGAGAGGGATAGGAGGAGAGGGAGACACAGAGGGGGGAGAGAGAGAGCGAGAGGTTAAAAGGGGTGCGCCGACCCCCGGGCACGCCACCAGGTGGTCCTCCGCCAGGTGGATGGCCGTCTCCAGCGACGTGGGCCGGTGGCACTGGACCCACTCGGCAGTTTTCCTTGGGAGCCGAGCGATGAACTGCTCCAGTACCACCAGATCGACGGTGTGGTCCACGTCGCTTCCGCCGGCCAGGAGCCATCTGCGGCATGAGTCCCGGAGCTGTTGGGCCATCGCGAAGGGTCGACCGGCCTCCCCCCACTCCAGGGAGCGGAATCTCTGTCGGTGTTGCTCCGGGGAGCGGCCGACCCGCTGGAGGATGGCCTTCTTTAGGTCCTCGTACTCCAGGAGGTTCGCCACCGGTAGCTGTTGTGCAGCCGCCTGGGCCTCTCCTGTCAGTAGTGGTATCAGGCGCACCGGCCACTGTGCCCGGGGCCACCCGCAGGCCTCCGCGGCCTTATGGAAGAGGTCCATAAATGCCTCCGGGTCATCCTGTGGCCCCATTTTGTGCAGAGGCACGTGGACCGGTGCGCTGGCGAGCCCGGCGGCTTCGGTTCGAACCTCCCGGTCGATCCAGCTCCGGAACTTCTCGCGGTCCTCTTGCTGGCCTCGGACAATGGCCTCGAAGCGGCGCTCCTGGTCTGCCCGAAGGTCCAGCATGGCTTGATGTTGGTCCTGATGGAGGACCGCGAGGGATGTGATAATGTCCGCAAATGGCGTGGCGGAGGGCGTCTGCATGGCGGCGGCGCTGTCCTACTTCCTCCCGGGTTTCGGCACCAGTGTAGCAAAGTTCGTTAATAGGAGGAAGGAAGAGGACACGGGGGTCGGCTAGACGGTTGATGCTTTCTTTATTTATTCTCATTTACTGTCAAAACACACTCAGGGGTGTATAGTTTCTCTTTCTCAATGTCACAACGATCACTTCCGGGTCGGCACTTCCGGGTTCCGGTTACTCAGTCTCTGGGGTTTGTGCATCAACCGTCCGTCTCTCTCTCTCCTTGGTCTCTGGTTCCACCGAGGTTTTATACCCTCTCCGCGCTCATTACTGGAACAAGAGACAGGTGTTATTAATCTGCGTCCAACCCACTCACTTACCGCTCGTCCCGCGGCCCTCTCTCCCGCTGCAGACCTCGCTGAACCACGCCCCCCTTGCCACATATATATATATATTAGGGCCGGGACTTTAACGCGTTAATTAAGATGAATTAATTATGTAACTTTAACGCGTTAATTAATTACGAAAAAAAAAATTTAACCACACTTATTTTTGCACCGCGGAACGTTTATCGATGAACGAGTTTCGACGGACCGATTATACTGGAACACCAACTAGCGCTCGCTCCGGAGTCACGACAACAACAAACCATGAGTGAACATGAACGTAAAAGGTGATGAGACTGCTTTGCTTGGCCCCGTGGATGGGAAATTTTGTTTTAAAAAACGAAAGATTAGAAGCGTCGTCAAGAGCATGGTTGTGTGCAAGCTATACAACAAGGAATTTGCGTATCACCGCAGCACATCGAGCCTCAAATATCCCAAATAGGCCTATGCTTTTGCTAAACTTAATGGCAAACATTGCGCTGGTCTGCTGGACTGAAATAAATAAACAATATTTTGTTGATTAAGCTTATGTATTCAGTCATTATTCAATGGTATACTAAAAATACATGTGAAAAATTACTTCTCACTGTTCTCAGGTCAAATATTTATATGCAATTAAAATGCGATTAATTTCGATTAATTAATTACAAAGCCTCTAATTAATTAGATTAATTTTTTTAATCGAGTCCTGGCCCTAATATATATATATATATATATATATATATATATATATATATATATATATATATATATATATATAGACTGTACTCACAAAGGTATAGCGATCAAGAGTAAATTAAAAATTCCCCAGAGTTCTCCTTTTAAGGCCCCGTTCTTCGCGTGTTTTCAAAACTTTGATTATGTGTACAGTGTGCAATATAACATGAGTTCATGTTTCGCGTGTAAAAAAAACACCGTATTTTTCACACAATTTACTTATCTGTAAGTAAAGTCCCTCCTGAAGTCCCTCCTTCAGAAATACGTAACGAGTTCTGATTGGGCCAACGTTTCCCGTGTTGTGATTGGACAGCAGCCTAGTGCTTGTTGCCCGGAATGATCCCGCCTCTTACCATAACGGAGAGATGCAAGCGCTGAATGCGCGCTCTTCTCCACGTGAGAGAGCAACAAGACCACGCCCCCTATTTTGCGTGTTCTTGTGGGCGGAGGGTTCGTCAACAAACGGTTCTAGTGACGTCATTCCTGCAAGGAAGTGCCAAACCGGCCATTCGCTGTAGGCTTCGAAAGGGAACTTCTGTTAAATAAAATATCTCACTTGGCATTGAACTTTGAGCTTTATAATTTTACAGGTATTATTTATGCTCTAACAGTAACATTTTACTCTAACTAAAGTTTGAAAGATGGAATCGTGAAGAAACGGAACCTTTAAGAACTGGATGTAATTTAAACTCATGTGCATGTAAAGGCAGGCATCCAAAACAGTTGTCTATATAGTGTGTTCCTAAAAGTACATTTACCTAAATGTACCTAAAAGTACATTTCAGCAGTTTATTTTGAAACACAGAGTCAGGGTGAGAAAGAGTCTGAATATTTTGCTTGCACAACCCTATAACAGATCAGTACACACTGTCCAAGAAAAAGGACAAAGAATGTGGGAGTCATCTTATAATAAAAAGAAACACATGTTAGTTAAGCATGGTAAAAGTATTGCCTAAAATGAAATCATATAAAAATGGTCATAACTACTGGATAATATTCAGAGAACGTCTCTTAATACCTCATATGTACTCAATATGTTATGTTACTCAATGTCTCAAATATGTTACTCATTGTCTGAGGAACATATTTCAGACCGAAAAACGTTACTTTTTCTCGTTAATTTTGATATGCTGATAAAAATAGTTTTAGGCCTGCATTATTGTTCTTGTGCATCGGTGTACTGGTCAAAGCGTTACATGTAAAAGACATAATTAGAATAATATATATTAAACTGTAAAAATTGTAATAAAATAAAATAATTTTGAAGAAATTAACCAAAAGATAAGAACAAGAAGTTATATAAATTGTGAAAAGTAAAGTCTCACCTGTGACACATTAAATATGAGAAACACAAGAAATAAAAATGCAATTACATTAAGATGTCGCATAAAGACCAGTGAATTACCTATCACGCAGGAACTACAGATCCTTCTAAAAAAATTAGCATATTTCATCCGACCAATAAAAGAAAAGTGTTTTTAATACAAAAAAGTCAACCTTCAAATAATTATGTTTAGTTATGCACTCAATACTTGGTCGGGAATCCTTTTGCAGAAATGACTGCTTCAATGCGGCGTGGCATGGAGGCAATCAGCCTGTGGCACTGCTGAGGTGTTATGGAGGCCCAGGATGCTTCGATAGCGGCCTTAAGCTCATCCAGAGTGTTGGGTCTTGTGTCTCTCAACTTTCTCTTCACAATATCCCACAGATTCTCTATGGGGTTCAGGTCAGGAGAGTTGGCAGGCCAATTGAGCACAGTAATACCATGGTCAGTAAACCATTTACCAGTGGTTTTGGGACTGTGAGCAGGTGCCAGGTCGTGCTGAAAAACTAAATCTTCATCTCCATAAAGCTTTTCAGCAGATGGAAGCATGAAGTGCTCCAAAATCTCGTGATAGCTAGCTGCATTGACCCTGCCCTTGATAAAACACAGTGGACCAACACCAGTTGCTGACATGGCACCCCAGACCATCACTGACTGTGGGAACTTGACACTGGGCTTCAGGCATTTTGGCATTTCCTTCTCCCCAGTCTTCCTCCAGACTCTGGCACCTTGATTTCTGAATGACATGCAAAATTTGAGCAACAGTCCAGTGCTGGTTCTCTGTAGCCCAGGTCAGGCGCTTCTGCCGCTGTTTCTGGTTCAAAAGTGGCTTGACCTGGGGAATGCGGCACCTGTAGCCCATTTTCTGCACACGCCTGTGCATGGTGGCTCTGGATGTTTCTACTCCAAACTCAGTCCACTGCTTCCGCAGATCTCCCAAGGTCTGGAATCGGTCCTTCTCCACAATCTTCCTCAGGGTCCGGTCACCTCTTCTCGTTGTGCAGCGTTTTTTGCCACACTTTTTCCTTCCCACAGACTTCCCACTGAAGTGCCTTGATACAGCACTCTTACTCATGATTGCGGTTTTGATTAATGAACCAGGCTGGGAGTTTTTAAAATCCTCAGGAATCTTTTGCAGGTGTTTAGAGTTAACTAGTTTATTCAGATGATTAGGTTAATAGCTCATTTTTTTAGATTTTTTTTACGATAGCATGTAAAGTTATCTTTATTGAAGTGAATTAGATGTATATCGCTGTCATGCATAAATTAATTCTATTTTTTTTGCAATTTTACACATAATAATCCACAATGATCATTACACAAAAATTGCACTTCAAAATAACACTTTCAATATTTTTTAAGACTCCCTAAAATTTTACATATAACGTTTTTGTTAGGGGAGCCCATGTCTTATTTAGGGGAGCCGAGCACCTCCTAGCTCCTCCGAAGTGTGTACCCTGATTGAAACTATAACTTTAAAGGTACATTAACATTTGCTACCAAGTGTGTTTTAGACGTCTAACAACAGCTCTGTAACAAATGACAAACCATGTAACTGTGGTCGAAAAGTGTCTTCTGTAGTGCCCTCTGCTGGACACAAATGAGCACTGTGAAATGGGTTGAGGAGCGACTCTGCTTCATAAGGATTCAGTGACTCTGAAAGCTTGTGTTACAGTTCAACACAGACATGGAATCAACTCACATGAGACCACCAACAAGATATCTGCACTGTAAGTGCTTGTTCAACTCTTTGGTAGGTCGTGCTTTTATTTAGCATGCTTTCATATGCTATATTACATTCTTAGAATAGTAGTTCTCGGAGAAAAAAAATAAAAAATACAAGACCTGCTGAATAAAGGAAAATAAAGGCAAGACATTTTTATTATAATCTTTTTTTTATTCTACGATATTCTTCATTCATGTTTACATGAAAAAGGCATTGTTATAAAACAAATTCCCTAAATCTAGACTTGCTTTTAAAATCTATTAAGATTGTTTTCATATTATTTGCAAAATAAATAATGTTCTAAAGTGCATATAATGCAATGTTACAAACACAACATTCAAAACATAAAGTGAAAAAAAGAACTATATTAATATATTTTTGCTTTAACATGATAATTTTTCTGTTTTCCGTCAAAATATTACAGCTTGCATCCCATCACATTCCTCTAGAACATGTAACACCTAAAAACATTTGTGACAACAATATTGAGTCAATAATCTCTCATATTCCCTTATATTCCAAGTATATTTCAATTATTATATTTAAGCATATTTAAAAATCAACAAACCACTAAGGAAGCTTGAAATATAATAATGTTCCAGAGACGGAGCTTATTGAAGCACTATTGTGGTTTGGGAGGAAGAGGAGGTAAAGTGTGCTGGTCAGAGAATGGTTACATAAACTGCTGAAATTCACAAGATATGAATACCATAACTAAGAAGTGTATGTTGTTGAAGTTAAATTTATAATAGTCAAAAGCAGAGTTGTATTTACCTCAATCAAACTTCATGATTTAGATTGCTTTATGGTTGTATGTATGTTTGTGAATTTTTCTACTGCTAATTCCTAAAATAGAAAATGTAGAAATGTAGAATGTAGAAAATTATACTATATATATATATGGGCCATAATTGATAGTATAGCATCTTGCAGTTGATGGAGATTTATGGGATGCACATCCAGGGCACAAAGCTCCCGTTCCACCACATCCTAAATATGCTCTATTGGGTTGAGATCTGGTGACTGTAGAGCCATTTTGGTACAGTGAACTCATTGTCATGTTCAAGAAACCAATTTGAAATTATTGTGACATGTGACTTTGTGACATGGTGCATTATCCCACTGGAAGTAGCCATCAGAGGATAGGTACATGGTGGTCATAAAGGGATGGACATGGTTAGAAACAATGCTCAGGTAGGCCGTGGCATTTAAACGATGCCCAGTTGGCTCTAAGGGGCCTAAAGTGTGCCAAGAAAACATCCCCCATACCATTACATTACACCACTACCACCAGCCTGCCCAATAGAGCATCTTTGGGATGTGGTGGAACGGGAGCTTCGTGCCCTGGATGTGCATCCCACAAGTCTCCATCGACTGCTAGATGCTATCCTATCAATATGGGCCAACATTTCCAAAGAATGCTTTCAGCACCTTGTTGAATCAATACCACGTGGAATTAAGGCAGTTCTGAAGGTGAAAGGGGATAGATAGATAGATAGATAGATAGATAGATAGATAGATAGATAGATAGATAGATAGATAGATAGATAGATAGATAGATAGATAGATAGATAGATAGATAGATAGATAGATAGATAGATAGATAGATAGATAGATAGATAGATCCACCTTCTCTTCACTCTTCAGATTCTGGGATCGCATCAATTTCATGGCAATGGCAAAAAGGCAGTTTATGAAACAGATCTGTATATAATATAATGTCCAGTAATCCTCATGGTTCAACAGCAGTCTTGGTCCCTCTAAAAGACGAAACAGAAAAAAAGTGGTCAAATATCATAATGTCGCTTCCGCACACAAAAATAGCAAAATGTAATGATAGACTACTCTAGACTACACAATATTTTGACAATGGACTTACATTAACTCTCTGGAGGCAGGCAAGAGTTTCTGCGCGAACGGCACATATTTTTCTGTTAAGAAAACCACTTTTAGAATCCCAAAGAAATTGCATAATTCAGCAGAACAATGTGACATCATTGTCATTTTAATGTCTAATGAGACTGGACTGTACCTTTTCATGCAGGCGGAAATGGACGGCTGGATCCGACAGCCAGGGGTGCTTCAGCGCTTCTGTTGCTCCCATTCTCCAACTACTCAAACACAGAAAGAACATCCATGGACATAAAACAAGGGTTTAGGTTTCAACTTTGGGGGTTCAAGTTTATTTATATACCAATACAGTTTATAACCAAACAGTAAACTGGAGCCATTGACTTCCATAGTATTTTTTTTCCTACTATGGAAGTCAATTGCTCCAGTTAACTGTTTGGTTACTAACCTTCTTCGAAATATCTTTCCTTGTGTTCAGCTGAAGAAAGAAATTAATACAGGTTTGAAACAACTTGAGGGTTAGTAAAGGATGACAGAATTTTCATTTTAAAGTGAACTATCCCTTTAAGAACGTGCATGTAAACATCCTCAAAGTGTTCTTTTCCTCTCTAGGCAGGTATTTTTTAGGTTTATTTATCAAAATGTTATTTTACATATTTGTGTGATGTTCTGTATTTTTATCGCGGCTTAAAATGTTACGAGAAAACTTTTTATCAATGCTTAGGCGGAGGATGAAATGCCTGCAGAACCAAAGATCTGACCACCCTTGATGGGACCTTAGGCACATAGCCTGGCCTAGGACGTAAGATGGTCTTTACTCCACACTGGGCAAACTCCAGGCAAGTCGGCGTTACCGCCAAGGCCTGGAGGTCTCCCACTCTCCTAAGAGAGGTTATGGCGAGGAGAAAAGTCACCTTAAGGGTCAGGTTCTTCAGTTCCGCTGACTCCAATGGCTCGAAGGGGGCCTCAGCCAGCCCTCGGAGAACCACTGCTAGATCCCAGGTTGGAACTCTGGACCGAGCCACAGGCCTTATCCTCCGAGGCCCACGGAGGAACTGTACAACCAGCTGGTGCCTACCCAAAGGCCCATCACCCAAAGGAGTGTAGCTTGAGTGTGGATGGGGTTAGACCCGCAGAGAAGCGATCTTGGAGGAATTCCAGCACTGTTAACTGGGTCCATTTCACGCTCCCTGCACCAAGTGGAAAAGACATTCCACTTGAGGCTGTACAGTCTCCTCGTAGATGGAGCCCTGGTAATGAGTAAGGTCTCTACTACCTCTGCCGACAGGCCAGCCTCTCGGTAACTGGCCCCCTAAGGGGCCATACCCAAAGGTTCCAAATCTCTGGCCGGGGGTGAAATATTGTGCCCGCCGCCTGAGACAGGAGATCCCCAGAGCAATCTGCCACGGCTGACCTGCCAGCAGAGCTGTGATATCCGAGAACCAAACTCAAGTCGGCCAAAGGGGTGCCACCAAAAGTAGGCTGACCCTCTGTTGACGAACCCTCTCCAGGACTCCCGGGAGCAAAGCAATCGGGGGAAATGCGTACAGACGCAGCCTCGGCCACGTCTGAACCATGGCATCCAACCCCAGCAGGGCTGGATACGTGAGGGAAAACCACAGTGGACAGTGGGACGTCTCTCGAGACGCAAACAGGTCCACTTCCACTGGGCCGAACCTTTCACACATGGCCTCAGCCCCTGCCTCGACAGGATGTCTGCTCCCTGATTTTGGACCGCCGGGACGTACATTGCCCTGATGGACAACAGTTTCCCTTGGGACCACAGGAGGATTAGATGCGCCAATCTGCACAGAGGGCGCGACCTCAACCCTCCCTGACGATTGAGGTACGCAACGACAGCCATATTGTCTGTCCGTACCAGGACATGTTGGCCGCGGAGGTCCGAGAAAAAGCTCCTGACAGCTTTGTAGACCACCATCATCTCCAGGCAATTTATGTGCCAGGAGGAATGACGGCCGGGCCCCTCGCAAAGCGGCCGTCCATGACCGCGCCCCAACCAGTAAGGGAGGCGTCTGTTGAAACGGACTTCCGGCAACATGATGCTCCCAACACTGGCCCCTGGGACAGAAACCAAGGTTTCTTCCATATGACTAGGGAACGAAGGCACCTGTGTGTTACCCTGATCATATGAAAAGGATTCCCTCTGGGGGAAAACCCCTTGGTTTTCAGCCACCACTGGAGAGGTCTCATGTGCAGCAGGCCGAACGGTATCATGTTGGACGCTGCTGCCATGTGCCCCAGCACTCTCTGAAAGTGCTTTACATTGATGCTGCAGCCTAGCCTTATTTCTGAGACCATCGTCCATATGGTCTTGACTTGCACGGGAGACATGTTCCCGCATCGTTGTCGAATCCCATACAATCCCTAGGAACGTAGTCCTCTGGGACGGCATCAACACACTCTTTTTTGTGTTGAGTCTCAGCCCCAAGTATTTTATGTGGGCCAGAACGACATCTCCATGCCGGACTGCCATCTCGTACGAATGGGCCAATATGAGCCAGTCGTCGATATAATTCAACACACGGATGCCCTGAAGCCTCATTGGAGCCAGAGCTGCATCCATGCACTTCGTGAATGTGCGTGGGGAGAGGGCTAGGCTGAAGGGAAGCACTCGATATTGGTACGCTTCGCCCCCGATAGCGAACCTCAAGAACTTCCTGTGACATGGGAGGATGGAGATATGAAAGTACGCGTCCTTTAGATCTATCGTGACAAACCAGTCCTCGGACTGGATCTGACTAATGATGATGGGAATAGTGAGCATTTTGAATCTGAACCTCCTCAGAGACCGATTCAAAAACCTCAGATCTAAAATCGGATGCAAACCCCCTTCCTTTTTGGGAACTATAAAGTACCGGCTGTAGAACCCAGACGGTCTCTCCAGCGGAGGAATGCGCTCTATGGCTTCCTTCACCAATAAGGATTTTACTTCTAGTTCCATCACCCAAACCCGTTCTGACACCACTGTGGTCCAGTTCAACCCCTGAACCCTGGAGGAGGGTGACCGAACTGCAGTCTGTAACCGTTCTCTACAGGACCCATGTAGAAATGCTCAGAAGGCACTTCCATTCACCGAGATAATCTATTAAGGGAACCAGCCTCTCGAGGCTGGCGTTGGGTATTACACGAGCCTCGTCCCCAACCCCCTGAAGCGGCTGACCAGCAGGAAGTAGTTGGGAACGAGTCTCTGTGTGTGGACACACAAGCTGCCCAGCCACAGGTCTTTCCAGAGGCGGCTGGAGCAGCATGCGTTTGCGGGAAATCGATGTGGCCCGAAGCGTCATAGACGGCGGGATTACCACATCGATTTCCCCAGGGTGCCACGAAGGAAGCAACCTCGGGTGCACCATCGCGGGAGGGACCGCCCTTAGAAGTCCCGCCGAAGTAAGGACTTCCCAGCAGCATTCCGCGCCTGAAGGACGTTCCTCAGATCGCCCTTAGGGGCGGAAGGCTGTTGGTGAGAGCACCGCCTCTGTTGCCAAGCTCCCGGAGGAGGGGCTCTAGAGGCGACGCTCTCTTTCTGCATCTGCCGATGCAAGGAGCTGGCAGACTGTGGCCTTCCGCAACTCTAAAACATCCTCCGGAGCGGGACCCTCGCCCTCATCAAGCTCTTTCAGGAGGTCGGCCTGGTAGGCCTGCAAGATGGCAATAGTATACATGGAACTACCAGCCCGCCTAGCCATATAAGCCTTGCCCACCAAAGCTGAGATTTCTTGACAGGGTTTGGTGGGCAGCGCCGGGGCTTTTAGGGACGACGCCAATTCGAAAGATAGCTCGCGAGAGCATCCTCCACCCGCGGTATCGCCCCAAAGCCCACCTCGCATGCCCTCAGAACATTGGAATAATCCAATACCGGGAGATTGGAAACCAGGAGAAAGCCGAGGAGTAGGGCTTTCTCCATGATCTGCGCACCTCGGTGTGCAGATCCGGGAAAACGGTAAGCCCCGGTGCGGTGTTTGGACCCGGTGCAAAAGAAACCGGTCATCCAGCCTGCTGGGTGGCTGGACTTCCTGTGTCTCTTGTGGCCAATCGATTTTTAATTTGGCTGCCGCCCGGGTCAATACCTCGACCAGCTCCTCATGGGCGGGTGGATGAAGCATTATATTCTCCGCTTCATCTCCAACCCCGATGCCCACCCCCTCGGGCTCCTCGGAACCGGAGAGAATGAGCATCGGACCCTCCAACCCGGGGGAAGATGCCGCCAAGCGGGCTTCCACACGGGAGGAAGACCCTCGGAACTGTCAGAGGAGGATGGGGAAAGTGCCGCAGCAGTCCCAAAACCCTCTGACAAGTCCTGCTGTGAACCCCATGATCTGCGCCGCCGCGCCGCCTCAGCGACCGCGTGTCCCGAACCATGGGGCTCACGAGGCTGGCCGGCCTCATCGAACACGGCCAGCCGAGAGCGGAGCAGTCTGAGTGTCAGCCGCTCACAATGCTCACAGGCGGCTCCCTTGAGAGCCGCCCGGGCATGCTGAACACCCAGACACTGCACACACAGCAGGTTTGTATCCGAGCCCGAAATGTAGCAGGGACACGGATGCACACACTACCTAAACTCTCTCACTCTCTCTATTTAATCAAACTCACGCACACTTTTCAATCACAACTGGACAGACAATAGTAAATAATCACAGAGAGCGCTATGCTGAAGAGCAATAACTGCCGCCAGCTCCCGTTTTATAATTATGAGCCAGGTCCCCTTTTATACTTCCGGTAGGCCGTCAAAATGACGTCATCACGCATGCCAATCGGATTGGACTAGTGTCTAGTCAGACTTCAAATTTGCTGATGCTTAGGGAGCATCCCCAAATTCGTCGTTCCGACGCAGTAGATAAGGGAACATTATTTAAGGTATAATCAAACATTTTCTTCCATGTTTTAATTTTAACAGTATAAAGCTCAGATGTGCTTTATGAAAAAAGGTTTAATTTAATATGATTAAGAGATAAAATAAATGAATGTTTTATGTAAATTTAAATAACGTTTTATTTATGGGGGGGATAAATACGTTTATAATAAATAATAATAATTTATATAAATAATAAATAAAATTATTTATTTATTTGTTTATTTATCTATTTATTTATTTATTTATGTAAAACCAGAAAACATACAAAAATAAAATGTAATTTGAGTGGGAAAAAACATGTTCCATAGGGCCCTGAACATTGTAATTTTTGTTAAACTTTTAATAAATTGTTGTTAAATTGTATACGTTTCATTATTTAAATTAATTAGATGCTTAGGTAAGGTAAACATGCCTAAAGTACCAAAAAACGGTACTGTTGGGTACCGATTAAAATGGTACCTAACCCTACACATTGGCAATAAAAAGTGATTAATACAACAAAAAAAAAAACTCTTGCATATAGCCCCTTTAATATGTGTATGACACTTGTATACCTTTTATCTACCACGAGCAGTTTGGAAATGAAATCTTTTGCTTCTTTCGAGACTTCTGAGAATTCAATCTCTTCAAAGTTCCACTGGCAAGCCAAAATGTTATTTAACGTCTCATTCTCATCGTCCCCGAGGAAGGGTGACAAACCACTGAGCCTGTAAAACAATTTAAATAATGAAAAGAATGGTGCAGGACTTTAAAACAATTTACAGTAATGGACAAAAAATACAAATAAATGGCAAGTAACAAATTGAATTAATCATGAACTTTTAAAGTAGAAAGACTGAAATAGTATTTTATTGTAAAATGTACTCCAATAATCTTTATTTACAACTATACATAAAAAAATGAATTTAAATGAAATGAAGTGGGAGTTTTTTTTAAAGTGCTTATTTAAATTTAGATAGAAAATTGTACATGAGAGCACATGCAACTTACAGCATATATGTGATAACGCCCAGACTCCACATGTCTGTGTTGAATGACACAAAATCATAATTGACCACCTCAGGCGAGAGAAACTCCGGCGTACCGAAATTCACCCGTAACTTCTCTCTGGGCTGATACCTGAAGATAATGAGTGTTTCCCAATTCAAATGCACACTATATGCTATCCATGATGTGGCACATATTTGTGTAACAAAGACAACAGTGCAAGGACTATACTTACTTTCTCGCAAGTCCAAAGTCGATGATCTTGACTTTATTAGTTACTCTGCTGACACAAAGAATGTTCTCTGGCTGCCGGCCACAAGAAACAACATGGGTTATAAAGGTTACTGTGGTTATTTGTTTTAAAACTTAGAGGAATGTTAGCTGGTTCCCTCCTCTGAGAGTCATTTTTTAAGATTTAAGTGTTTTTATTGTTGTATTGCTTTGTATCTGTGGCACCTTTAGGTCCAGATGGAGGATGTACATTTTGTGCATGTAGCGCAAGCCTTCACAGATCTGCCTGATGAACATCACTGTGTCGAGCTCCATCAACTTGTAGTTCTCATCAATGATTCTGTCAAAGAGTTCTCCTCCATCAACACTGTTCAGGAAAAGGATCCCCATAGAATTAGCTTTCCAATCCTTAATTTTTATAATACACTTTAGCTTTTCAAGCTACTCAGCATTAGTTAAAGTATTAAGCTACTCAATCTTTTTATTATAACCAGGGGGTGATGTTAACTTTTTTGCTCACCAGCCACTGTGGCTTGTGGTTTTCCAAAGTTGCAAGCCACTCAACATTTTCACGGGCCACAATTTTGACATTGATACCATGGGGAAAACTGCCATATAGATAATTTGAATATTATCTCATTATTTGGAAGCAGGCATATTAGGCTGCTGTCACTTTAAGACCTGACGCATGGAGACAATATACACATGCATTTTCTTTCTCAACTGTTCATGTTCAGTTATGTCAAGTTATGCATTCTGTCATTATTTGTTGTGTGTTTGATTGTTTAAGCACAATAAGCAGTGAAAAAGAACTCAATTTAGTACGTTATTAACCCACAGTTCAAAATCATATTAAAGTCTAGCAAAAGGTCTACTGTTGATAATATCTAATGATTGACAAACTGCATTCAGGCCAGTGAAAATCCCACCGAACAAACGGAATTTTGTTTCTATTCAATGTAATAAGAACCCGCCAATAAGAATGCACCAATAAAAAGTACATACTATTCAAGTACAAGGATAATGTCGTTCCTGGACTCATAGGCTGCGTAAAGCTGGATCAAGTTGGAGTGGTCGAGCTGGTTCATTACCTGAATCTCATTCTTCACCACATCCTGTCAGATAAAGCAAATTATTAAGCTATTATTTTACACCTAATAGGTTAGGCGTGCAAACCTAAAAGTGCATTTCCTTTACTTTTGAAAAAAAATGCTGGTTGGTTCTTTGTACCTTTTCTTTTTGACTCCTAGCTTTGATTATCTTGGCAGCCAAAGTAAGTCCAGAGGAATTTTCAATGCATTTATGCACCTGACCGAATCGACCTCTGCAAGGAGACAAAAGCAGTAACCAATGACGATTAAGACGTAGAAGAATCCACATTTTGAGAATCACATTCATCCCTCCACTATAAAGAAAGAGTGAAATTGGCATTAGTTAAAGAGGGGGTGAGCTTTTTACACTGTTAAAGACTTGGATTCCCATCCTAAACATAGACAAAGTTTCAAAAACTAATGTTGGACGTTTGATGGAGTATTTCTGTGTCAAAAATACTCCTTCCGGTTTCTCACAAGTTTCGGCGAGTTTTTTTCGAGTATGGGTCTACTTGACGTTAATAGATCGGAAGGTCCTTGTATGGGCTGTACGGGCTCTTCTCCCGGTAGGGTGCGCGCGCACGTGACTAGAGCACGCAGTAAACAGTCTCTCAGATGCAGATCCAGTCGTCCGTGAACACTTATGTGGCGCCGCGCTTCTCTTTATTCCTATGGGTGACGTCGAGCGACTTCAACGCTTCAGCACAGCATTCCGGGAAGGCAGCGCTGCATTTGAACCGATTTGAACGCAGAAATGACGGGAAGCTTCACAACATCGTTTCAGTTGCGTCTCAAAATGGATTTACACGCCACTGCTGTCAGGACTTTACCAAATCATACCAAAGAAGTGTGTTTTTGACGGAGCAGTCCCAGCGATAAAGCTTCGGTCCTGCTTTGGAAGCAGCCGGTGAGTTAACTTAAACTGCTTCAAATGTCTCTGCTTTTGGCTACAGACGCATGAGTAAACATCAGTAAACGACACGATCGCGTGCTTCGTCATTCAAATGCGCTAACGGTTACTCCATTGTTGTTCTCTGTATAACGTTACAGTATTCTGACGTGGAAAACCGTTTTGCTTGCTACTTCTAAGGTCTAGTCGCATACAATAGTCCATAAACCGAATCATGTCCTCATACACTGCGAGTAAACACACAGAAATGTGGAGAGGCCATTAAATACAGTAACTTACATACCACAGAGACGGACGTCCTGATGTTGCCGTTTCTCGTGTTCAATTTATTTCAGCCTCAGATTTAATTGTGGATCATTATCTGTATTAGCTGAGATAGATGGGTTTCTCCACGCTTGAGGACGTCACCGCTTTGCGCGCTTGTCATTCTTTAGCTCCGCCCACACGATACGCCTCCAGGCGCTCGTTTTTTTCCGGAAAGACTCGGTACAGCCTATATTTCTTTTATAAATTTGATCAAACTAAAGACTTTTCGGAGATATGAAGGATGCAATACTACTCTATAGGTACTCAAGGTTGACATGAGATTGACTGAAACTGAGTGTTTCACCCCCCCTTTAATGTTAAAAAGATAAGAGATCTTGCAACATTTTAGCACAGATATAGACTTCTGCAGTGACATTCAAGTCTGGCTTAAGTGTCCAAATGCTTTTAGGAGCCACCGAATATGCAAAACGACATTTTAAAAGACTTAAAAGTGCAGACCAGTTAAGACTTCAGGGACACTTTTGTAATGCAGCGGGTGTCATATTTTTCAGATACTATTCCATTAACAACAACAAGAACATTCCCTTTGAAGAGATGGATTAACACCTAGTGATTAGTTTCCAGCTGGCGTGGAGGTACAATTACACATACCCTGAAATCGCTATGTAAAAATAACTGGCTTGACTCTGAAGTTATGAATCGGGTGAGCGGAGACTGACTGCAATGTTACGCAATTAGCCTTTGAGGGGATTAGCAGACTACACTGCCTGAATTTACACCGTCTCTAAAACATTCAGTTCTGAGAAATTGATTCCAACTGCAAGAAAATACTTGTACAGACCCTCCGAGAACCTCCTGTCGGTTGATAGTGTAGAAGTTGTTAATCTGGTTGGGTTTGGCAGACACAACACGATGTTTGAAGGGGGCTGTTGGAGGTGGGGTGCAATCTGCAGGACAGAAGAAGATGGAGAAGAATGAATAGAAGTTTTTGGAAAAGCATAGAGTTTTAAACAGATTAAACAAATGACACATATTGGTGAGCAGCTTCCATAAACACAACATATGAGATGCTTAACAAGTTTTCAAGACTTAACCGATTTTCATTTCATTTCATATTTGCATTTATTGGCGATTGGCAGGAATGTTGGGATCTCCTTGTGACTTAAACTGAATTATGTACATACATACAAGCGAGGTTTCCATCCAACGATTTTATGCATCAAAATAGGTGCATCAAAATGGCAATTATTGTGGGTTTTTTTTTTTTTTTTTTTTTGCAAATGTCATGTTTAACTTTAGAGTATGAATTCTATGTCGATACTTCAAATGTTGTGAAAATCTAATTTGGAAACACTTCTTGTAAACTTGAAAAACGTTTTTTTTTTTTTTACAATCTAATACAAGTACATCAGAAAAAAATAGCTGCACCCGCTTCTGAATATTGCTTGATCAAGTATTGATCTAAATAGTAAAAAAGAAAAAGAAAAAAACATGACACTATAAAAATATTTTTGTATAAGAGCCTACAATATAATAATAATAATAATAATAATAATAATAATAATAATAATAATAATAATAATAATAATAAACTTTTGTTTCAAAATGGATGGGGAAAATATAGCACCTTGGAAATTTCAGTAGCTCGTCAAAAATAATCATACACATGGTGCAACGCAACATGTTTTTTGTTAGTTTCAGCCCAACGCAGTATCATTTTCATCTGTTCACCCATGGTCGTGCTGGTCTGAAAACAAGGTGTGTTTAGGCGCATTGTTGGCACATTGCTATTTTGAGGAACTGCAAACGACTACACCATTGACCAACAAAAACCTGGTCTAAAGTCAATATCGCAGTATTTTTTTTTTTTTTTGTTATTTAAAGGGCATGTTAGTAATATGCGCATATACACTTTGCTTATTACACACACAGGGATGCGCAATAGAACACAAACATTTATAAATATTAAAAATAAAAGTATTCCTCTCTGGGGAAGCATTCAGTCTTTCAGCTCGCAAATTCCAACATGTAAATAACGAATTTGCCATGGTGCAAGTGCAACTGGCTTTTAAAGGGAATAGGAGATGAGACTGATTGGTTTATTGCACGTTACACCCAAAACACAACCATGATTCATTAAGAGACTAGGGACAACCCTTTTGGACCAAATGCCAACAGTTTTTTCCGTCGTTAAACTAACAAAAGTAGATTTGTATATACCCTAAATGCACCTGCACCCTTAAAATAGGGCCCAACAAGTTACTTCCGTATCTGAATAAATAAATGAATGCCATGAAATTGCGATTTCTGGTTACTTGACAAATGAAAATCACAAACATGACGTGTTCATAAAATAATTTTATAAATACAATTTATTAATATGTAACATCATTTTTAGCGCAAACTAATAAAAAACTAAACAAAAACTAATATTAGAATAGTTAAGACTGCAACTCTGTAGACCATTTAAAAAGTTAAATATAGGCTACACAAATAAAACATTTAGGCTAAAGATAGAACAAATTATTAACAGAGATTTTATGTTTTTGATCGATTTGATGTTATTGAACTAAAAATCAGAACAAATCTTTCTTTTTGGTTTGAATGATCTGAATATATGTGTTCTCGGCCACGACAAACCGTGGCTTGACTGCATATTCAAGACTTACTTTAAAGATTGTTACTATATGACTGAACGTTTTACTGTACCAATCTTTTTTTTTATCCTAAAAGTTTGCATATGGATAAATGAGCTGCCCTGTGACCAAAACCATGGGCTTTGTCTCATAAAGGCAATTCATGCAGTCCTGTCAGCCAAGCTGTCCCACTTCACTGTGATCTTCAGATTAATATTTCCTAATTTAATAATAGACCTATTATTTGTGAAAATAGTAAGCAATAAACTGGTCATTTTCAATTGTCTCATTACTCTCTGCATTCTACCAATATGTGGGATGAGCAAGTTATACAATATAAGGGTAACACTTTAGAATAAGGTTGTATTAGTTAACATGAACTTAACCATGAACATTCTCTGTTCAGCGTTAGTTAATAAAAATCCAGCTGTTCATGGTTTGTTCATGTTAGTTCACAGTGCATTAACCAATGTTAACAAGATTTTAATAATGCATTAGTAAATGTTGAAATTAACAATATCAAAGATAAATAAATGCTTTATAAGTGCAGTTCATTATTCGTTCATGTTAACCAATATAGTTAACTAATGAACCTTATTGTAAAGTGTTACCAATATAATTTGCGATATACATGAAGTTATATATGGAAATGACTCAAGGAGCAAATCTTTTTTTAGCAATACAACAAAACTTATGCGACAATGCAATTTTTTTAGGGATGACATCATTATGCACACCATTTTATCGGTAGAAGGCCTATTGGATGGAAAGACAGCAAATTGTGCAAGGTTTTATCCATGTTCATGTCATTAACAAAACAGTGGAAAAAATGTTTCACTGAGACGGTTTCAAATGCTTGAAATTTGTTTAGTAGGCTACACACAAAACAAATTTATTTCCAAATCTTGCAAATTTCTTTCCAAAACTAAAATTGATTATTTATTTATTTATTTATTTATTTATTTATTTATTTATTTATTTATTTATTTATTTATTTATTTATTTATTTATTTTATTCAACTGTGAGTTGAAGTGAATAGCAGGAAAAACATAATCAAGTGTGTATCATACATGTGAATTTCCTTCTGGATGCACCTCATGAAGATGGTTGAGAATGTGGAAAGAATTTTGGAAAATATTCAGCATAAAGAATGAGTAGGTGTGTCCAAACATCTGAATAAAATCAGCCTTTGAAAAAGCCATCCGGTCTACAACAGATAGCTAGCTAACCTAGCAAAAACCAGCCTTACCCAGCATGGAACCAACAGGATACTGTTTGGAGTTAGTATTTCCAGTAGTGAAATTACTATGATGTCGCCAGGTTCACACTGTGCTATTTTGACCATGATTGTTGTGAATCCTAAAAGATTGCTGGATCCTAGAACAAAAATCTGAAGTCTCTGATCACTAATTTGACATGTTCGCAGCCATTTGAAGAAATCCTGTCAGTTTATTTTTTCTTCTTTTCTTCCCTTTTCTGGTTTTTGCTACTCTGCGTAGTATACATATCTTGGTATTAGGGCACTTTTTGCGTTTCTTTGCCTCTTCTCGACTGATCGCTTACTGTTGTAAGTCGCTTCGGATAAAAGCGTCTGCTAAATGCATCAATGTAAATGTAAATAAATGTCAGGATCTGAAGTCCAACATTTTAAGTCCGGGATTGCTAGTTTGACATGTTCAACGCAACTTTACCTTGTCACAAAATTCTGTCAGAATCATGAGATTTGACACACAGTCCTGCAGCATGGATTCTCCTACAGCGAGTTTTAAATGAAAAAATAGCCCCAAACCTGTTGACGCAATTAGTGAGAGCAAAACAAACCACAACTTACTCCACACAACTTTTCCAGTTTTCTTTTCAAGACAAGCCAAGAGCAAAAGTAACGCTAGAGATTGTATTTCTCTGCAAGCCACCATTTCAATCCCACATGTAAGCTCACAGTCACAAAATGTGTCACGGATTGATGAAATAAAACTCAGGATGAGTCTTGTGTGCATCCATTTATAAAGCTTCTTGACAGTCATACAGTCTAACATAACATGAATGACAACTGAGGCTGAGACGTGGCTTACAGCGAGGATCATGTTCATAGAGTCTGACAAGTACTAATATAAATTGTACAGTATGCACCCAGCTTTAGATCATCGAAATATGATATGACCGTGTGTTTATATTATCAACTCAATATTATTAATTGCAGAGAAATTTTAGTTTCATGTATATATACAATATTATATATTATTTATACATGCTGCTTTGATTACTAGCTTAAATATATTTTTATTATGTTGTTATTTAGATTTTTTTATTTCAGTGAAGGTTTATTTTACTTCAAGTAATTATGTTTTTTATGGTTTTAGTTCATATTGGTAATCAATTTGTACAAATTAACCACTGCGAATCTTACCAATGAAGAAGTGATCGTCATCTTCATCCTCAATCTCATCCTCATAGCTCTCCTTTTTCAGTTTGCTGAAATCCAACTCGATTTCCACACCCTCAGCTTTGAAAACTCCACGGAGATCATCGGGTTCCTGTGGCTTCTGCTCGCCCTGGTTTTGCCCCTCCTCAACTCTGCTCTTCTTGTGGTCCTCCAAACCCAGATCTTCTTCTGTTACGCGTCGTTTGCTGCTGGGATTCACCTCATCCACCTGCTCAGGCTCACTGCTGAACCAACAGAAAAGAGGGTGAAGACATTCGATCTCATTCACCATAGCCATGCAGTTTGTGCCTGTATAAATGTTTTTACACAAAAATCTGGCTTAAACTTGTTCTCTATCAAAGTGTTCATGGGGTCTAATAAATAGGGTATGTGTTCAGATGAAATGTTATTTGGAAATACCAATATCAACTGAATAAGTGACCAACACCTTTAAAGGGGTCTTATAATGGTACTTTTACAAGCTGATTGTATGCAGACTGGATGCCAGCCGAACTTAGCCCCACCCACAACATTTGAGGTCAGGAAGTTCGGTCTGCACTTGATCCATTGTGGAGCAACTATGCTCGAACCAGAGCCCAATTAAATTGTCAGGGCAGGCTATATACGATGATGGACAGCTGATCAACAGTAACGTAATCATCCACATCACGAAAGGGCGCTTGGGTTGAATTTGTTAACTTAACGGGAACTTGTTCGTAAATGCATTAACCTTTACTATATCTCTAAAAAATGATGATCATGATGGTAAGTACTCAGCGTAACATTAAATTATTTTTACAACACTGGCCAAAGATCGTTTACACTCATCTTCTTCTACTTCTTCCAGCATGCGTGCAGTTGAGTTCTGTTTACAAATATGCGTCACTCAACATACATCACTTACTCGGTTGATCTGATTGATTGCAGGTCTATTCAATTGAGTGCAGAGGCATTTTCTTTCCTAGTTCGGTTGAAACACGGCCCATAATCACAGCCCAGAGGAGCAGTATCAGACTCATATTCTGACTAGAATCTGAGTATGACAATGTCACGCTAAATCACATGTACTCTAGGCCTAATAACAAAAATCTTGGTGTTGTCAGAACCATAGTCTCATAGGCAATTTCTAAGACAAAATTAGAAAACTTCACTCCCCTGGCCTCAAGAGGCGCACTAGAGACTGCGATCTTCAGCGTGCCTAATTCCCATGCCGTCTTGCCGATTCGAATCCCACTCAGAGCGGGTCGAGTAGGACAGTGATATTGAGTGATAGAGTCTGGCTCACATTTAGCCTTCTAATAAATCTAAAAAGTTAAAGATCGATAAAGATTCAGGTCTGGGATTTGTGCAGGACAATCGAGTTCTGAGTAAACCATGTATATAAAAAAATAGAAAAGCATTGGCACAAAATTGGAAGCAGACAATTCTTTAGAACAGTGTTTCACAACAACTGTGCCACTGACTGATTGTCAGGTGTGCCATGGAAAATGATCAAATTCCAAAAAAAACATTACAGATAGAATATGTTGTTGCTGTATGCCTTTTAAAAAATAAATAAAGCTATTGGTCATCCTTTGCGTCTGCATGTAGGTTTTACAAATATTTAAACAGTGAAAAGCCTCTAAAAAGGTTTTGACTAAACCTCTCAATTCCATTGGCACATCAAACTGTCAGTCAAACATCATAAATCCACCCAACTCTATCGTAAATGAAGTGCTGCGCGCAGTTTGGACAGTCTCTGCTTGTTTGCAATGCAAAGATAAATAAAGAACTAATGTTTGAGTAAGTACAATGTTTTCTTTACTCAAGAAACACTATGGGCTGCACGAGTACTGAACGCAGTCAAATATTAGTGTCACTGTCACTTGATGGTTGATCTGGCGAAGAAGCTATCAGTGAATCAAAATATTGATTTTAAAGATGTTGAAAATGAGTTTTGAGAATATTTGAGATCGTGATTATGAACCAGATGCTAAATGTACTGGCAAATGAGTTCTGACGAGGTATAAAACATCTGCTCTGAACCCTACCAAGGTCCAAAAGGTAATGAAATATCCTTTATTTTATTATTCTGTAATTGGTACTCTATTTCTTCTGTAATTTGTAATTATCAGTTATATTAATTATTGGGATAGCCAGACATGATAGGAGGTTTTCACATGCTTTTGGACATGTGATTCACAACTCACCTTTGCGATGAGTTCTCAGTTGGTGTCGGTTCTGTGTCAGTAATGTCAAGTACTGATGGACCCTCAGTAGTCGCCTGGTCCTCTGTACCCTCTTCCTCCTGATCTTTCAGTATGTCAGTGACCTTAAGGGGCATCTCCTTAGGCTCTTCTTCTGCTAATTGTTGTGTTTCACCCTGGATCTCCTCTATTTTTGGCTCTGTGTCTTTCATCTCATCTTGTTTCAGCTCCAGAGTGACCTCTTTCAGCTCCAGCGTGACCTCTTCTTTTGAGTTCTCCTCTTCTTCAGGTTGAAGTATCTTGGATTCCTCCAGGATAAGGTCCTGCAGAATGGGAGCATCCGAGACATCCTCAGATTTTTGAATGTCATTTTCCTGATTTTGGGATGCTTTAGAGTGTTCTGCATTCTCTTGATTTAGTTTCTGCACCTCTTCAAGCAACAGTGCCTGTTTCCTCAAAGAGATTGTATCAACTGCAATATGAACATAAAGGAAAAGTGAAAAATGTGGTGTTGAATGTGTCACACTTTATTAGCATTTCGTTTTCTGCTGTATTTACCAGTTGAATCAGGTGGCTTCTTCTTCTTCTGTGCTTTGAGGCCTTTGAAGCTCAGATGAAACTTCCCATCTTTAGCTTTGTGATCTTTTTGCTTTGGAGCAAAATGGAAATATAGCAAATAAATAAGATGAGAAAATGAGTTTAAAGTGAAAAAGTGTTTTTCTCATCAACAAAGCAGTAATGTGTACCGAATTTGTGCAATTAGTTCAGGGTCGCTAATAATTTGTGTAAAATGCATGATTCATGAACCTACAAAGGTAGTACATTTGAAGCAAATATTTTGATCCAATATTCTTGAGCTTGTAAGTAGACTCATGATGTTGTGCTCAGATTCCAGAGTCCCTTCAGAGCTTTTAGCAGAGGTAGTTTTCTGTTACAGACACAATATAAGTGGGGTGGGTCATTATGAAACACAGATAGTCTGGGATAGCCAAATGTTATGTGAAATAAACTCTTGGCTTCTCTTTGTGCAATGATGCAGGAAACAAATATACAACTATGAATACAATAAAAGAGTGGTAAATGTGGGAAACAATCAATAAATACATTATTCAAGATAATTAGAAATGTGACATTTATGCACAACATGTCATTTAAACAGTAGTTAGTCTTAGGACATAAAAGTGCTGGCTTCAATTCACTGGCATATGAATAACTAATACGAAAGGCGTAAATTACATGGTTCCGCTAATGTGGCGCCATCAGTTGAAGTCTTTCCTTTACATAGCTTGGCTGATGATGTGTGGGGTATTTACAATAGCACAACACATGTTATATTGAAGGCCACAACATTGGGGGTGGAGGAGTAATTTAGATTCTAGTTGAAACTGTATAGCCCAACACACAAATCCAGCTGACTTCATATATCTACCTTTTTCTAGGTAATGTTCTCCTTTCCAATCACTCACATCACAAAGACCAATTTAGTAATGTGCTTCAAAGTTAATCTAACTTCAGTGAGTGGTGTAATGGCCATTTCATTATGTCAACATTTTTAAGACCTTTCAAAATGGCATCATACCTTCTATGTCTACTTAAGAAAGCCGCCATGTAATAAATGTTTGAATTATGACATTACTTTGTTCACTATAATGATGATGATATTTTCTTTATAAAATGCCACTATATCACCTCTATGTATAGATAAATCTTCCATAGGCTACTGGAGATTTAACTCACCTTGGTAAGGACAGTCTCACTGTTATCTGACTGGAATTTGGAGTTCAGTTTGATTTTACTATCCTTGGACTTGAGGGCTGAAGCCGGTTTGGTTTTTCGAGAAGCCGGCCCTTTGAACATAATATCCATGATTTTGGACGTTTTTACTGTTTCTCCAATAAAGCTGACAACCTGTTGAATGCTCATCACTAGTCTTTCCATTCCCTCCAGCTTTTGGGTTTGCTGTTCTGAGCGTTGATTTACAGCCAACATGATGCTGTTCATTTCTTGGCACATTTCCTTCATCTCATTTGCTGGTCCTGTACGGATAACTGAAGGAACATGGATTTCCTCCTTTTCCACTTTCAGAGTTTCTACGTCTTTCTCAATTCCATCAATGTCTTGAGACATGCCATCGAGTCGGCTAAGCACTTTTTCCTGGATGCTTATGAGCCTGTCCATTTTGTTGCTCAAGGACTCAATCCTGACCTGGAGCAGGTCAATACCTGTGCTAGAGTCAGCAGAACTCATGATAGCATTAAAGATCTAAACTAAATCCAACCACACCTCTGGACAACCTAACAGAGATTCACCTGCAGAAGATCTGGGTATTCAAAAAGACATCCAACAATAAGCCAAGCAGAAAAATACAGACATTTTAAATCCCCCAATAACAAGTTGATCTGTCCATCTCTTCCTCTCCATTGAACACTCTATGTACCTCTACAAAGGGGAGGTCACATTAAGAATGGAATGAGCCGGTCTCAGTAAATGTAACTGGTATGGGGGGTTTTACGTCAGCAGCTCCCGGGGAGGGGCTATGTTTGGATCAGGAATTGCTGTGTGACATCTTAGAAGCTTTGAGTGCTAAAGCCATGGCAGATGCCTCCCTGCCAGGTGTCAAAGGGGCCCCGGAGACACTCGGTTTCCAGAAAGGGCTGCTCAGAAAATGAATGGAAAGAAACTTGAGTACTGACATCTCTTTCACCTTGAAAAGTTCGATCAGAGACGTCATGTTATCTAAGATTTCACGTTGATGGAACTTCCCTGAAATTCCAGGGGCTCGTATTCTGCAGGAATGAAGCCAAGAGTTGGTGAAGCCAAGAGTACATGAAGAGTTCAGTCAAAAAATTATGGGAAAAACTAAATCCTGAGGGGACATGGGAAAATAAATGAGGTAAAGTGCTTTTGCATTCTCTCCCAAAAGTTAGTTCCTCCGAGAAATGTTCTCTCAGAGATGTATTGAGTTCCTTCAAGAAATTTTGCAGTCTCTCTCGAAAGTATTGCATTCCCCCATTTGTGTTATCTTGCAAAACTTTTGCGTTCCCCTGTGTTATCTGTGGAAAGATGTGTACCCTCACAAAATAACTGAATTATTTCAGTCAAGAAAATTTCTTGGGGAAAGCAAAAGTTGTACTAAAAAAAGTGCAAAACCAGTGAAATTGTATTTTTATTGAATAAGATTATGTATCCTCTTACATACAGACCAACTGTTGAATAGTGTCACACTACTATTGGACAAGAAGAGACTGTGAAAGACCCTCTCTTGACTGAAACTATCGCTAGTGCCAGTGTTCTGACCTAGTCACTCTTTCCCAAAGGTTGCCAGGTTGGTGAAACAAAACTAGCCCAAAGGCCAATCAAAAATAGCCCAATGCAATTTCCTCCGTCGGTGGGTGGGGTACAGAAACAAAAATCAACCCACGGCCAGTGTTTTAAGTAAAAGCTTACTCATCCACAGTTAAGACAGATACGGATCAATTTTAACTTAGAGGATGAAATATGAAGCCCCCCTCTGCCCTCCCAAACCCCATAATACAGTTCACCTGACCTAGTTTTAGTGTAGTAGTCCCGTGTGCATTTCAAATCAGTGTTCATTTTCTATATTTCTCAAATGCCATCCTTACCAAAATAAAATGTCTCTTCCCAGAATAGCATTAGAATACTCAGCGGTACCACCCCAACACCATAGTCATCGTCTTATAGTCACAGGAATCATTTGACCCAATGACCCCTAATAGATGGCGCCAATGGTTATCAGAAAGGCTAACAAACACAAATACATATGTAGTCAATGAGGCAAATATGCTGAAATTAACAGATATTTATACAATATTTACTCAAAATTTAATAGATATTTGAAAAAAGAAAAAGTACATTGGCCATTGACAAGCCTGTTGGTATTTTGGAACTAATACAATGAGACTAAAGCTTGAGACTTTTGATAATCAGCCAAGCAGCCACAGTTATTGATAGATGATATTGCTTATTTATAACAACTTGGGCAAGTCTCAAAAGATGGATACTTCCATTGTCTATTTTCACAATGTACCGGCAGTGAATCTGACATCTGACAAAAATGGGATCAAAGTGAGACCTCATTTGCAACCGGGTGTGCATCAACTGTCCTTGGACACCAACAGATGACAGAATAGAAATGCAGATGGTAGTCACTGCATGTTGTCTAAGAAAAAATAGATACGGTGTGACAATGCAGCACAAATGTGTTCAAGGACAATTCGAGGAATCAAAATGCAATCAATCAACAATTGGCTTTATAACAATTATTAGATTAATGCACCTTTGTTTACGAACCTGGACACAATGTAAGGGTAAACTAACACATCCAGGTCACATTTGACCACTGAAATAAAAATGAAGAAATATTCAGCATTATTTGTAGACTGACTGCCACAAAACAATCACTTTCTCGTTGAATCAGGGGAAGGACAAACAAGGCAAGGTAAAAGTCACCCCCAGTTTAAAAAAAATATTGGCATAAATTATATTACAGAATTCATGTTGGTGCTGTCAGGGTACGCAATGTGCGTGCACTGCATACAGGCAAGGACACCACTGTTCCAGTTTCAGTTTGATTGACTGCAAAGTTTTTGATATGTGCAGTCAATCAGCATATGCAAGACAGACATCAGCTATCTTAGCCAGAGTATAAATTTGGACAGTCAGAGTAATACAAAACGGCAGAGGCCAATACCATTTCAAGACAACAAAATCGTGAGACTGATGAGAAAACAGGAGCTAGCACAAGACCTCGCTTGAGTTTATATTACTAGCAGTTTACAATGAAATTTGATAGATGGGATGTAATACAGCCATACTGAGAATTGAGCCAAGTCTTACTGTGCAGTGCTGCGGTGAGCAAGTGACAAACACAGCTAGGCTACTAGTTATGGCAGCGTGGAAAAAAGCTGCACAGCTGCCCACGATGACACACTGCAATTCAGGCCATTCATTGCCTGATATGAAAGCTAAATAACACATGCTGTGCAGTAACGAATAAACAACTACCGAGATTGAGGCACACATTACTGTGTCACCTCTTGGACAAGGTTAAACAAATGTTTTGAAGTAGAACTAGTTCAATGCATGGGCTGAAATCCCCAAACAGGTCCAGGCACAAATTGTTCTTTTGGCAAGATGAAAAGTTGAATTTGTGTAAATAGATACACACAAGAGGGCTATTGCTACAAGCACGAAACCTGTGTTGGAAAAAAAAAAATGGAAACTTGGGTTCGAATATCTGTTTCGGATGTCACCCATAAGACAACATCAATGTTAAATGTCCTGAAAACATGATTAAGAAGACCATTCCTATTCACATTTTGACATTTTCCATTATTGAATACAGACTATGCAAAACAGTATATTTACAATGAAAGCTTACAAGGCATACCAAGGCCAATATGGAACCGGTATACCAATATTGAAACAGTATTTAAACTTAACAAACAACTTAACAAATTAATATAATATAAATGTGTTTCTTTTTGGACATTACCTGTGACAACAATGTATTTGCCATGGATTATCAATGCAATCCAAATTTGGCCCATTTTTATATGCCCCTCCAATAAAAATGTTACATAAGTGCGCTCTATACCCAAAACTAATTTCTAAGTTTGACTAATTTGTGGTTGTCAATTTGTTGATTGTGGTAGATATTAATTGTGGAGTGGGCCTGTTTGGCTAGAAACCCAGTGCTCCTATGCTATATAATTATATTATTTCTTCTGTGAAATACATCATAGTTTCAGTTGTTTTGTCCAAATAATGAAATTCATTGGGGTTGCTAACTCCAAAAGGTACATACATGTAGAAGAAAAAGTAATAATCAAACAGTGGTTTACAAAGAGATACAATTAGTGGTCAACCGATATTTGGCATTGGCTGATACGTTTTTTTTTGATTGCCCGATGCGTTAGAAGTGGGGCTTTTATTTTGACGGCGTGCCAGACTTTTATTGTCACGGGAGAACAGCCGCGCCATTCTTCCTTCTCTTTCTTCATTACTTTAGAGCCTCTGTTACATGCCCTGCGTCTCATTCAGCTCCCTAGTTCACTAGTCAGGGCACTGATCAGGACATAAGTCAATGGGCTGACTCCCTGATCAGTGCCCTGACAACTGAACTAGGGAGCTGATTGAGATGGACCCAGAGTCATATCTAATATGTTAGACCTGTTAAATAAAGAAGTAAATGTAGCGTTTGGTTTACTTTTATATTATTAGCAAAGTAAAGGCAAACTATAGGCTATAAAACTTTGTCATTTACCATCAACATTCATCTAATATGTAATTATTTAAATATTGTGACGTGTTTTTTCCTGGAAGAAAATTCAAGACTACAATGGAGGTGCTTCAGGGAGTGACGCTGATATAAAGAAGAACTTCCTTTGGAGTGACTTTGTGCTTTGTAACTTTGTAGATCTTTTTCATGCTCATACAGCAACATTACACACTAAATAAATTTGAACATGTACCCCCCCCCCCCCCCCCAAAAAAATATACTGAACAGACTAATAAACTATAATATTCAGAATTTTTGCTTCAAAATACCTTCTGTATTAACATCTGTGGGTAATTAAGAGGTAACTGTCTGGAAGGTATTCCTCAGTAAATGTTGTTTTTAAAGAATATTATGTGATACAAATTGGTTTTAATTGGCTGAACCATCTCAATCCCCTCTGGATAGAACAAACTTGTGACTTTTAGTGCTTGCATATCCTTGGGTGAAAGTCCCTATAGGTGGCCTAGTTAAGACTTCACTTGTTATTTTGTCCTTTTTGACGCGTAAAACTTTTGGAGCCCATCAAATTTCATAATATCGACAAAAACAGCATAAATATTCTTTAAATACTGTATTTTCTTGTTCCACATGAGAAAGAGAAAAACAAGTTTAAAACTTTTGAGGGTGAGTCAATGTACTGGATGTATAGCCGAAGAGAGAAGAACTGTTTGCATGTTGTTTATAATCCTTGCTCTGTGAATTACAGAGAGTTCTAAAAAGAGTGAGAGATGGACACATATAAACACTGTGAGTGTGAGTTCAGTGTGACGTCCCGACACCCATTCAGCAGGGGGTCCTTGAGCAGCCACCTCCATCCAGCCAGAACACTCTGTCCCAGGACATTTGGAGGGTGGTTTGCAACCCCCCTGCCCCTCAGTTCCAGTATCAGTTTGCCTGCCAACCACTCAACTTTTCCAGTGACGGAACCAAGACATGACACGTGCCTAGAGGATATGAACCATATGAGCTGTGCTTAGTGTTAGTGCAGTAGTCTGAAGCGCATGTGGATACAGTACACATGCAACCTCTGGCTGTTTTTCTAGTAGAAGAATGGAATTTAATATCAAATAAGGGGAGAAGAACTGTCTTTGCATTTTGTGGAAATGTTTGAATAGCACAGTATAGTTGAGCTAATTGACATTTAGTGCCACATTTGTACTGTTGTGATTTGGAGATTTCTGAGAGACTTTTTTCAGCAGAAAATATCTCAAATTTGGATGAAAACCCCGAAGATTTGATGAGTAGCTAATGTAAGGACTGCAAATGGCTTGTAACTGCATTGCACTACAAAGAGTAATAATTCTGAATATTATAGTTTATTAGTCTGTTCAGTTATTGCTTCAACTGTCCAGTCCATAGTTTATTTCAGCTAAAGTGTAACTAAACCTTTTTTTTTTACATGCTCAACTTTATTTAGTATGTGCAATGTTGCTGTTTGACCATGAAAAATATCTACAAAGTTACAAAGCACAAAGTCACTCCAAAGGAAGCACCTCTATATCAGTGTCACTGTTTCTGAACTCCCTGAAACACCTCCGTTGTAGTCTTGAGTTTTCTTCCAGGAACGAACACGTTACAATATTTCTCATTTAAATAATCTCATTTAAAAATGTTGTGTTTACCACTGGGAAGTTCGGAAATAATTTTGATACCCAAATTCCTGAGATCGGGCATGCCATAAACTTTAAACATGTTGGCTGGAAGACCTACTGCTTTGAGAGGTATATGATTTATTAGTTTTTACCCCAAAACAGCTAGATCGTCTAGTCTTGTCGTTAATGTAGCGCATATTTACACACACGAGTAATCATTTGAATCGTAGGCCATTGTATGTTTTATACACAGTGAAATTGCCTGCATTTGACCGAAATTACAGAATCTGGCATCGTAAATGATTATGGTCTTCAGTCAGGGGCGTAACTATTAGGGGTGTGCATTGGCACTTCCTTCACGATTCGATTCGATTACGATTCACCAGGTAACGATTCGATTCGATTCGATTCTACGATGCATTGTGATGCATCAAAATTCTACTGCACACAAAGCAAATTTTTCATCAGTCATGAGGCAATACAAGCAGATATTAAACAACAGATTGTATTGGCTGCTATGTGTCTCCTGTATCTTTGACATAAAAGTTATTAAATAAAATAAAATGTAATTAAATAAAATGCAATTAGCCCTTAAATGCATGACTGTTTCACCAAACATTCTTACATATTCAGGTCGTTAGCGACCCAGATCTATATTTAACATGGATAGACCTCTACCTGTCGTGATAATATATAAAACTCCTGATTTTAGAGTAGCAGCTACAGAAGAATAAAATAAAACCTATTTCGTTACCTTTTGGAGCTTGGAAGGATTCAGTTTGAGCAGATGTTTAATACCATCATCCTATGACCTCATCAGAGCTCGTTTACCAGTATATTCAGCATCTGCCTCATATTCGCGATCTCCAGCATATTCTCAAAACTCATTTTCAATGTCTTCAAAATCAATATTTTGATCACTGACAGCTTCTTGACCACATCCATCATCAAGAGACAGTGACACTAACATATGATTGCGTTTAGTACTTGCTTTCTGCGGTAAATCACTGAGCCATTTCAAGTTTTGCAGATTATTGTTTCGTTTTCTGTCAGAGGTAACTATGAGTGAAACGTCACTTCATCATTGCGTATCAGACATTGCCACCTTGTGGAATAAAGGTGAATTGCGGCGTTTTTCGTCATTATAGATTCATTGATTATTGTGCAAAAAAATATATACGTACAATCCTACACACCTCGGGTCGTTAGCGTGTTTTTAATAACCCGTCTATCGCGGTCCTCTCCCTCTGCCCCAGCCATCTCTTGTTGTTGTTGTTATTCTCTCGGAACCGGAAGTATTTGAAACTTCCGCCAGAAAATAAACAGTGACATAATCGATTATGGCACTTTGCCGCATCGATGCTGAATCGTTCATGCCCCGCATCGCGATGCATCGCCGAATCGATTATTGTTGACACCCCTAGTAACTATAGACAGTGCAGGCAGTGCAGTCGCACTGGGGCCCGTGCGGCAAGGGGGCCCGCAGCGCACACTGGCCCATGCCCACATTGCAAACGTGCCCCTGGCAGACAAAGTGACTCCACAGAATATTGTGACACTCACATTTCAAATGAAAAGTACTTGTTTCAGATTTCACACGGCTGTCGCGCTCTACCGTCACGCTTAGGATAGGCTGCTGACCACCTTTTTCAGCATGTGAGCGGAGCACAGTTGCGTGACGCTGCGCTAGATATTCCGCTCTATGCCAGCGAGCTCCACAATTTACTATAAAATGTGAATTATTTGATTTAAATCTAGCGATTTCAAGCTTTCATTAGACGTTCATGTTTATGTCATGTATTCACCGAGTTTCAGATTCTCGCAGATAGAAAGTGTACCTTTTTTATTTATTTTACTAAAGCACAAAGTTTTGTTGTTATGTGAGTGTACACAAATAAAAGTAGACAATTTATAGTTTATAATTATGTCTCACATTTATCTGTATGGCCAAAAATTACGGAGTATTGCGAGTTATAGGCTATCCCCCGTCATGACTCGTGAGGAGGAAAAAACAGCCGGTGCGTTCTTCAGCCAGAGGGTTAAAGAAACCGTAGCCTATTTAGTTTCATATTTATGTTTAAATAATACCCCATAATATAATTTATTATTATTATTATTATTATTATTAATTATTTTAGGGATGCATCAAATATTCGGCCGAAAATGGACCATGTGCATTCTCGGTGCATTCTTGGCCGAAAGACTTTCATCACCGAAACAATACGTCCGAAATGTGATGACGGAAACAGAAACTGCGACCTGCGTGCTTGTCTAAAGATGTGGTTCATCTCACATCTGATGACACATCTATGGGTTGTAACTTGAAAATAATACTTTGTTTATGTTTCTCTTGATTGATACACGCAAGGGCTCCTCAGTGGTACACTAACACCAGCGATTATAAAAGAAAAATGTGGGCAAAACGGTCTCTCTTTATAAACTTTGTTCAATGCATGCGAGTGCTGCCTTAGGTTGGAATATGGACAGTCATTTTCACCATCATCATCACCCGCGTGTAGTGCCAGAAGACGCGAATGAGAACATCTGTCTCTGTGCACTCATCTGAAAGCGCGCAGTCTCACATCGCGCGCATATAGATTTCTCTTACAAGTCTTGCGCTTGAACGGACAAACTCACAAAAAAGTAGCCTATGTCAACATGTCCATCTTGATGAGTCTCTAGTAATATTGTTATCTACTTTTTTGGCCTTCAGAACATCTTAAAATGCACATATGTAGATCCTAGAAAGCTAAATTTTCTCGGGGGAGCATGCCCCCCAACCCCCCTAAATAACTCACATTTGGAACCTTCGTGATTATAAAACAGTGTCTTTTTTACGATTAAGGGATGTAGGCCCTACATTACGGTGACACAGAATAAGCCATTCATATTTGATTTGTAAATAATAATAAACAACCGATATCCTGATATAGAAATGAAACCTAAACCTAAACTGTTACATGCTAGGTTAGGGGGGCCTACTGCATAGCCTGCACTGGGGCCCATCATTAGTAAGTTACGCCACTGTCTTCAGTGCATGTGACACTACAAATAATTTTGATTTTAATAAGATTTTCCCAATAAATGGGCAAGAATCAACATGGTGCCCTCTATGATTCCTGTTCATTCTTACCTCAAAGCACTTGAATGCAACAAGCTCGTGATTAGGGATGCACCAATACCACTTTTTTCAGACCAAGTACATTTGGTTATATATATATATATATATATATATATATATATATATATATATATATATATATATATATATATATATATATATATATATATATATATATATATATATACATATATATATATATATATATATAATTTTGTAATATATATATATATATATCCGTTGTGTTAAAGGGTTAGTTCACCCAAAAATGAAAATTATTAAATTACTCCCCATCATGTCATTGGACACCTGTAAGACCTTCGCTTATCTTCAGAACCCAAATGAAGATATTTTTGTTGAAAGCTGATGGCTGAGAAAGGCTTCAGATAGGCCTCCATTGGCATTCCGTACATTCCCACTCACAAGATCCATAAAGGCACTAAAGATGTCGTTACAAAATCCATCTCACTACAGTGGCTGTACAACAATTTTACAATGCAACAAAAATAGTTATTGTGCATACAAAAATCTAAATAACGACTTTATCCACCAAGTTATTGACGTGAACTTGACGCATGCGCGAGAATATGACACAGATCGATTTGTTCAGATACATGACCCAGAAGAGGAGGAGCGCCGCTATCGCGCGAGTTCGTGTCCGAGACCTACACGGAAGACAATAACTTGGCGGATAAAGTAATTATTTTTATTTTGTCACTTCGTAAAATTATTGTACAGCCACTGTAGTGAGATGGACTTTGTAACGACGTCTTTAGTGCCTTTATGGGTCTTGTGAGTGGGAATGTACTGAATGCCAATGGAGGCCTATCTGAAGCCTTTCTCAGCCATCAGCTTTCAACAAAAATATCTGCATTTCTCTTCTGAAGATGAACGAAGATCCAACGACATGAGGGAGAGTAATAAATGAAATAATTTTCATTTTTGGGTGAATTAATCCTTTAATGTTTAATCCTTGAAATTAATATATTATTTTGAAACGTGTATCTGCAGCAAAACAAAATCATTTAATTTTACCTCAGGCTTTGCATGCGTTGGTTTTCTCTGACATTCGTGACGGCTTCAGATTAATGTCCACGAAGGTGAGGGAGGATTGTGAAAGCTTACATAAAACTTTTCTGTTTTATTGCATGTTATGTCAAACTAGTATAACAAATAACGACAAGCTTTTTGTGATTTTGCCGTCCGTCATGTGTGCAGCTACTTTTCATACAAGAGAAGCGCATTCATCCCGGACAAGCAAGAAGTTGCCATGGTAATGAACAAGTAGTTGCAGTGGTTCATGGAATAACATTTATTTGAGGAAATCTGTTTATAATATAGGCTTATTAGGTTTGACATATTAATCATGTGCTGCCCATTGCTCAGCTGATTTGAAGCAATATGTCTATGATGGCTGACGTTGATTCAGTGAACGTTTAAGTTTAATACAGTGATCATAATGCAAGGCGAGCATTCGCATCCAATGCATCTATTTTTAACGTCATTCAGGAAAGCAATTGACTATTCATAGTGTTCTTTCAAATTGATTGCACATGCTTACTAAACAGACTTTCACTTTCAACACTACTCACTACCGAGAGGTTCAGCTTGGTTTATAGCCTACTCGCGGCATCCACACATATGGTCCGCACTAGTGAGAAGGTGCACCCGGCAAAAATGAAGTCATCACAGTTGTTGGTGGTGTGCACGGCGAATGTAACTCTCTGTGTGGCTCCACATCCAAAGATGTGTTGGTATCAGGTGCGGTTGTATCGGGGTAGTTTTACGAGTATGAGTACTTGAGCACATTATTGGACCGAAACTTACCGAGTACTTGTATCGGTATCGGTGCATCCCTACTCGTAATCACAACGTATAAATAGTGGGAAGCAGGACATTTCCAATAGCACATGAAGGCAGCTTTAATTACTGTATTACTTTATTGCATGTTATGTCAAACTAGTATAACAAATAATACAAATTACTGTATTACTGAATTAGTGGAGTGACATTTCCTAAACACGCTCAAAGTGCTTGACCAATCACAACACACTTATCCAGCCTGCCATTTAGGGCACATTTTGTTTTTCAAAAGGAGGGGCTTCCCAGAGACAAAAACTAAACAAGGCATCACTGAAGGAAGTAATAAGAAACACAGACTTGGAAAAATTGTGGTTTTTTTCATTCAATGATGAAAACTTACTCTAGTAGAGCTCAAAAACTAAATCAATATGTTGAAAAGGGCATAATAGGTCCCCTTTAAAGATATAAGCAATTTAAATGCTATTGATTGTCTCAAAACAAAACTCTTGAATATCTTTCAATAATACACAGCAGCCCCCAACCGGGGAAAAAATCCAGTGACTGGTTCATTCTGAGAAGAGCTAATCCTAGCAGCTGTGTAACTGGCAACAAAACCTCCTGGTAGACTAATAAAAACGTGTGTACTCTGACTCTCGCAAATACAGCCAGCCATTCAGACTGAACCTGATGATTTTTGCCAGCTGTTGCCATTTTTGCGTGCAATATTTTTTATTGTATTGTTACAAGTTACAAGCATCAGAAAATGGCATACAAAAGATAAGGCAAATATGCTACAGTTCATTACTGTCAGGAAACATACACTGAACAGGATGGTAAGTGAATCCAAATAAATAAATAAAAAACATTTATTTGACACACAGCAGGTACAGGAAGAGCAGGTGGGTAATAAATAACTGAAATAGTTTGTGGGTGATGATGTATTAATGGAAGTTCTTTTTCTTATATAGGTGGCTGATGGAGAGCTGGCAGATGATGCACACACCTCAGTCGACTGGCGTAAAAGCAATGAGCAGGTAAGTATAGCAGGTGATACACACTTGGAAGCTGACGTGGAAATACAAGGGAATAAAAACAATGATATACTTTTTGGATTTGTCACATAGAACTTGGAATTGCTTGGCCTGGCCGTTGCTGAGTTGGGTCCATGTCCTTATTCAAAGCCAGATGAAGACTGAACTGAGGAGTGTGCTTATAAGTGGTGACAGATGAGAAACAATTGACAGGCTCTGTGGGAGAAACAGAAACAGGTGGGTAGTGAGAGATATGTGAAATGATGGGTGAATCCTGTAGTGTGCTGGTAACTTTAACTCATATGTGACTAATTTGCCTTATGACCTGAAAAGGCCAATGTACTTGTGACTCAGCTAACAGCAGGGCAGGGCAGGAGCAGTCAGATGTCCTGTGTTGAGAGCCACACTAGTTGCCCAGGCTGGTAAGTGCAAGTGTTGCTTCTCCGGACATCTGCTTGGCTTTTATGACAGTGCACTGCCCGCTGAAGTGATACGGGACAGTGCACTGCCCGCTGAGCTTCATCCCAAGCCCTATCGCTCTTCTGAAACCAGTGATTGATAGATGAGACCTCAGAAGGCTTGCCTGACCAAGAGAATAATGGTGGCTGAAATCTGAGTATGAATTGGAATGTTGTGAGACCTGTTGCTGGCTGACGAAGATAATGCTGTGCATATTCGGCCCAGGCGATAACTTGTTCCCAGGAGTCTTGGCGACCTTGGCAGTAGATTCTTAGGAAGTGGCTTATCTCCTGAATCGTCCTCTCCATCTGCCAGTTAGACTGCGGATGGTAGTCAGATGTGAGGCTCACACCTATGAGGAAAAGGAAAGCATTCCACACACAATAAAATTGGGGCCCTTGGTCCGAGACAATGTATTCTAGGATACCATAATTATGAAATACCTAATTAAACATGGCCTCTGTTGTCTCCGTGGCAGTGGTAGTCCCTTGAGTGAAATGAGTTTGCAGGCTTTAGAAAATTGGTCTTGGATCACCAGTATGCAGGTATACACACCTGAGGCAGGGAGGTCTGTGATGAAATCCACTCCCAGGTATGAGCAGGGGCGTCAAGGAATGGGCAACAGAAGGAGTGTCCCAAAGAAAGATGACAAGGAACCTTAGAGAATGTGCCTCCTGACAACCTTGGCTGAACCTTTGAATGTAATTTGCCATGCCAGGCCACCAGTAGTACTCTTGAAGCAGCCAGAGAGTTGAAAGATTGGAATCATGCAAAGAATAATGAAAGGGTTACAAGCTCCTTTCAGCCATTGTCTCCAACTCTCTAAGGCAAGGTTGATGGAAAACTCTCTGTTGCCATTATCATAATTTTGCTCCACTGGGAGAGATTTTTGGAAAAGAAGGCGCATAGAAGGAGTTTTAATGACTCCTGCTTCTGGGATAACACTGCACCCACTCCAGTGTTGAAGGCATCTACTGTACCTACACAACAAAGGGCTTTTCAGGATCAGGGTTAGGGCTGCACAATTAATCGGAAACAAATTCACAATCTTGATTCATACATAAATGCGATCTTCTTTCTAAATGACGGCGATTTACGTGACATGTATTTGCCTGTATTCAGACCATGCTGCATTTAAGTGTTCACTTTACTTAACAACAATCCAAGATGCTTTATCAGTCAAACTTACTGGTCACACCCACATAGTGTAAAACAAAACACTTAATTCACCAATCAGGAAAGAGATTAGTGAATGTTTTAGTCATAAATCCCGATCACGTCTCTCCTCTCTTTTCCTCATTTATGGAGTTTCGCTTTCACTCAATAACAAGGGGGCAGATCTAAACAGATTTATCAGTTTACTAGTTGGATTTGGAGTGGCCATTTTCACACATGAGACAAAAAATAAAAATAACATCAGTGTGGAAAATCCTGATGGTGACAGTGTGAGTGACAAAGTAACAATATTGGTACAGAAAAAATTGAGCACATTGCTCCATGTGGAACCTTTGAGGGTTTAAACCTGACGACGATGCACAAAGAGTCATAAACCAAGCAAGGTAACACCTCCAATCTCTACAACCCCCTCAAACGTCACAACAAAATACAGTATGAGATAGCCATGGAGGACAAAGGAGCCATACCTAAAAAAAACAGCCACCAAAGCACACAAACTCAGACGTTACATGGTGCATCACAATATTATTATCATTAGCTAAAGACATGGCTCCAATCAACGTGAAAAATGAGGGATGTAAGGCAATGATAAAGACTATAGACAAGCGCTTCCCTCTTCCAACTATTTTTCATCCATTGCATTGCCAGGTCTATACACCCAGTGCCGAAAGACAGTCGAGAAAGAAAGGCAATATGTGTAGAACTTTGTGGCAACAGCAGCTGTATGGTCAAGCTGAACTATAGAGCCTCATTTAAGCCTGACAGTGCATTGCATAAAACTTAAATGACTTAAAAAAACAGCTATTCTGAAAAATGCATCCTTATGGGTTTTTTTTTTTTTTTTTTTTTTTTTATTATATAATGACCTATGACAGTAACAGAACAAAATATGTTAGAAAGGACAACAAAGTCAGTGCCAAGGCCAAACTGAAGAATGAGATGACTAGCATTGCTATGGTTTGAATGGTAAGTATATCTTTACATGATTCACAATACACTTTGTTGTCCCACAGAGTAACAGACTGAATTACATTAGGCTACATTATCACTGCAACAAATTACCCATCAGAAAGGGTTTACATAATGGAGGAACATTATAACATGCCTGCGTTCCTCCCTGAAGCCTCAAAATGTTAATAGGTTAGTGTTGTTGGTAAAGAACCTTAGAAGGCTCTAGGCCAGTTGGAGTGTCCAAAAAGCAGGTTATATTTATTACTTATATTAATTATTGTTAACATTCTATTTATGTTCAACAGCTTACAGCGTTTAAGTTATTTACTTTAAAGGGGTCTAAAATAAGGAAAACAGAAAAATGTGATATCCTGAATGTCCTGTGTAGACCGCACTTTTATTTTACTTGAGTGCAAAATGCAAAATGAGAATTGTGTGAGAGATTCTTGATCTCAATTCCCATGGAGAAAAATTGTGATGCACGTTTTATGAGAATCGTGCAGCCCTAGTCAGGGTGAACAAAGAATGGAGCGGTGATAAATGTAGTCTTCAGTTCTTGCATGGCATGATTTGCATCTGGGGCCTTGCAGTCTTCAGACTTGGGCCTGCATTTTAACAAAGATGTGAGTGGAACAGTGAGGGTGCAGTTTTATTGATAAAGCAGCGGTAGAAGTTAGCGAATCCAAGAAATCTTTGGAGTTCTTTGACTGTGGTAGGAGTCAAACTTCTCCTCATATCATCTTGGCTGATATGATCTCAAAGAAAGTGGGCAGTTCTTTGGTGAAAACTGCATTTCTCAGCTTTGTGGAAGAGGTTGTACCTGAGCCTCTGGATGACCTCAGAAACATGTTGGCAATGTTTCCAGGCTCCTGGAGTAGATTAGGATAGTTTCCAGAGCATCTCATTCATGAAATCCTAGAATACAGATCAGGAACTAACCAGGCCGTATGGCATAATCTGGCATTCACAGTGCCCTGATGATGTATTGAAGGTGGTCTTCCACTTTTCCCACCTTGCATATCCAGATGAGGTTGTATGTGCTTCAGAGGTCCAGGTTGGTGAAGATGGAGGTCCCACACAGCTGCTCTAGAGCTGCTGGGATAAGGGAAAGTGGGTATCTGAATTTAATTGTGATCTTGTTGAGTGACTGACAATCTGTGCAGGGCAACAAGCCACCATTCCGCCACAAAGAAAAAAACTGGAAGCTGCTGGACAAGTAGAAGGGCAGATGTAACCCTGCTTTAGAGGCCCTTAGATGTATTCATCCATGGCCTTCTGTTCTGGGATGGAGAGTACTCATGCAGAGGGCACTGCTCACCTGGTTTCATGTCGATGGCACAGTCCCATGGTTTTTGTGGTGGTAATTTGGAGGCACATTTTAGTCAAAAGACATGAGGTAAGTCTACACACTTGCAGGAGAATACACACTTGGAAGCAGACTTGGAAACACGAGGGAATAAACAAGGATATAATTCTTGAAATATATGCAGGGAACTAGAAATCACCTAGAGATCTCTGAGAGTTGGGTCTGTGTCCTTATTGAAGGCCAGTTGAATACTGAACTGTGATGTATGCTTAGAAGGGGTGACTTATGATGGGAGTAATGATTGACAGGTGCGGGTGATTAGTACTCTGGTGACAGTTGTGTGGTGGTGAGAGAGCCTGATGATCCCATGACAATTGTATTGCCCAATGTTTGGAACAACACTTAGTAGCACATTCCATTTCACCGGCTGGATGATTGGAATATAAAAAATCCCATTAGAAAATTCTCAAAGTCATTGTCATTTTAAGCCTATCTCTGAAAGATCTAAATCTACTTAGGATATATTGTAAAGTTTGTTTGCATTCCTCAATTTGCTCTGAATAAAAGCTTCTGTTATCTGAATAAAAATAAATACAACTGTGTTCACTATAAAATCATACTGTGGAATGCTGCATCTGTGACTACGGTTTTTGGAAGGTACAAATGGTTGTGAACCTCGGAATAGATGACAATTTCAAATTCAGCCTCATGACAATATAGGTTGGCCATCCCATTTATCTAGTTGCAGACAATAAGCATACCAACAGTGTGACAGCACTAAATCTGACAGTACATAGCTCAGCCTCCCTTTAGTGCCACTGGGAGAAAAAATACAATGGCATTTGCCAAGCAAGCTAAATACAACAACTTAACAAAATTAGCTCAGAACAGATACATAAATAAAATAAAAAAGATTCAAAAGCTAATCATATAGCAAAAATAAGTGATAAATGAAACATTTGGAAAAGCACTGTTCTTTAAATTGTGTGTTTAGGGCTTCATGTGTTTCCAGTTCAAAAAAGGGGAAACAAACTGCCATGAGTAAAGCTGCAGGAAAATTGAGAACACTTTTTGTTTTGTTTTTTCCAAAAAGGGATCACGATTCTCCCAGGATTCTAAGCAGCCAACTAAACAAAATATATGGCTATATATGGATATAATATATATGGATATAAGCGTAAACCGAATATTATTTCACTATTTGAGATTCACCGACCTGCCGACGGGCCTACATTGTGGTAGCCCATCTGGAAACCACATAGCTCTGAGTCAACCATGCTAAAGGTATGTTCTGTTAGACACATACACATAATCAAAACAATCTATAACAATGCAATATTATTACTTATAAAAAACACGTTTTACTCACATAAGTGTGCTGCAACATTCCTGTCGGATCCAATATAGAAGAAACAGTATTGTGTTTTAATCTCAATGTCTGCAGATCCGACTTGAGATTTCACAAATGATTCCACAGTGAAACGAAGCAAACACGTATAATGTCTTCCCCACGTCAGCTGGAACTTAATTAAAAATAAAGTTCAATCACTCATTCCTAATATTAAGATCGGAAGGAAGCTTATGCAGCGACTGTGTTCTTCTACAACCAGGAATAGTGCAATATCTTGCTATCTTCTTCGCCATGTTTATTCTTCTTCATCAAATTTTTCAGAGCTTCTTCATCTGTTTTGACCAGGGGATTCTGCACTCATTCTGAAAATGCGTAACAGTGCTGCCTAGCGTATAACAATGAAAACATGAAAACCCGGCAAATTCAGTGTTTTGCGGGTAAAGTATTAAAAGTGCACTGTGTACATTTTAGCGGCATCTAGTGGTGAGGTTGCGAATTAAAATTGACCACCGCCCACAAGTGGTCAACACAGGACAAAGATGTCGTCGTCTGAGACAGAAGAGAGTAGCTAGCGCTCTATAGAGCAGTTTGTCCATTTAGGGCTACAGTACAAAAACATGGTGGCCCAAAATGGCGACTTCACTGTAATTGGACCCCTGGTGTATGTAGATAAAAATGGCTTATTCTAAGGTAAAAAGAACAACGATTCATTATGTAAGGCCTTTATACACCACTGAAAACATAGTTATGTTTATTATACTGCATTTCTATTGATCGATCCTCATAAATATTACACATTGCACCTTTAAATTGAGATCATGATCTTTTAACAATTAATCGCGCAGCTCTAACCATAAATAACTGATGAGGAGTAATCTTACCAAACAAAAGATGGCAACTCCGCTTTGTGTAAATACGTTCAGGAAATTAAATAAACTTGACTTCAGTAGGAATTTAACGTCTTAATTTGTTCTGTAACTATTAACGCATTGAGCCTTATGTTAACTGATGAATGTGCTTGAAATAAAGGCGCTAACAAACGGGCTAAGATCAAATATTCAGATCTCAAGGATCAATGGATTACACATGACTCCAGTTCATAGTCAAATGAAACAAGAGACTATTCCAACCTCACCACATGGCATTGTCAACATGTTGTAAAGTCTTAAAGCAACCTGAATCACTGCATCAGGTGCTGACAACTTATTTACGTCACTGCAGCTCAAATCTCTCTGTGAAACAGGTGAATGAGTTTATGCGACTATTACGCATCTAGTCTGTGATGAATTGACTTGCAGCATTTGTGCACTGCCAAATGCTTACATTGTTTCCAGAGGCATGACTACACTTGATGTGTTTAAATATAGCATTGCATCATCCAGAAAAGTATCGTTTGTACTAACGTCTGTTGATAAATGAAATAGTGTATGAATAAATTATTAATGAATTAATCAAGTCTGTACTTGAGACTGTCAGTCTTTGACAGTCATGTCAAAGACTGACATTTCATTTAATGCATGTCAGTCTTTAAATGTGTTTATCTGTACTCATTGTTAATCTCTCGCTCAGTTATCACTGCATCAAGTGTTTTATTACAAGCATGTGTGATAAAGTGTTTTGAAGTACTTTTCTCATCTGTCCAATGGCAGAATGATTATAAAGCAGAGTTAGGAACTCCTGGAAAGGAACAAATCAGTTTCTAACTTGGTTTGCTTAAGCAGCTGCAAATGCATCATATTACAAATTGAAGGTGTAAAATGAACAGAAAATAGTTATTTTTCATACCACTTTTCAACCTTTACAGCTTGCCATCAATGATGAAAGAAAATAAATAAATAAACAAACAAAAAATGTACCTGTTCGTTGATGGAAGAGGAGGATCTGGCTTTCGTCCGGTATGAAAGTAAGTCCCAGATTTTATGCCAAAGATACGATGCCATAAAACACACACTACCAACAATCCACATGTCTCTGCCCTTGAAGAAGCAATACATTGCAAATGACTACTTGTTATTTCTTCTCATAGAACTGTTATGGGAAACTAGATGGCTAGGATAAGCATAGAACTTGGCGTTTGCAGTGCGAGGGTCTCCCTTAAATCAAAGCCTCCTTTTGTTTCAAATGCCTTTGCATTCTCCCTATCTTCTGTTACTACTGGAAGGAGCAAATGGACAAACCCTTCTGTCTCTAGTGACATGGGAGTGACAGGTGGAGAGATAAGGCTATTTGAATTGGGCTGCTCTCTTTTCACTCTCGCTCACCATCCTTGTGATATCTAAACAACTGTTATGCAATAAGCTCATGCTTGACAAGGAAGCCAGTTTCCCTACTTGACACACCAGTGCAGTTAAGTTGTGACTGGACTAAATAGAAAGTGCATATGAAGCGTCATATTTCAGCTCCTTCAACAGAAACACATTTTTATCATTCAAAATATATGCTCTCTCATTCATTCTGTGAACATCATATGCACTGAACACAGTTCTGTGTTTAGACACATGTCTGGGCATGGAATTTTAATGTCATAAAAATACAAATCATACATGGACATCCTTCAGGGTAAGCTATAATAAGTTGTGTTTGACTTTTGGTAATTTGTGGGCAACCCCTATTACATAACACACAATTCTTTCATATGATCCCAATTGGACTCTCAAATTAATCTCACGGATGGACCATCTGAAGCTTTTTGTACAAAGGTCTTAACTGAACATTAAAGGGTTAGTTCACCCAAAAAAGAAAATTCTGTCATTTCTTACTTACCCTCATGTCGTCCGATACCCATAAGACATTTGTTCATCTTCTGAACACAAATTAAGATAATTTTTGTTGAAATCTTATGGCTCAGAAAGGCCTCCATTGACACCAATGTCATTTCCTTCTCTCAAGACCCATAAAAGGCACTGAAGAGATTGTTACAAAGCCCAACTCACTACAGTGATTCTACACTGGTTCTTTGTTTTGAAATCTGTCCATCACTGGACACGTTTACATGCACATTCTTAAAGTCATTTATTTAATGACTCACCCTAATGTCGTTACACACCCGTAAGACCTCCGTTCATCTTTGGAACACAGTTTAAGATTTTATATTTAGTCCGAGAGCGTATGCAAGTGTATGCACACTATACTGTCCAAGTCCAGAAAGGTAGTCAAAGTAGTTAATCTGTGACATCAGTTGGTTAATTAGAATCTTTTGAAGCGTCGAATACACATTTTGATCCAAAAATAACAAAAACTATGACTTTATTCAGCATTGTCTTCTCTTCTGTTTGTTTTCAGTCCTCAAATAAAGATTCGAACGGTTATGAATCAGCGTGTTGACTCATGATTTGGATCACGTGTCAAACTGCTGAAATCAAGTGAACTTGGCGATCCGAATCATGAATCAATACGCTGATTCATAGCCATTGTAATCTTTATTTGAGGAGCCGACAATGAACATGGTCATGTAAACGCGGTAACCCGTTTTCTTTTGTCGGAGTAAGGTCAGAAACGGCGTAAGCATAAACCGGTCGGGACAGGCCGTTTTTTGCCTCTTACCCCGATTTCGCGCTGCATGTAAAAGCATTAACCTGCTTTCTGTCTGCTTTTTGAAGAGGGCATGTATGATAGGTGACAAAAACGCAAACTTAGAGCAGACAGAGCGAGCTAGCGTTTTGCATGAAATAAGGACATATATCACAAACGCACTCTTTTAAGACCCAGAAAGATGTAAAGATGTGTTCTCTTCTCATGCAGCAGAAGTAGAAGAGGTTCAGTCAAAACGTTGCATCTGTAACTGCATGAGGGATAATATAATGTATCTACGGATGCAGGGATGGGATTAGTGGAGGACCAGCAATGATAAGAAATACACATTGTATGAATTCGGGCTGTCCTAGACTCAGGGCCGGCGTTTGCTATAGGTGATCTAGGCGGTTGCCTAGGGCGACAATTAGGGGCGCGAGCGCGCTCTAGTGCCGCCCATTACTTCCCATTAAGCATAGAATCGGAACAAGCGAAATACAAAATAATGTTTATTAAACATGATCATCATAGGGCACCCCCTCAGCCAAACGTTTAATTACTTATCAACCTGATAATTAGATTGAATTGATGGTGATTATTGATTATTGGTTCAGGCGTTAGGTCAGGCAAGTGCTCATCTTGCGCGTTCATCAAAAATGAGGTGTCTAAACCCGCGGGTGCACAGGGACGGAAAAAGAGAAAGGAAGAAAGGAAGAAAGGAAGAAAATCGAAAGAAAGCCCGGTATAGAGGTTAGTTTTCTTATCTCAGCCAATAAGTTGTCAAACAAGATAAATTTACTTATCAATATTATTAACTAATATTAGTTTTATTAATATTATTAATATTGTCACTAAGCTATCACTTGGTAGTTTTCTACGTATTACTACGTATTGCAAACATAACTTCACTGACAATAATCTACAATAACCTATATGGATGTCATTTAAATATCAAAAGTTCAGTTCGTTATAAATATGGATAACTTATGCATGTTAGTTATGAAAAGTACAAATGCTCTCTACATGGGCGTCGGAAGAAAATAAAAAGTGGGGCCTCTCAGGTTTTTTTTTTTGACTGGAGTAACGATAGATGCCATATTATTTACATTAAACACAAATATGCTGTGGTTTACTTTAAGATTGATAAGGCCAGACAAAATTAAGGAAATCACCAAATTCTCTACTGTGGCTGTAGTGTAGTGGTAAGACGCATGTCATCAAGTTTGGCGCAAAACTCCATCTCGCCTAGCAACCAAAGAGCTACACTGTAAAAAAAAATTGGTTGGTTTTTGTTGGTTTAACTTAAAAAAGTAAGTAACCTGGTTGCCTTAAAAATTTGAGTTGATACAATGAAGGAAATTTGTTTAATAAATAGAAACTCAAAATATTTTTGTATCTGAACCACATAAAAAAATTGATAAATCATGAAAATAGCACTATTTGACACGTTTCACTGCGTCATCAGAAATAAAACACACACAATTACACAATATGCTTACAAAATCTTTTAATAATATTTTAATAAAGGTTGTCGAATCTCAAAAAATTGTCATTGTTTTAACTCAAAATTTCAATGAACTGAAAATTTTAAGGCAACCAGGTAACTTTTTTTCTAAATATTTTTTTTACAGTGTAGAGCCGGCCCTGCCTAGACTAAAGATGATCCATTGTGGTGATTTCTGTTGTCGTGGCCCCTAAAACAGTGTAGTGTTGTCAAAAGTACCCACAGCGATACCAAGTCGGTGCTGAAATTTTAAAAATGTGACACTCTGGCTGTGTCTCATTTCGTTAAATTTCGAAGGCTGCGTCCTCCGGAGGACATGTCCTGTGTAGGATGCAGTATACGGAGTGTCCTCAATCAGAATTAAGCGAGACGTCCTTCGTAGGACACACAGGCAGGAAGTATCACGTTGCTATGCCAACACATTCAGCCTCGTTGCGCTCTCACGCCAGTTTATATGAATGAAAATGATTTATAACTTGAAAATGACTATGAAATGTTTCTTGTCTTGACAGCAATGTACAGTTCTAAACGTTTAAAAAGCACTAAAGCATTGTAATCCTGTTGACCACAGCTATCTGTTTGAGGTAATAGAGCTTAAAAATCAAAACAAGCTTGAACTTACATTTTAAACACCACACCTACGCTCGCATGTATATCTGGCAGTGATGCAGCTATATATAACTGTTGTTAACGGCGACGCAAAGAATTGTGGGTTATCTCCAGCCGCGAAGGCTACACCTCAAGCACACTCCGGAATCCTGTGAAAGAAGGACACATTCGAAGGTCGCATTTGGAGTGTCCTACTCACTTTTTTTTAAATGAGACTGCCTTATGATGACGTATGCACCCTTTAAATGCGACCTCCAGAGGACGCAGCCTTCTGAAATGAGACACAGCTGAGAGTTGAGCAGAATCATAAAAAACTCTGACTGGCCATTAATATCACGCGCTCATCAAATATGTCTGTGATCGGCTACAATGACGTTTTTGAATGCAGGCGCCTATCAGCCTACTGGTCTGCTGGTCGATGCGTTGTCCTTTCAGATGTAGAAGTCAAAAAGATTTATAAAAAAAGACCAAGTCATCACAAAAGTGCGATTTTTAATTGTGCAGATGTTCAACAATGCAAGTTAATCTAACAATTATGTAAATTTCTATTATTAGCATTGCAGCCTCTTTAATATCTGTGTTGTGATTTGGCTTGTAATGCTCTTTGAAAATAAAACAAAACAATAAAACAACTGATCTAAACATTAATGAGTCTTTGTTTTCCATGTATTCACATTTAACATGTGCTTAATGTAAGTGTATTCATTTAAGTTGCACAACCTACTCCACTAGATGGCAGCCGAGTAACATGTGTTTTATCACTGTGGCCCTTTGAGAGAGAAACCTCAAACTATATGGTAATCAATACACCTGTTTGGACTGGCAGATGCTTGTGTCTGTATTTCTTATTGCATCAAAGCTAAACATTTTATAAGATTGAAAGCTTACTGTTAATAGTGCCATGCAGTTCTGTACAGCTACAGCTACACTTGTATGGAATTCAGAAGTTAAATCACATACTGTGTGTTTCAACTTTGATGTAAACAGTCTGACTTTTGCATAGTACCTGTTCGCCCTCGAGCTCAATATGTTTCCGCTCCCAGAAGCAGCGCATGGTCTCAACCCTCTCCAGATAGTGGAAAAAGGCCAGTTTTCCCAAACGTATGCTTTCAGAGCACTGTTGTACACCTTTCAGTCTGGCCTGCTTGAATCGAGGAGATTCGTCCGGAGTTTCTGTGTTTTTGAGCAGGGTCACTGGCCTCTCATGGCTTGGTTTCTTTTTAGGGCTAGATGCATAATACAAAAGGTTAAATTAATTACTCCATCAGTAAAATTCTGCAGCAGGAAGTAACCACACTGGTAACACTTTACAATAAGGGTGCACTAGCATGCATCAATTCAAGGTTAATTAATGCACAGATAATCATGAGTTAATGTATTACTAATGGTGAACTAACTCATTTATTAATGATTACTGCATCAGCAACTAATGGAGATTCTTCAAGATTAAAAGATTAAGTAATCATTAAATTGTTATTTGTTAAATGTGTCATAATGTATTAATTTCTTAATAACGTATTTTATCAACTAATAATGTAAATTAATGTGTTAATTACCACAAGGGGTCAAAGCCATGCAAATTCAACTTCCAGTTGTCTGCTTTAATTAATCATCATTTAGTAATGATTTATAAAGGTATCATTATGTTATGACTTTACTTTTTGGGGCACATGACTATTACTGTATATGAAAACAGTAATTGTACACTTTCTATTGAATACATTCAAGGCTGACAGCAAAGAGATGCAAGAGAAGCAAAGCAACACTTTTGGAACGGACGGACTTGTATTCAGTTTTTTAACGGCACCAAATTTTCTATTGTCACTGTTCCTAAACTGAATGTATGATGTTAGCTTACTGCATGATTTGTATTATTATCTTAGAACTGTATATTTCTGACATATGGACATTACTTATTAGACACAGATAACAGATCACACTAAATTGTTAGTGTAGACACATTTTCTGTATAGGTGCTTTAAAAAGATATAGGTATATTGTAGCTACTTGTAGCATTTGCTCGGTGGCTACAATATGAGACACTTTTTGCACACTGCAGTGAGCTAGAACGATATTAGCCATATGGTAAAACATGGTACTCGTGGTAAATCAAGAAAACAAGATTTAAATAATAAGACTGTGTTGAGCTATATAACAGTGATTCGTTTTCTGTTGATGAATGTATCAAAACAGTTGTTGCTCACCTGTCCAATAAAACATAATATATTAAAGCGTCTTTGGTGTTTTTATGGTTTCAACAAAATAAAACAGGAAATCGAGGGTCACACGGGTATGATGTCATTAGGAGAAGCACAGATTAAAATGTTTTATTTCCTGGTTAAAATGACTTATTTCTTCGGATCTAAACATTCTTGAAAACATTTGGGATAATGTAAGTAAAGTCAACAATAAATTGTTATTGTGGTTGTTGGATATATATATATTTTTTTTTTAAATCTCCAAAAATCTTACATATTGTACCTTTAAACTTGAGTTTTTTTTAAACACTTTATACTTTGCATGTGTAATAAAAAAAAAAAGTAGCCTATTTCTTATAGTCTAATGTCACGCTTGATATAGTTTTGTTTGACATCTTGCCATATGAAATACACTGATTTAAATATCACAGTATTTTTTTCCGGTAGCTAATCGGTCTACTACGTTTGTTCTTAATTCATTAAAAGTAAACTAAACTCGGTCGAATCGGACACCGTGCAGTGGATTTGTTTTGCTAATGAAGAGCGAGGTTCGAACTTGAAGTTCATTGTGGAACTCAACTTTCCTGTCAGAATCTCGCGAGACGAGATCACCTTTCTCCCGCGTCATAACCATAACCTCTCAGAAGAGCGCTCTTTCTGTACATGTGGGTGAATGTCAACAAGACGACACGACAGGTGATTTATACACCAGCGTCGGGAAATAAGCACAGGACTACAGCGTGGACATGGCGGATGATGCGTCAGATGGCATCGTAAAGTGTCCGGTTTGCGCGGGTGACTTTGAACCGGACAGAATTAATGCGCACTTGGATAAGTGTTTACAGAGCGATGTTCACCATCATCACACTGGACCACCCTCCAAAAAACCCCGCACTAATGCTACTGACACCCGGCCTTCAGCAGTGTTCTCCGTGTTTCAGACCAGACCTAAAGCGACTGAACAGAAACAGAAGCCCGCATCTTCGTTTTCATGTCCAGAGAGTACAGACAACTCCGTCAGTCCAGACATGAAGCCTGAGTGTCCAGAAGTACCAGCTGCATCTTCTCCAAGAGCCTTGAGGCTAAATAATGACAAACCTCTGGCAGAAGTCCTGAGACCCAGCACCCTGGAGGAGTATTTCGGCCAGAATAAGCTGATCGGAGAGCAGACCCTGCTGAGGTCCCTGCTACAGTCACAGGACGTCCCTTCTCTGATACTATGGGGGCCACCAGGCTGTGGAAAGGTTAATTAACATAATTGCACTATAGATACCTTACCTAGCCTTATAAAGTCAGTTATTTTCATGAAATATTGCAGTTATATATTATTTATCTGCACACATTATTAGTATTATTATTATTTGGTTTTATATCCTTTCATAATTATTCCCCTCCCACTTTCATGTCACTCACAAGATCATGGCAGAAGCAAAGACCAATCAATTCCCCATAGACAAACCATACTTGTTCCTGTCCCAGAAGCTTTTTTAATCAGGTATGTGTCACAATAGGGAACAAAGTCTTCAATGAACTTCAATGTAATGCTGACTTTAAAGGCACAATATGTAAGATTTTTGTGGATAGAAATATCCAAAAACCACTAGAACAATAGGTGTGTTTACATGGAGCACTGTAATCGGTTTAAAAGCCCAATCTGAATGAAAATGCTGCATATAATCAATCGGAATAAAAATGCCCAAACCGAATTAAATTGTAATTGGTTTAAGAGGGGTGGGATAAACCTTTTCATGAACCGATCAAACAAAAAATGTAACCATGTGAATGACCTGACCCGATTACTTTTCAGTGTAGGTCCTTATATGACGTGATACACAGTGCGCGCCTTCACCACTGACCGCGCTCACACGCAGGCTATAATGTTGAGTAGGGGTGTTCGATTCCAGGTTTTTTGGAGTCGACTCTGATTCCCGACTCCCACTATGGGAGTCTATGGAATCGACTCCTCGACTCCATTTACTTCACATCAAAACAGGGTAAGAAATCAGAAAAAAATAGCTGTTGTTACATATTTAAGTTATTTCCCACTGACACAAGGTCCTAAAATCCTCTTATTAAAACCGCACACTTTTAGCGTGTCCATCCAAATTAGTCCAATTTAACGATGACTTTAGTGGCTGTCATGTTTCTGTATCTATTGCCAATAATTGTACATAGGAAAAGTCACGAAAAAAGATGTGATTGTCGAGTGATGGCGCTAAACGCACATGATTATTGTCTTAAAAGGTAAGTTAAATATGCTAGCCTATACATAAAAAATATGCACACTATTGATGAGTTTCTTCTTGATGTCAGATTTTTTATGATTAATGGTTATAGTTTATTGATGTTAACCATGGAAAACCAAATCTATATTTATTGCAATAATATATACAATCAATTAAACTAAAGCTAGCATGGAGGAAGCCTATAATTACAAACTAAAGTCGCTGTGATTGTTTTCTATTTCTAAAGTTAGCACTCAAATGTGTGTGACAAGTTTCTGCGACAGCTCTCTGATGCGGTGTATCACGTCAGTGTATTACCTCGCGGGCTGCGGCTCGCTTAATTCATTCCTTGCTTAGTGCACGCAACTGCCATGCACTTTAGATGAGAGATTCAGTAAACAATCAGTAAACAAGTGAGTTCGGACACAGCAACAGAGTCGACACCTAGAGTTGATTCCTATTCATAGTCGAGGAATCGACTCTTTTGGAGTCGACTCCCCATCACTAATGTTGAGAGGAAAGTTATTTTTCTGAGGGGTAAACTTTTTATTTTGTTAGTAGTTATGAAGATAATGTTGGCATAATGACACAGACATAACCCGGCTACATCCTCTCATCTTGACAGTGTTTGTCCCAGGCACTTTTTACTTCAACTGCGCCTGAGAGAAGAATTTATTTTTTCGGAGATGATTACACTTTACAATAAATAAATAGCTTTTATAAAACCGTATAATTCCTGGTGGCCGTTGAGAGTTGCTATGGCATCCGAAAACAGCATCAAAGTTTTGATGCGGCAGACAAACTGCTCTGTGATGATTGCGATTGAAAGTCAGCACATCTAAACCCCAGATCGGTATAGATAACGTCTCATGTATACTGTCCACTAAATCTTTCAATCGAGATGACAAAGACGTGTGCATGTAAACGTGGCTAGTGTTATATTTTGTTGACTTGTGAACTGACATTATCCCAAAGGTTTCCAAGAATGTTTTAATCCGGAGAAATAAGCAATTTTACCAGAACACAGGCCGTGTCCATGTGTCGTCTATCAATGACATCATACCCGTGTTACCCTCGAGTTCTGTTTTTATTTTGTAGAAACCATGGGAACACCAAATATGCTTTTATATAATAGGCATTGTGTTGTTTTAGACAAGGGAACAACTGTTTGGAGACCTTTATCGTCAGAAAACAAATTATTGTGCAGTAATACAGCATTTCTCTGTCATACAATATGTTTTAACATGAATTGCAGGCCATTTAGCAACACAAGCCATCCAGCGTTAATTAATACGATATTCTAATATCGATCTAGCTTAGTGCAGTGTGCAACAAGTGTCTCATAGCATCCACAGAAAGAATGCACAGAGTAACGTTATAACATAATTTTCAACACACTCAATTGTATGTACTGCTGTGTTACTACACATATGCATGAAGTGGACGTGGTGACTGTGGCATAAAAGTTCTGCTGCTGTCTAATTAATAAAACATATAATCAAGTATAATGCGTTTCAAAAGTCCTCAACTCTGGTCCCATAGTCTCCAGATATAGAATTAATAAATGCATACATCAAACTGGTTGTTTACTTCGTTTACCCTCAGGCTAATTTTAATAGTTTGGAAAATATATCAAATGGTGAAAGAAATGTAATTTTTAGCTAAACTATTCTTTAAGACTCAACATCATGTCATTCCAAACCTGTAAGGATTTATTTCTTCTGTGGAACCAGAAAGAAAACTTTTCCCTGGAATTTTATAAGAATGATTTTGTACACGAGACTTGCGAAATACTGCCTCAGTGATTCAGTTAGCATTCAGTTATTAATTTTTTTCAAAGGCCTTGGTGCTTCATTTTGCATACTGTGTTTGTTATAGTTTCATGTAGCCAGACCTTCAGGCTGAAAGGAGAAGGTCTGGACTCCATCGCAGCTTTCATTGGCCAAGGACCGTCCATAGGCCGCCTGACTGACATTTTGTTCCGCGGCATGTTTAGGGGTGTAAGGCTACTTGATTATGGAAAAAAATCATAATCACGATTATTTTGGTCAATTATTAGTGGGTGTCTGATATGATACGTCTTATTTAATTAGTTTAATTTCACGATTTGAGTTCATTTAAATGTTGGTGAAATTTCATATTTATCAATACTTCAACAAAATTAATACTAGGTTAATTATGTAAAAAAACAATAATGTAAATTATAAAAATAATGTAAAAAATAATTAACTAGGTTAATAATTAAAAAAGTCCTCAAAACCGTTGCACAAGACATTAAGTAAACAATCAGTAATACAATAAGATCTGACAAAAGTACAAAAGAAATTTGTTACAAAACAAATCAAATATAAAAAGTTACAAATATACAGTGCTTTAGGTTTTTCAGGAAGATAAACTAACAGATCAGTTATAGCCTACAACAAAAATTGAATGAAGTAATCAAATGTAAAATAAAACTACTGTATAGAGTAAATATACAGTCTGTAAATATATAGACTAATCCTTATTAGAACTACAGTTTATTCATTCAAGAGCAGTGAGTAATTTTATCTTTGTTTTTTGTTGGTGTAGCAGGTTTATTAGGCTGCTGTCACTTTTAAGAGCTAATGAACAGACCCAATATACTGTTACACATGCGCTCTTCTCAGTGTTTACATTTACTTAAGACATAATCTGTAGGCCTGTCACGATAACAAATTTTGCTGGACGATAAATTGGCCAAGAAATTATTGCGATAAACGATAATATTGTCGTTCTGAGACCATTTTCATTTAAAATAATGTTATTGGCATAAAAATGCAGGTACACCTTTTCAAAGATCAATAAACTTTAATTTCTAAAGACTATTTAACACTAAAAATGGAAAACATTTTAAATAACCACAATAAATTAACAAAACAACCAAAAACAATAAAAGCATGGACTCTCAGTCTGTTTAAAAAATGCATTTAAATAAGTACCAAAAACAATAAATAAAATTGATGAAAACTGCAACGGATGATTGTGTTTTAGGAGCATATTAGGGGCGGCACGGTTCACAAAACCCACGGCTCAGTACGTATCATGGTTTTAGGGTCACGGTTTTCCGTTCTGTACGGTTCTTGTTGTTTTTTTTAATCCAGAAATGTACTTCAGCATATGATAAATTAATTATCCACAATTTAGGATACAGTATTAAAAAATGTTATATCATAGCCTAATCATGCACAAACTGAACTGAGGGTGCGCAAAAATTACATCGACACGGAGTGCGCAAGACCCCATTTTGCTTGGCATTGTGCACGTCAAATTTCGTAACTTTGCGTGTGGCTCCGCAACCGAAGAGCCATGAGTTCCAGACGAATCTGCTGGCCGAGAATGAAGTCTCATCATGGCGCACCCGGTCTGCGCTTTGAGTATAAACACCTCCCCAAACGGACGAGGCACGCGCAGTCAAAAAACAAAAAACAAAAAAGCATGCAAATGGCAATTATCGTGGCCGGAAAAATTATCAAGCTCATTTTTTTTATTGTGCGATTAATTGATTTATCGACTATCGCAACAGGCCTAATAATCCACCTAGGGAAAGGTATCTCTTTTGTGACTTAATGTGCTTTTAATCACGTCCTGCAGTTTAGCAACAGTAGACTAGGGCTGTCACTTTTTATTCGATATTTGAAAATGCATTCGAACATGACATGAAATATCGTAATCGAACTAGAGTTACATGGAGCACTGTAATCAGTTTAAAGGGCCAAATAAAAATGCTCCATATAAACGCCTCAATTGGAATAAAAATGCCCAAACCGAATAAAATTGTAATCGGTTTGAGAGGGGTGGGATAAACCTTTTCATGAACCGATTAAATGAAAAATTTCACCATGTAAATGACCTGACTCGATTTCTTTTGAGTGTGCGTCCTTATATGACATGATGTACAGCACGCCTTCACTACTGAAGAAGGTGTGCTGCACTTACACCAGGCTATAATGTTGACGAGAAGAAAGTAAACTTTTTATTTCGTAAGAAGTTATGAAGATAATGTTGACATAATGACAGTGTACATAGCCTGGCTACACCCTCTCATCTTGAAAGCGTTTGTCCCATGCAGGCACTTTTTATTTCACTTTTATAAACCTGTACAAGTCCTGGCAGCAGTTGAGAGTTGTTATTTTTATTTCAAACAAATTATTATTTCCTGCGTTATAAGCACGGAGCTCACAGTAAAATTTTGCACAATAGGAGCTGAAATTCAGTTCCTGAAACTAACAATACTTGCCGTCCTTGTATCCATACAATATCACCACACAAAATATGCTGTATCGGAATGATTTCTAGAAGAAAATGCAGCTTTATCAATAATAACAAAGAGCTACAGTGCCTTGCGAAAGTATTCGGCCCCCTTGAACTTTTGCCACATTTCAGGCTTCAAACATAGAGATATAAAACTGTAATTTTTTGTGAAGAATCAACAACAAGTGGGACACAATCATGAAGTGGAACGAAATTTATTGGATATTTCAAACTTTTTAAACAAATCAAAAATTGGGCGTGCAAAATTATTCGGCCCCCTTAATTTAATACTTTGTAGCGCCACCTTTTGCTGCGAGCAGTAAGTCACTTGGGATATGTCTCTATCAGTTTTGCACATCGAGAGACTGAGATTTTTGCCCATTCCTCCTTGCAGAACAGCTCGAGCTCAGTGGGGTTGGATGGAGAGTGTTTGTGAACAGCAGTTTTCAGTTCTTTCCACAGATTCTCGATTGGATTCAGGTCTGGACTTTGACTTGGCCATTTTTACACCTGGATATGTTTATTTTTTAACCATTCCGTTGTAGATTTTGCTTTATGTTTTTAATCATTGTCTTGTTGGAAGACACATCTCCGTCCCAGGTCTTTTGCAGACTCCATCAGGTTTTCTTCCAGAATGGTCCTGTATTTGGCTCCATCCATCTTCCCATCAATTTTAACCATCTTCCCTGTCCCTGCTGAAGAAAAGCAGGCCCAAACCATGATGCTGCCACCACCATGTTTGACAGTGGGGATGGTGTGTTCAGGGTGATGAGCTGTGTTGCTTTTACGCCAAACATAACATTTTGCATTGTTGCCAAAAAGTTCAATTTTGGTTTCATCTGACCAGAGCACCTTCTTCCACATGTTTGGTGTGTCTCCCAGGTGGGTTGTGGCAAACTTTAAACAACACTTTTAATAGATATCTTTAAGAAATGGCTTTCTTTTTGCCTCTCTTCCATAAAGGCCAGATTTGTGCAGTATACGGCTGATTGTTGTCCTATGGACAGAGTCTCCCACCTCAGCTGTAGATCTCTGCAGTTCATCCAGAGTGATCATGGGCCTCTTGGCTGCATTTCTGATCAGTCTTCTTCTTGTATGAGCTAAAAGTTAAGATGGATGGCCAGCTCTCTGCACTGAAAATGGACCTCTGAGACGATCACAGTGCAGGTGCATTTACACACTTGATTACACACAGGTGGATTCCATTTATCATCATTAGTCATTTAGGTCAACATTGGATCATTCAGAGATCCTCACAGAACTTCTGGAGAGAGTTTGCTGCACTGAAAGTAAAGGGGCCGAATAATTTTGCACGCCGAATTTTTCAGTTTTTGATTTGTTAAAAAAGTTTAAAATATCCAATAAATTTTGTTCCACTTCATGATTGTGTCCCACTTGTTGATGATTCTTCACAAAAAATTACAGTTTTATATATTTGTTTGAAGCCTGAAATGTGGCAAAAGGTCGCAAAGTTCAAGGGGGCCAAATACTTTCGCAAGGCACTGTATATTTCCATTATAGTTAGGAAATAAATCATTTATGCGTGTTCATATTTTGGCCTTAATAGACCATTTAAAGTCTTCTGTACAGTGAAAATGTGTTCTTTGTAGACGGTTGACATGAGTACTATTATTAAAGGGATAGTTCACACAAAATCAAAATTAAAAAATGCTGGTAGCAAGACAGTTGACATCAATTGTTTGTTTTTTTTAACATTCTTTAAACTCTCTTATTTTGTGTTCAACAGAAGAAAGAAACTCATGAGGGTGAGTAAATTATGTCAATTTTAATTTTTGGGTAAACTATCCCTTCAAGATTATAATAACTGATTTTGGTTGAAAGTAGTGGTAGCTAGAACTGTTCTAAAGTGACTTGTTAAGCAGTGTGAAAAGGGTCAGATTAGCTGTTGACAGGTGCTTTGGAACGAATAATGTCACTTGGGGTCATTAAGGGAACTTACTATTTTAAAAAGATAGTGGTAGTAGGACAGGATGATCGCCATGTTGCCCCTCCATCTTGAATGTACATTAGCCAAAGAGGGACATAACCATAAATTTAGGCTTCGCCTTTCGCGTTTTAACACTCGATGGCACCGTGTCAAATGTGAAGAGGGGGATTGCCATGTTAATCTTGGACTAAATCGGCCACCGTAGGAGTTAAAACGAAAACAGAATTGAGAGGAACAGAAACTATTATTCACTGGATGTTAATATACCTTTTCACCATTAGATAGGGGAAAATATCACAGTGTAGCTTTAATGCATTACAGTAATGAGAATTTAATGTGATTTTATATTTATTTGTGATTCTCTCTGTTATAATCTTGCCGTTGATGTCGAGATGTAATCTTTTCAGTGTAGACTAGAATCGTATATTTGATTGCTGTGATGGATAGTTCACTTTGTGATGTGTAATGGAAAACTAACTTGGTCAGAAACAGAGACCTTCCTGAGTATCTGGCTTCACTCATTTATTTTTGGTATTTTATAGATTGTCACATGGATCTACAGCAGAGCAGTATCACGTGTTTGGGGGGCCTGGTCCCCTCTAGTTGAGTTCACTCATGTCACATTTTTTCAGATTGAAGTGATAAGTTATAAACAACAAACATGTATTGAAGTTTCAAAGCGATCACATTTGATGTTGAGCCAAAAAAACAATAATGAGAAGATCCCATGTTGTTGTTTCAGACCACCTTGGCCCATATTATTGCCAGTTCCATTAAGAAGAAAGGAACAGGACGCTTTGTGACTCTCTCGGCCACCAGTGCGTCAACCAGTGATGTGCGTGAGGTTATCAAACAGGCCCAGAATGAGCTTCGTCTGTGCAAGAGAAAGACTATTCTGTTCATCGACGAGATACATCGCTTCAACAAATCCCAGCAGGTCAGTTACACTACATTAGAGGCACAGTGAGCCAAAGTATTTTGACGCTAAAGTCACAGAATTTCTAATATTGTGTCGTAAATGAAGACAAGTCCTAAAAAACATACATAAATGGAACATGTTTACGGTTAGTGTGTTTCTCCACATTTGAGTAGAACTGACCCCATAAAAAAAATATTAAAAAATACAGCTGATTCTTGTAGCATTTTGGACACAGACACTTGTGTTTGATGTTTTTGCGCGCAACTTTGGTCTCCAAATACTTTTTACAACCACTGTACGTCAATAAATGTTTTTTTTAGATGTATTACATAGGTGCAGCTGGCACAGCATGTTTATTTGTGTATACCAGGCAGCCAGTACAGTTTATCCTTAACAACAGCACCAGTGGCCTTTAAATACACCCATAATTATATTTGTTAATGCTGCAGACAATAGGCCAGGCAAGGGGATACCAAAAAAGAAAGACACAAACAGTGAGGAAAATAAGTATACACCCTGCTATTTTGCAAGTTCTCCCCTTAGAAATCATGAAGGGGTCTGAAATTGTCAAATTGTCATCATAGGTGCAGGTCCACATGGAGAAACATGGAGTTTCAGCTCCCTCCAAAGATTCTCTATTGGGTTTAGGTCTGGAGACTGGCTAGACCACGCCAGAACCTTGATAGGCCCCGGTCATCCTCTCCTTAATACAGTGCAGTCGCCCTGTCCAATGTGCGGAAAAACACCCCCAAAGCATGATGCTACCACCCCCATACTTTACAGTAGGGATGGTGTTCTTGGGATGGTACTCATCATTCTTCTTCCTTCAAACACATTTGGTGGAATATTTACCAAAAAGTTATATTTTGGTCTCATCTGACCACATGACTTTCTCCCATGACTCCTCTGGATCATCCAAATGGTCATTGGCAAACTTAAGACGGGCCTGGACATGTGCTGGTTTAAGCAGGGGAACCTTCCATGCCATGCCTGATTTCAAACCATGATGTCTTAGTGTATTAACAACAGTAACCTTGGAAACCATGGTCCCAGCTCTTTTCAGGTCATTGACCAGCTCCTCCCATGTAGTTCTGGGCTGATTTCTCACCTTTCTTAGGATTATCAGCCTTGTGGAGGTATGCAATTTTGTCTTTAGTGTCTTTGGACAGCTCTTTGGACTTGGCCATGTTAGTAGTTGGATTCTTACTGATTAAATTGGGTGGACAGGTGTCTTTACGCAGGTAACGACCTCAAACAGGTGCATCTAATTTAGGATAATAAATGGAGTGGAGGTGGACATTTTAAAGGCAGACTAACAGATCTTTGAGGGTCAGAATTCTAGCTGATAGACAGGTGTTCAAATACTTATTTGCAGCTGTATCATACAAATAGGCATGTGCCGATTTTCGGTAATTTGATTTATCACTATAATGAATATGCACAATATTGTTATCGTGGGCACTTCAAAATATCGTAAATAATAATTTATTAACAATTATTAATTTTTTTATAATAATAATAATAATAGATTTTATTCATAATGCACTTTTCATTCAGAAGAATCTCAAAGTGCAACAAAGGGAAAAAATAACAAAAAAAATGAATATCAAGTAAAAATATAGAATACTACAAACAATCAACCAACACAGAAAACTGAACAGAAACAGAGCTGATGGTGAACAGAAAACAGAGCTGATGGTGGAAGTCTCTGTAAGCTCCAGTACACTCGGGTCCACTCGATGTTTTACATTTCTCCCAGCGGCAGTGTCCTGATGACGTCGTCGAGGCATGACAGCTGGAGACCAGATGATGGGTCTTAATGATGATTCAGACGATGGGGATTGCCGCAGCACCATGCAAGAGACAGATAAAGTTTTCCGGACACTTCTGTGGACACACCGGGGTCGACGCAGATGTCCAAGCCGCTCCACAGCAGCAATGCAAGACGGAGCAGCGGCGCAGCCGAGAAGCGGAACATCCCAACATCATGCCGGACGCTGAAGACGCTGGCCCGGTGCAAACTTCAGCCAGCATGCAGCTCAAGCCCGAGGGAAACCACCAGTGAGCAGCCGACACCCAGAACAGCCGCAGCGAGCAACATCAAATGTCCTTCAAACCAAAACCAACCGCAGCAATTCAAGCATAAACATCAGAGAAGCAGTGGAAAATGGTGAATTGACGAACAACGTCCTCTCAATGGCTGCCAGCAATCAGCAACAATCCTAATTGTAGCTCTGACTGTTAGACTAGTCACAAACATAATAAAATACAATCTAAATCTGATAGTACAGTAACATGATTTGTGGGTGGAGAAGCGGCGAACAGACAACGCCAGCGTCCTCTCCCCCACGTTGCCTAGCAACTAGTCTTATAATGCACTCAAGAGTACTTTTCTCATCAACCGTATAAATGCTCAACAAGGCTGTATTCTGCGTCAAAGGGACAGCGCTCAGATGTAAATGAGAAGCACATAAACAAGTGAAGGAGACGTGCTGCTGAAGTGCCGCTTAATGACAGCAGAGGGCGCTGGTGAACTGCAAAATGCTGCGATATGTCTACCCCGCAAACAAAAGCGTCCGCGCCAGTGAAGTTTTTAAAACTGCCATTCGTTTTTATAATCTTAATGTTGTTCATCACAGCACCAAATACTTAATACTTAAAGACTTAATAGGCTATTTATTTTCAAACTTTAACATTATGTTTTAATCTGGACTACAACATGCCCTAATGATTATAATTTTTTGGATTCTGTCCAAAAGACATACGACTTCATTAGTTAACCTGTTAATTCATTATTACCAAACTGACAATGAAAAATACTTATAAAGAATAAATTATTCTAAGTAATGCTAATTTCTTAGTTACTGTTTAATAACAAAATAACTTTTTTTATTGGACCTAAGATAAAACTAACAATGATCAGTATTTCTTACCGAACATTACCAAAAACATTATACTAGAGTTTGTTATGCACATTATACATAACAAATGTAGCTGTTGCTCAATCGTAGTTAATGCATTAAATAATGAGACCTTATATTAATTTGTTACCTGTTGTTCTTTATAGCCTAATTCTTTTGCACTTTAATCTGTTTGAAAATTGTACTTTTACAGCTCTGGAAAAAATTAAGATAATTGTAGGCCATATAAATATATATATTTTTTATTAATGAGTGTTGTGTTTTTTATTTTATTTTATTACTTCATTATAAAGTCTATGTAGATAGAGCAATATTCAGAAACGGGTGCAGTTAGCTATAATTTTTCTGATTAACTTTTATCAGATGAAAAAAAAACTGACAAAATTACAAAAATAAGGATGAACGATATTTGAGAGGCAACACAACTTATTCTTACCAATAGCAGTACAATAATTTAATATATTATTTAATAATATGAATATAATAGAATTGCTTTGAACTACAGAGAAACGGTGTTTAAACAGGAGCAATACCACAAACAAGGACGCTATATGGGCTAATTTTGTCATGTGACATTTATTTGCATTAAAGCCCTTTTTCTTAACTAAATGCTGCAAAAAACTAGTTTGGAAACACATTTTAAGTATCCTCATAGAATTTATATATGCTAAAAATGTTAAACGGAAAAAGGTTGTGCCGGCATTTGCACAAAATGCTAAACATTTCCATCAGCTATATTGGTAAACATTTTGATGCGCTAAACATTTTTCCTCAAAAAAAAATATTGGATAGAAACCTGGCTACTGTCATCATTACATCTAGAACACTCACCTTTGAAATGTAGCCATTTTTGGAATGCTTGGTATCTTCTCTCCTCTTTAGTGTTGGCTTACTTTAATATTTCTTTTCCCGTCCTTGCGTCAGGACACCTTCCTGCCTCACGTGGAGTGTGGGACAATCACTCTTATTGGGGCCACCACAGAGAACCCGTCCTTCCAGGTTAACAGTGCGTTGCTGAGTCGGTGCAGGGTTCTGGTCCTGGAAAAGTTGTCAGTGGAAGCAATGGGCTTGATTCTGCGTCGGGCTGTAGACTTTCTCGGACTGCAGGTGTTGGATGAGGATGTAGTGGAACGGGACTCTTCGGAGATCGGCTCAGAGTAAGTGTCAGTTGTGCCCTTGTTATCACAGCATATCACCCGAACAGAGATGGCTCTTCCTCCCACCTTAATGCCTCATTTTGATGATTTATTGGCTTGTTAGGCATTCGGATTTGTAAGAAGGGCAAACAGTTGTCTCTAACCATGACCTCAAGTGCACCAGCTGTGGACTGCTCCGGCTCAGGTTTTAGGGCACTTAGGAGTCATGGAAGCCTCTGCTGTAAACACAAACGCTTGGAGCCGGGGTTGTGTTTCAATGAACCGAATGCTCTCATTGTTTTATGAGACTCAATCTGAAGAACGTCCTGTGACTAGGATCTTACTGATGAGAATGAAACATAATTGATGGGTAGACATCTTCAGATCTTTCTATGTAGTATGGTTTAATTACTGTTAAAGCACATGAAAACACTTCAGATTCAGATGGTTTCTGCTCCCCGTCAAGCCTTAAAACAACCATTCTTAATCAGCAGCATCCCATTACATTATTAGTCAAGTTCAAATCAAGTCAAATGTATTCATAAAGCACATTGTTTCAAAGCAGCTTTAAAGAAATTCATGATGTTAATGTTTATAATGTCTATTTCCATGCTTTATAGTTGTATTTAGCATATTACAGCATTGCAACTTAAAAACTAACACCCGCCTACCAGCCAAATGCAGGTTAAAATCCATTGCGGGTAACGTGTCAGCACACTAGCCAATTTGGCAGGTTATGATTCATAAACTACGTTCTATTACTTTGCATGGCATCGCTATCAGAGCCCTTCCCCTAAAAGGAGCCTTAAATAATAGCAAAACGATACGTAAACAGGGTTGCACACTGAGAAACGCAGCACCATGTCTTTAAAATTCACTAAAATAACATTGTTTTATATGACTGTACGCACACTGGCGTTGGCCAACTATGTCTCTGGCTCAAAATCATACCGAACCACAGCATGACAGTAGTACTGCATGGCAGAATTTTTATTTTTTTTTCACTTGCATGTATGGACGCTGTCATAAAATGTGGGTAAGATGAGATGTCTTGCTCCAGTTAAACATTAGGGCAGAGATCCAGATTCTCTCATCTTCACACGTTTCATGAGATCAATATCCATTTAGCCTCGTAGGACGCTCTGTTCTTCTCACACTCTGCCAATATTTTAATGATAGAACTGTGAGAACTGCCTAGAAAAAGAAAAAAAACAGCACTGCAGGTCATTAATGATCTGCTGAAGTTCGGGGTATGATTTTGGTTGGATATAAGTCTGTCTGTGGTCCAGTGAAACTTAACCAGATTGTAAGGTGAGTCCGTTCCTTATCATTTGATCACCCTCAGGTTGTTCCAAACTAGATTGTTTTTCCTTCTGCTGAACACAAAATAAGTTATTTGGATGAATATTTGGATGAACAGGGCAAATTAAACAGTTTATATACCCCATGACACCAATGTTCAGCCGAAGAAAGAAGATCATATCGGTTTGGAACAACTTGAGGGTGAGTAAATGATGAAAGAATTTTCATTTTCTGGGTGAATCATTCCATTAAGTTGCGACATGCAAAATTGAGTAGATTTTCACATTTGTGCTATGTTGTTTTAGTAGTGTTCTGGGTTGTTGTTGTTTTTTTGTTTTTTTTTACAGCTTATTCCCATGAACAAAAATCAGCCTAAAGAACACTGACTTTTTCCAATGGTTTTAACATAAATGCCACAGCAAAAACAACTGGACTAACTCATATACATTTCAGACATTAATAAAGACAAGTAAACAGTAATACAATGAGAATAAATAAATAAACATATCATCAATAGCACAAATAAATTCAACTCAAAAAATGTCAGGTACAGAGATTGAAATAAAATGTAAAATAACCCTGTATAGTTTTCTTTTTATAAATAAAATATAGATTCATCTTTCTTAAAGTTACAAAAGGTATTCAATCAAGAACAGTGAGGGATTTTTTTCTTCTTTGATTAACATTAATGACACGCACGTCACTTTAAAGTCCTCATGAAATCAAAATCCACCCTATTTACTTTGTTAGCACATATTACAGGTCTAAGGGTGAATAATTCATCCGTGCAAGTAAATACACAGAAAAAAAAATAGTTTGTCACGGTAATCTTTAATCAAAATCTGAGAAGTAAATTCCAGTCTGGAAATGGCGTTCCTTCTCAGATGACGGCAGTTTGACTCCTTATGTTTGAAAATCAAACCCTGCCCTATATTCAATATTCCGTTTCACTTAGAAATACACCACAGCACTGAAGAAAACTCACTTGCTACTTCCGGTTCACTGGGACTTTAAAGAGCATATTGCAGGTTAAAAAAAAAGAGATAAACATATAACCTTGTATGAAAATGCCATATGAAAAGGTAATGCAGGATTTAAAATGTTTTTAAAAGACATAAGAGCAGAAATTTAGCAGATAAAGTGGCCGTTTTGTTGGCTGTTTGTAAAACCGCTGTTTTTTTCAACATCACGTCATATTACATCACGACAGGGAGTCTCCTGCCAAGCTCTCCTTTGGCTTAGTGCAGAATAGGCTGGTATTCTGTAGTAATCAGTGTATTTTCGGTAGTTTTTCTATTTAAATTTATCATTGTCATGGAAAATTATTGTGTCCAGCCTGTCAGGACATTGAGTCCACAGGTTTCCTAAAAAAAAAAAGTTAGAAAAGCTGCATTGTGGCGTTTTGTGCAGGTGAAGAGACGGTACTTCACTTCTGCATCTGCTTTGACACACGCGGTGGTGTGTGTGTGTGTGTTCACTTTACACCGCGGATTATCAGGGATGATTAAATACTCACAAGCAATGCTTCTTGGTTATTGTTTTTACATTAATCAATTTCAACATTGATTAATACAAAGTATGTAGGCTACATAAACACAAATGCATAGTCTCACACTTTAAAAAAAAAAGTCAGGAATTATGTGCTCATATTTTTTTTCAAGCCATGTATATACATCGTTCACTCAAATACACACTCAAAACGTCATACATCCTCACACTATCGACGGTGAATCGGCACAAAATAAACCCATAACACAGAATGAGTGAATAAAGGATCACAATTACACGTTATACTGTCTGTGGCTCGGCCGCGGCGGAGTGTGACGGTCGGTCACGGATCCGTCAGACGATCAGCTCGGAGAAACCGCGTGAACTGAGCACCGTAACTGAGGCGATCCGGGCGAACACACACACACACTCACGCGTTCGTGTTAAACATGATTTGGCATTAGGGGACAGCCATGCTGGGGAAAACAAGCCGACTCACGATTTTTTGATTTTGTATGTTTAAAAAATATTGTGAGATAGGGAGGTGCGAGAAACGTGCTCGGCTAGTCGTGTTTTTCCTCACATGCTGCGAGCCACGACCATACGAGCATCCACAATGTCCACGCGAGGGAAAAACATCGTCTGCGAGCTCGTAACGTTATGTCAGCAAAAACAGCACGGGGTAACGTTACGCCCCGCGCCCGGCTTTAACGTCTAATGTGGACGGCGAGTGTGACTTAAGCCAGATGGTCTGAACTTATTATTAGTTTCTGTTATTGGTATCAATACTCCTAGATGACCAATAGCAGCTTTGCGATTGCCTGATACATGATAATTATCTGCAAAGTATTGTAATCTGAGCAGTGTTAGCTTATAATGTTATGAGCCGACTCTCTCACCTGCTCTGTTTTCCACTGTTTCTCCTCACACAACAATTCAAATCATCTCCTCTAATCGTTGTTCTGTCTAATCCTGGCCTGTCCCTTATTGTGTGTCATAATTGCATGGCTGTGGTCTGCCATATGAGTATTAATAAACATTTATAATTTCCTCAGTGTCCGAACTGCCATTGCGATCCATTGTTTTCCTATGGTTGAAAGTAACGGCACTCCCTTTCGTTATGTCACTTCTGTTTTGCGCATTTTTAGATGCGGAAGTAAAATTTTCTCACAAAAACGACTCAAAAAGCCTTATTAGCGTATTTACAAGTATATTTTAAAGAAATTCTAGGACCTACATTATTTTTGTATACACTGACTCACTGGAGTCTCTAACCTGCAATATGCTCTTTAAGACTGAATGCACAGATCCGATATACTGTTGCACGTGTATTTCAGTGTTTTTTCACACATAGACTAATTCGTGGCAGCGTGCCACAGAATCAACACCTGCCGGCACATATTGCATTTCGGTATTTTTTTTACAAACACTATTTAAAACGCGCACAATCGTATTCGTTCAGCTGCATTTCCTTTCCCTGTGCTCTCCCTTTGTCTTTCATGCGTCTCTCTCTTGCATGCACTCTCTTTGTTTCTCTCTCACACAAACACACACACACACACACACACTCTTGGTGCGTTGCATTCGACTGTAAGTCTCAGGGTTGCCAACTCACACACATTTTTCATGAGACGAACACGTTCAGGCTCTGCTCTTACTGTCTCACTCTGCCAGAGAAAATAGGCGCTCTTAGTGTTTCATAACAGTTAAAACCAGAGCTGAGCAGAGTTGATCTTGTTCATCTAACTTAAAATATATTTCTTCTAATATTTATATTATTTATATTAAAATTAGTGTAGTAGTTAAGGTTAAAATAGAGAATTCCAATGCAAAGAGGCAAATTAGAGTCATTTGTGGCTCAAATAATAATAATTTTCATTTGTAATGCCATTACCTGTGCCTATATGGCTCTTTAATAAATAATAGTCAAAGTCTTATAAAATAATAGTCAATACACAAAGTATTGCAGATCATAACTGCTTACTTATTTGTAGGTTTTACATTTGAATGCATGTTTTGACATGGTCAAATACTAGATTTCTTTAAATGTGAAATTTTCAAACGTAAAAAAAAATTCCCCCCAGTCTGACATGGAACAACTACCCCTCACCGCCACCACCACACATCGCTTTCGAATCTGTGGGAAACACTATTTCTTAACTGCGAACGGTCACTTAATACATAATATTTTGACATGTGTATTTGTGGGATCAAACACAAGAAGATGCATACAAGAACTCAGTATTTCAGTAGAGAGCACTCTGAGAGGTAACTATGGATCTGCACGCAAGGAAAACTGCACAGCACGAGTGCAGAATTAAGTTCTCTTTCACTTCTTCACGTGTTTGAAAATGGTTTGAAATCACATTAAAATACATGCTCAGTAATCGTTAAGCATAAACAAAAAATGTGTTTTATTAAAAGCATCCTTAAGTATCCAATTTTCGAATACCAACCCTAGTTTTCACCTTTTTCTCATTGATAATGTGATACAACGATTGCACATTTGAGAAAGAATAGAGTAAATGTAGGTTCTTAAAATTTAGACTCGATATTCCAAACAATTGCTATTACTGTCTGCACAGTCCACAATTGATTGATTGAATGATTGTGAAGAATATTAATATATCAATAATAACTGAGCTCAGGTATGTGTACATTAAGGAATTTCCAAGGTGTCCTTGGAAAGATTTTGGTTTAGGGATAGTTTGTCCCTTTGCTAAAAGAAAATCATTTTGTTTCAAACCTGTATGACTTTCTTTTGTGGACTTTCAGAACACTTAGATTAAACAGCTTGATTCATATGGATTCGTTTTACAGTGTATTTATGATAATTTGGTGAGGGCCTTTTTTGAATTTTGAAGCTTGAAAATGTTGAAATGAAATGGGTTTGGAAACACTGTTTTATTGAAGAGGTCTGAATGCAATGTTATTTGTCTTTAGATCAAAGGTGTGTGTTGAGCAGAAAGCCCTGGACACTGTGGCGCACCTGTGTGATGGTGATGCCCGAGCCGCTCTCAATGGCCTTCAGCTGGCGGTGCAGGCATGTGTTGTGCAGGTGCGCACGGCTACCTCTAAACCCGACGTAGGCCCTCACCAAATAATCGTGCGCGAGCAGCACATTAAAGAGGGACTTCAGAGATCCCACATTCTCTATGATAAAGCAGGTATGTCCTGTTTGCACTGAAATCATTATCCAACAATCAGTCCATTTCAGCTAACGCAATTACTGTGTCTATCCTCAACCTTTAAAGTGCTTCTATTATGGTTTTTCAAATATTCCCTTTCATGTAGTGTGTAATAGAGCTGTTTGTTAATGTAAACGTTCTGCAAAGTTGCATAAAAAGTCAAAAGTTATACAAAATAAAGTTATTGTCTCCCAAAAGAAAGAACTGATTCTGAACCGCCTGAACGAGTTGTTTGTAATTCGAATCTCACTGTGTTACGTTGCTAAAATAATGTGTAAATAATGTCTAAAAAATAAAATAATGTTGCCCGAATGTGTAATGTGTATGTATTATGTAATGTATGTATGTATATATATATATATTAGGGCTGTCAAAATTTTTTCTGTTTGATCCATGGCCCGTAGTTGGAGAAATTTAGATCAGCCATAGACGTAAAGGATGCAGTAGCAAACATTAATAGGGAAAGAAAAGGGTTAACAATAACATTACTCTGAAACATGTGCAGTTATAGCCTACATAAGCTACCCTATTTTCTGCTTAACTTTTATTAGACTCCAGGTCGAAAGAATAGTGTGTTTTTTCACCGAGCACATTCTCTGCAGTGCACTGAAGCTCACTCTCTTATATCCAAGGTAAATCATTAACACCATCACCAACACCATGTGTTTTACTTAAGTAAATACATCACAATCGGCTAAAACGAATAGGTTACTCTTCTGAACAAGAGCACTCCCGAGTCCGTGAATCGCAGCACAGTTAGCCACACACACACACAAAATACCGGCAGTTCAATAGGGAATGCACAGCTTTTAAAAAGGGCCACTATATTCCAGCTTGTTACAACCTTCTCCAGCTATGGTGTGGTACTGCTGCGCTCCCAGGTCCACATGACAGCTTTCATATTACCAATTTTTCATACGAACTGTGCCCTGTTCTGAATTAAACTTCCAGTGTAAAAACTCCCTTTATTTATATTCTTAAATTAAGAGAAATCACTACTTATTCAGAATTGTAATATTTAGGCTTTAGAGACATGAACTAGTTCTCTGAAAAACATCTGTGACCTTTTGATATATGTCTAGTCTTCATGCTTTGAGTATGGTTTCTCAAATAATAAACGTACATTTGCATAAAGTATGCATATTTGTCCTTGCCCCTGTTGATAAAGATGTGTGATTAAATTGCGATTAAATATTTGAATCGTTTGACAGCCCTTATATATATATATATATATATATATATATATATACAGGGAGTGCAGAATTAATAGGCAAATGAGTATTTTGACCACATCATCCTCGTTATGCATGTTGTCTTACTCCAAGCTGTATAGGCTGGAAAGCCTACTACCAATTAAGCATATTAGGTGATGTGCATCTCTGTAATGAGAAGGGGTGTGGTCTAATGACATCAACACCCTATATCAGGTGTGCATAATTATTAGGCAACTTCCTTTCCTTTGGCAAAATGGGTCAAAAGAAGGACTTGACAGGCTCAGAAAAGTCAAAAATAGTGAGATATATTGCAGAGGGATGCAGCAGTCTTAAAATAGCCAAGCTTCTGAAGCGTGATCATCAAACAATCAAGCGTTTCATTCAAAATAGTCAACAGGGTCGCAAGAAGCGTGTGGAAAAACCAAGGCGCAAAATAACTGCCCGTGAACTGAGAAAAGTCAAGCGTGCAGCTGCCAAGATGCCACTTGCCACCAGTTTGGCCATATTTCAGAGCTGCAACATCACTGGAGTGCCCCAAAGCACAAGGTGTGCAATACTCAGAGACATGGCCAAGGTAAGAAAGGCAGAAAGTCGACCACCACTGAACAAGACACACAAGCTGAAACGTCAAGACTGGGCCAAGAAATATCTCAAGACTGATTTTTCTAAGGTTTTATGGACTGATGAAATGAGAGTGAGTCTTGATGGGCCAGATGGATGGGCCCGTGGCTGGATTGGTAAAGGGCAGAGAGCTCCAGTCCGACTCAGACGCCAGCAAGGTGGAGGTGGAGTACTGGTTTGGGCTGGTGTCATCAAAGATGAGCTTGTGGGGCCTTTTCGGGTTGAGGATGGAGTCAAGCTCAACTCCCAGTCCTACTGCCAGTTTCTGGAAGACACCTTCTTCAAGCAGTGGTACAGGAAGAAGTCTGCATCCTTCAAGAAAAACATGATTTTCATACAGGACAATGCTCCATCACACGCGTCCAAGTACTCCACAGCGTGGCTGGCAAGAAAGGGTATAAAAGAAGAAAATCTAATGATATGGCCTCCTTGTTCACCTGATCTGAACCCCATTGAGAACCTGTGGTCCATCATCAAATGTGCGATTTACAAGGAGGGAAAACAGTACACCTCTCTGAACAGTGTCTGGGAGGCTGTGGTTGCTGCTGCACGCAATGTTGATGGTGAACAGATCAAAACACTGACAGAATCCACGGATGGCAGGCTTTTGAGTGTCCTTGCAAAGAAAGGTGGCTATATTGGTCACTGATTTGTTTTTGTTTGGTTTTTGAATGTCAGAAATGTATATTTGTGAATGTTGAGATGTTATATTGGCTTCACTGGTAAAAATAAATAATTGAAATGGGTATAAATTAGTTTTTTGTTAAGTTGCCTAATAATTATGCACAGTAATAGTCACCTGCACACACAGATATCCCCCTAAAATAGCTAAAACTAAAAACTAAAACTTCCAAAAATATTCTGCTTTGATATTAATGAGTTTTTTGTGTTCATTGAGAACATGGTTGTTGTTCAATAATAAAATTAATCCTCAAAAATACAACTTGCCTAATAATTCTGCACTCCCTGTATATATATATATATATATATATATATAGAGAGAGAGAGAGAGAGAGAGAGAGAGAGAGAGAGAGAGAGAGAGAGAGAGAGAGAGAGAGAGAGAGAGAGAGAGAGAGAGAGAGATATTAGGCACATTTGGATGATCCAGAGGAGTCATTGGAGAAAGTAATGTGGTCAGATGAGACCAAAATAGAACTTTTTGGTCATAATTCCACTAAACGTGTTTGGAGGAAGAAGAATGATGAGTACCATTCCAAGAACACCATCCCTACTGTGAAGTATGGGGGTGGTAGCATCATGCTTTGGGGGTGTTTTTCTGCACATGGGACAGGGCAACTGCACTGTATTAAGGAGAGGATGACCGGGGCCATGTATTGCGAGATTTTGGGGAACAACCTCCTTCCCTCAGCTAGAGCATTGAAGATGGGTCGAGGGTGGGTCTTCCAACATGACAATGACCCGAAGCACAGCCAGGATAACCAAGGAGTGGCTCTGTAAGAAGCATATCGAGGTTCTGGCGTGGCCTAGCCAGTCTCCAGACCTAAACCCAATAGAGAATCTTTGTAGGGAGCTCAAACTATATATATAATAGTCTTGTTCAAAATAATAGCAGTACAATGTGACTAACCAGAATAATCAAGGTTTTTCGTATATTTTTTTATTGCTACGTGGCAAACAAGTTACCAGTAGGTTCAGTAGATTCTCAGAAAACAAATGAGACCCAGCATTCATGATATGCACGCTCTTAAGGCTGTGCAATTGGGCAATTAGTTGAAAGGGGTGTGTTCAAAAAAATAGCAGTGTGGCATTCAATCACTGAGGTCATCAATTTTGTGAAGAAACAGGTGTGAATCAGGTGGCCCCTATTTAAGGATGAAGCCAACACTTGTTGAACATGCATTTGAAAGCTGAGGAAAATGGGTCGTTCAAGACATTGTTCAGAAGAACAGCGTACTTTGATTAAAAAGTTGATTAGAGAGGGGAAAACCTATAAAGAGGTGCAAAAAATTATAGGCTGTTCAGCTAAAATGATCTCCAATGCCTTAAAATGGAGAGCAAAACCAGAGAGACGTGGAAGAAAACGGAAGACAACCATCAAAATGGATAGAAGAATAACCAGAATGGCAAAGGCTCAGCCAATGATCACCTCCAGGATGATCAAAGACAGTCTGGAGTTACCTGTAAGTACTGTGACAGTTAGAAGACGTCTGTGTGAAGCTAATCTATTTTCAAGAATCCCCCGCAAAGTCCCTCTGTTAAAAAAAAGGCATGTGCAGAAGAGGTTACAATTTGCCAAAGAACACATCAACTGGCCTAAAGAGAAATGGAGGAACATTTTGTGGACTGATGAGAGTAAAATTGTTCTTTTTGGGTCCAAGGGCCACAGGCAGTTTGTGAGACGACCCCCAAACTCTGAATTCAAGCCACAGTACACAGTGAAGACAGTGAAGCATGGAGGTGCAAGCATCATGATATGGGCATGTTTCTCCTACTATGGTGTTGGGCCTATTTATCGCATACCAGGGATCATGGATCAGTTTGCATATGTTAAAATACTTGAAGAGGTCATGTTGCCCTATGCTGAAGAGGACATGCCCTTGAAATGGTTGTTTCAACAAGACAATGACCCAAAACACACTAGTAAACGGGCAAAGTCTTGGTTCCAAACCAACAAAATTAATGTTATGGAGTGGCCAGCCCAATCTCCAGACCTTAATCCAATTGAGAACTTGTGGGGTGATATCAAAAATGCTGTTTCTGAAGCAAAACCAAGAAATGTGAATGAATTGTGGAATGTTGTTAAAGAATCATGGAGTGGAATAACAGCTGAGAGGTGCCACAAGTTGGTTGACTCCATGCCACACAGATGTCAAGCAGTTTTAAAAAACTGTGGTCATACAACTAAATATTAGTTTAGTGATTCACAGGATTGCTAAATCCCAGAAAAAAAAAATGTTTGTACAAAATAGTTTTGAGTTTGTACAGTCAAAGGTAGACACTGCTATTTTTTTGAACACAACCCTTTCAACTAATTGCCCAATTGCACAGCCTTAAGAGCGTGCATATCATGAATGCTGGGTCTTGTTTGTTTTCTGACAATCTACTGAACCTACTGGTAACTTGTTTGCCACGTAGCAATAAAAAATATACTAAAAACCTTGATTATTCTGGTTAGTCACATTGTACTGCTATTATTTTAAACAAGACTGTATATATATATATATATATATATATATATATATATATATATATATATATATATATATATATATATATATATATATATATATATATATATATATATAAATTAATGAATCACTCAGGAATGTGTAGTTTTGCATCAAGTAGCTAATGCAAGTTCAACCAATCCCAGTTTCTCCCTACTATACTTTGTACTTGCAGTAGTTTTTAGATCTTTTTTTTTTTTCTTCCGCAAGTGAGCGTCACTATGAGGGAATATATTTCCTGGAATATACAAACATGAAATGCATATTAATAGGAATTCATGAGAGCAGTTGAGCTTTTTTGTACTCCCATTTTATATTTTAAGTTATTGGCAAAAACTTGCAGTCTTAAGCTTAACGTTCACTGCTTCTTGTTATGCACATAAATATTTACAAATTCTCATACATTAAGAAATGTAACATTTGTGACACAGGTGAGGAGCACTATAACTGTATCTCAGCCCTGCACAAGTCAATGAGAGGATCAGAACCAAATGCTGCCCTTTATTGGCTGGGAAGAATGCTGGAGGGAGGTGAAGACCCACTGTATGTGGCTCGCAGACTGGTCCGGTTTGCTAGTGAGGATATTGGTGAGTTTTTTAGTGTTTTTTTTTTAACCCTCCTGAGGTCCATTTATAAAACTGTTCAGTGTTTTCCAAAACCTGCATTGTTTTTCTGTAATAGTAACTTCATAATTAGTATGTAATCCAAAGGTTACCGTCTTGACAGACATGAGCTTTTGTGACTCTTCTAAAGGTTTGGCGGACCCTGTGGCGCTCACTCAGGCTGTATCAGCGTTCCAGGCCTGTCACTTCATGGGCATGCCCGAATGTGAGGTACAACACAGACAAATACACTGCATTTGCTGCTAGCCCTGGAAATTTTTAGGCACCTCACGATTCCATCCGATTTAGACTCTCGGAGTCACAATCAGATTCTAAAACAAGTCATGATCTACATTAGTTTAACTTTTTAAGAGTGCTCTGATTGATTGGGCGCCAATCATTATCGGCCAATAATAGCTTTATGTATTTGGATCAATGGTCTCTATAAAGGGAGATCAGATGATGTAAAACTTGTGAGACAATTTTTCTATTTCTATTCCACCAGTATATAAAGGACTATAAAGGACAATACTTTTGCAACGTCTTTGCTTTAGAGTTGCTGTTGTTGCAATGTCTCCTCAATGAAAGCAAGAGACTAGGGCTTTGTTATTTTAGTGCATTTCTTTTCTTCACAGTGGTGCGCTTTTGTTCCTCCATAAAAGCCCAAACTTAAAGGAATAGTTTACCCAAAAATGAGAATTTTGTCATCATTTACTCACCCTCAAGTTGTTCCAAACCTGTATAAGGTTCTTTGTTCTGCTGAACACAAAAGAATATATTTTGAAGAATGTTTTTAACCAAGTAGAATTTTCATTTTTGGGTGAACTAACCCTTTAACATCGGTTAAGTTCAGTACATCTAAACATCCAAATCGGCTAGATAAATGATTGTCACAAAATAGTCTACTGTTGGTAAACTCTAGGATGTGCGCGATTTATAATATTTAATTTATACAGTGAAGACTAGGCAGTTTTACATTTCATTGCTTTCTGTTAACGAAGACTGTTCTGTTTCTTATTTTTATTATTTATTTAGCTGGAATGCTATGTTTGTTATGCTCTAAATTGTCTCTAATCTCTGAGAGATGGAATGGAACATGTTGCAGATGTTTCCCAGTAAACAAAGAGTTGTCAATTCATGAAACTTCTCTTAATTTTTTCAAACTAAAAATACATTGTGGTTAAGAAAGTTTGGCCTTTAATTTATTTCAGTGATTGGTATCAGCCAATACTGCTTCCAGTGATTGGTGTTCGGCCCCAAAAACCCAGATCGGAGCACCATTACTGTTAAACTAAATCTAGCTTTATAACAGTGAATTTTCACTTTATCTCAGCATTGTTTTTTTTAATAATTTTTTTTTTTTTTTAATAATTTATTTATCTTATCCCTAATTTTTTTTCTTTTTTTTTCTCAGAATTGTGAGTTTATATCTTTATATAATTTTGACTCTCAGTTCTCAGTTTGACTTAGTCACAAGTTTTTATCTCGCTAAACTGAGGAAAATAGTTGATGTATTCTGAGAAATTCTAAGATGTAAACTCACAATTTGTGTGAAAAAAGTATGATTAAAATGTCACAATTACTTTTTAATATATTTTACAGTTTTAATATATTCAAACAAACATGTCAGCTGAGTGCTATTAAAACATGCATAGTGAAAATATCAACAACAACAAAAAACTGTTTTACAATGAACATAAATAAATTGTTATAGTTATTGTAGTTATTCCATGGAAACCTCAAATGACCCTTGGTTTTGCTTCAAATCATTTAACTGTTATTTATGCAGTTATACAAATGGTAATCAATATGCCAAAAAAAAAATGTCTATAAAAAAGGCTATATCTGTGCTATACATCATGTGCAAAAAAGTTTTAAGGCCCGGTACATTAAAATTATATTAAAGAAAAACATGTGTTGCCAGATAAGAGGAATGTTCTGCAGGAACACACACACATTTGCTATGGACAAAGTAACCAGACTTTCAAACAGACTTTACAGTTACTACTCTCATAAAATACCTTAAATTTAGTGTCTAACAGCAGATATTTAAGCTACATTAATGTTTTGCACTGGATTATAATTGTCTCCTCTACTGCATTCTGTCTGTTTGATGCCGGCGCTCGTTCAGGGAAGTTTGAAGCTTAATCAAGACTGTAAGGATGCGCTTTCATGCAAAATAGAAATACTCAAAGGAATCAGTAACATTTAAAGATAAAGATATAACCTTTAAAGGTCCCATTCTTTGCGATTCCATCTTTCAAACTTTAGTTAGTGTGAAATGTTGCTTTTAGAGCATAAATAATACCTGTAAAATTATAAAGCTCAAAGTTCAATGCCAAGCGAGATTTTTTATTTAACAGAAGATCCCTTTCAAAGCCTACAGTGAACGGCCGGTTTGGACTACACCTCCTCACTTCCTGCTTTAATGACGCAACTAAAACCGTTTGTTGACAAACCCTCCGCTCACAAGAACACGCAAATTCGGGGGCGTTGTCCTTTTGCTCTCGCAGGTCAAGAATAGGAAAGCGTTGTTTTTGTAGAGTGTGTTTGTCGTCATGCCATTGAAACGCTGTTATTTTCATCCCGGAGTCAAATCACCTTTGTTTGGCCTTCCCACGGACGCTGTACGTAGAGATCAATGGCTACAGTTTATGGTTAACTCTGTTCCGGAAAATTATAATCACAATTTAAAACTATGTGCAGCACATTTTGCTGAGGACTGCTTCCTCAATCTCAATCAGTTTAATGCCGGATTCGCAGAAAGATTATTCTTAAAAGATGACGCAGTTCCCTCTTTGTCTGGAACAGTTTATGTAACTCATGACACAAAGCGCAACGCTGTTTAGCTTTGTTAACTAACGTTAGATGGTAATTGAAACTAATCCGAAAAACTTAGCATATAAAAGTTTAGTAATTCATTCAGACACCATCGATTGTTGGTGTTTGTAATGATCAGTTTAAACTACTGAATAGACAGCTTACCATTCTGAAACATCCAGCAAAAGTCTTTCCTGAGCAGGTTGTAATCGATCCTCTTCAATATTCTCCGGGTCTGATTCCGACTCAAATTGATAAGGCAATATAGTCATTTTTGCAATAACATTGAGCGCGCGTATCGTATCTACCCGTTATGATAAGAGGCGGGACCTTTCCGGGCAACGTGCTAAGCTGCTATCCAATAACAGCGCGGGAAGCGCTGGCCTAATCAGAACTCTTTACGTATTTCTGAAGGAGGGACTTCATAGAACAAGGAAATCATCAGGCCGTTTTTCAGGACAGAGGAAACACCGGTATACAGATAAGTAAATTGTGTGAAAAATACTGGGTTTTTTTACACGCGAAACATGAACTCATGTTATATTGCACACTGTAAACATAATCAAAGCTTTGAAAACACGCGAAGAATGGGACCTTTAAAACAAACGTTTTGCATTGAGGATGTACACGCATCTGTCAAAGGGTATGGCAGGGTATGTTAAAAGCTAATACATTAGCTTGAATCTTAAAATAAAGAATTGTCATGGTTTGGCCCTTGGATCATGTACCTTTCCTGCATCAGTCCACTATTTTTAGATGCATTTTGTCTATAGAAATGTGTTAATCAGTGCTGTAATTTGGCACGACTAAATTGCCAAATTACTCTGTGTTCTGTGCACAGAGGGCAGACACGACTAATCGTTAATGAGAATTATTGTCGATAATTAAAGAGTTTAGCGATTTAGTTGATGTAGCCCTAAGTGGCAGGAACAAGCTTACATAAATGTTACTAGATACTTGCAACAGTTTTTTGATATCCTTTATTACTAACATTTCATCTTCACTCTCACCTCCATCTCCTCTTGAATTATTTTAGGTCATTTTAGCCCAGTGTGTGGTTTATATGGCCAGAGCGCCCAAGTCTGTGGAGGTGTACAAGGCCTATAATAACGTCAAGGCCTGTCTGAGAAACCATCAGGGCCCGTTACCGCCTGTTCCCCTCCACCTGCGCAACGCCCCCACCAAATTAATGAAGAATCTGGGCTATGCTAAAGGATACAAATATAACCCAGACTTCAATGGGACAGTGGATCAAGAATACCTTCCTGAGGAACTTCGTGGAATGAACTTTTTTACCTGGATGCCCTCCAGTCGATGATTGTTCCCCTTTTGGCTTCATGAGAAATGGACATTTAAGTTTGCAGTTTCGCTGTTGCCTTTACCATTGTTGTCACGTCTTCCACTTACTACAGCAATATTTTACAAAACCTTCAATAAATCTCCCTTTGCTTATGCTGCTAATAATTGTTTAACATTATTCAAAGGTTTGAAATCAACATTAGATAAGAAACAATTCAAGTAAATGATTTTGCGTCTTTAGATGTTTACAGTTATTCTACACTTTTATCTGCAAGCTACCAATATTATATATGTTGTAAATTAAACTTAACATACTCTTTATTAAAACCCAGTCTCATGTTTTTGTTTGTGCAAATATTTCACTTAGATATAGTTTCAAGTCATTTTGATTCAGAGTTGTCACCATAGTTAATTTCGAAGTATCCAAATGAATAATCTAGTATAAAATAATAAAACACATGAATAAAGCTATAGAAAATTATGTCCACTATTACTAGACCTTTCTGCCCTTTTTGGGGTACAGGCCATTAGCTACGGCTCACCAGGCATTTTTTCAGAGGGATTTCAGCGCATCCTTTTTTTGAGGAGGGATTTCCTCAACCTCGCTCCAGGTGGATATATATTTTTTTAATTTAGTTTCTTGGCCTTCCTCTTTTACTTTTTCTTTGAAGATTCCAGGTCCAGCCCCAAGCTCTAAGGTTCATCTGCAAGAGTGACTGGAACTGTGTTTATGTTTGCCTTCAGTACTTTGCTTTTTCCTCTATGGGTGTTTAGTCCAAGTTGAGCTGAAGTGGCAGCTACACTATTAGTCTTATATAAAACATCAATCATTTTATCAAAAATTAACAAAAGTAAACCTCTGTTGCATCTTGCCATTTTGATTTCATATCATCTCATAATTAGTATTCTGCTCATCAAACTTAAAGTCATGTAATGTAGGTTATAGCAGACTTGACTTCTGTATTTCTGGGTGAAACAGCTTTTTGAATGTAAAAAAGCTATAAGGCTTTTACATGGCTGCAATGAAACATTTAATTGCGAACCTATACTGTAAAAAAAAAAAAAGTCAGTAGAAATAGGGCACAATGTTATAAATATGAAGGAATTTTCTGTATTGTTTTTACAGGTATTTTACCTGTGTTTTGAATTACACATTGCAGTAGTTTGTGTTTTAAGGGTCAACGGAAATTGCCGTAAAATTACTGGCAGAAAATGACCAGTACATTTTTATTTTTTACAGTGTATTATTTATTTTGTAAATAAGTGTGTGTGCTTCATTTGTGTCATAATATTCACGTAAAACAGATTATATATATATATATATATATATATATATATATATATATATATATATATATATATATATATATATATATATATATATATATATATATATATATATAATGAATTTAAGTGCCATCGAAATCTGGGTTCTGATTCTGTCCGGTACATACCGGATCTATAGGTGCCAAACCCTACTTAATACATCTATATAGATTTATGAATTCAAGGCAAGGGGTGGTAATTGTGGTAGCTTGTTGAATAGAAAAAGAAAAAAATAGAAAAAATGTCTCTCTTTGCCCTATATATATACATAGCATTTCATCTAGATCAACTTGGATGTTGGTCAGAAAGAGATAAGGATGCTCAGAAACACAAGTGCATTGCAATTATTTATTGTGGGAATTTTTCGTCATATCTTCATTAACTAAATGAACACCTGTCAGAGCAAACTAACAACTTTGAATTAAATTGGTGTGGTATCCAGTACATAAACATCAGCCATGCCTGCTGACAGATCTGTTCTATGAGATACCGTGGTCAGGAGCATTTCCCTTGTGTTGTGGCGATTTCATTGTGTTGGGGCTTGATTCCGTTGTGTTGGGGCTTGATTCCGTTGTGTTGGGGTTTGATTCCGTTGTGTTGGGGCTTGATTCCGTTGTGTTGGGGCTTGATTCCGTTGTGTTGGGGCTTGATTCCATTGTGTTGGGGCTTGATTCCGTTGTGTTGGGGCTTGATTCCGTTGTGTTGGGGCTTGATTCCGTTGTGTTGGGGCTTGATTCCGTTGTGTTGGGGCTTGATTCCATTGTGTTGGGGCTTGATTCCGTTGTGTTGTGGTTTAATTTGGTATGGCTGCACTACTGGGTCACTGTAGTTAATGCACTCAGGCTGCAAGACAAAAGCAACTTAGGGTGCTTTCACACTAGCACTTTTGATGAACATCCAGGTTTGACTGACATCGGAGTTCGGTTCGTTTGGATGATGTGAATGCTGTCGTCCGAACTCGGGTGCGCACCAGCGAACCTTACTCAAGTCCGCTTAAAAAGGGTTGTCTGGGGTTCGGTTCATGTGAACTCCAATACGATTTAGTGCTGATCCCTCATTTTCCTGACGAGTGTGACTGACATACTGCAAGCAGAGCTATAAATCTAATTTATGCTCGTCTTCAGCATTCTTTAGAGCATTTTCAGTACTTTGTGGCAGATAGATGCAACTGACCTTACGTACTGAAGCTTTGGTAACAAAACCAATGGTTCAAAAACAAAAATATAAAGTGTAGTAAGCAACGCTATCCATTTTGCCACTACCTCGCTTGCAGCCATTACCAAGCAACAGGATAAACGGCTGCTGCATTGATGATGCAAACTCAGCCCTGTTCGGACCCAAATAATATAATATGAACACAGTCCGGCAGGGGCAGGGGGCGCATTCGAACTCGCGTTCTGTTTAGGCAATCGAACCAACTTTGAAGGCACCCTTTAAGAGATTTCTGTTCCAGCATGGAATCTAAAAAAAGAAAAAATGCAACAAAAAAAAAATGCAGGATCAGGAGAACTGCTCATAAGTTGTGGTGCCTTTGTCATGGACAAGAATCTAAAACGTGAAAGAAGTTTTCAATTGTTACAGTGACAACTTGGAGCAATGCTTTTTTATAGTCAGCAGAGTATGTGGGTGGAGGTGAGGGATATCTCCAGTATGCACTCTCTCATGTTTTTTCAGCTTTCCAGACTCAGCAAAACCCTTTCCACAATGTGAACATGTGTATGGTTTTTCTCCAGTATGGATTATTTTGTGTATTTTCAAGCCGCCAGCTCTACTAAAAGCTTTACCACACACAGTGCACAAATGAGCTTTCACACCCGTGTGTATTTTCTGATGATGTGTAAAATTACTAAGCCATAAAAAAGTTCTGCCGCAAAAAGAACACAAGTAGGGTCTTTCGTTTGTATGCATTTTAAGGTGGCTCTTCAATTGTCTTGGGAGAATAAATGTTTGGCCGCACTGATCACAGTCAAACGGCCTTTCTCCAGAGTAAGAGCGCAGATGGTTTTTGAGATATGCAGCCCGGGTAAAACCCTTCCCACACTGATGGCATGTAAAGGGTTTTTCTCCAGTGTGAATCCGTATGTGAGCATTAAGGTGTCCTTTCTGTGTGAAACTCTTTCCACACTGAGAGCATGTGAAAGGGCACTCACCAGTGTGAATCCTCATGTGATCTTTAAAGTACCCTTTGTGTGTGAATCTCTTTCCACACTGAAGACATGCAAAAGGCTTCTTTCCAGAGTTAACGTTAAAGTGATCCTTGAAGTGTCCTTCATGTGTAACAGTATTTCCAGTGGAAGCCATTTCTCCAGCATGAGTTCTCATGTGATACTTAAGGTTTCCTTTACGTGAGAAACACTTTCCACACTGAGGGCATACGAACGGCTTCTCTCCGGTGTGAACTCTCATGTGGTCTTTAAGATTTTTCTTACACGTGAAACTCTTTCCACATTGGGAACATACAAAACGACTCTCTCCGGTGTGAACTCTCATGTGATCCTTACAGTATCCTTCACGTGTGAAACTCTTTCCGCACTGAGGGCATGTAAAAGGCTTCTCCCCAGAGTGAACTCGTATATGATCCTTAAGGTTTCCTTTACGTCTGAAACTTTTACCACATTGAGGGCATATGAAAGGTTTCTCTCCAGCATGAATTTTCATGTGATCCTTAAGGTTTCCTACACGTGAGAACCTCTTTCCACACTGAGGGCATGCGTGAGGCTTCTCTCCTGTGTGAATCCGTATGTGGTCTTTAAGATGGTCCTTACATGCGAAACTCTTTCCACACTGGGGGCATGCAAAACGGCTCTCTCCGGTGTGAACTCTCATGTGATCCTTGCAGTATCTTTCCCGTGTGAAACTCTTTCCACATTGAGGGCATGAGAAAGGCTTTTCTCCAGAGTGAACTCGTATGTGATCCTTAAGATTTCCTTTACGTGTGAAACTCTTGCCACACTGAAGGCATGTGAAAGGCTTCTCACTAGTGTGACTTCTTGAATGAATCTTAAGGGTTCCTTTCTGTGTGAACATACTTCCACATTGACGGCAGGAGAAAGATGTTGTGGCTTCTATTCTTTTTTGTGAGAAACTGTTGGCAACCTCTGAGCAACTAGAATTTTCTCCAGTTATAAAATTATGATTTTTTTGATACTGATGATCCTCCTCCTCTTCAGTCCGATCTTGCCTTTCCTCTTTCACTCCCATCAGGTCTAAAATGAACATGTTAAAGAGGGACAACCGTGAAGAAAAAAACATGAAACACTTTAATTCCAGAAATCAAAAAGGCTCAAACTTCTCAGACCTGAACAACTTCATCAAGAAGTTGATGAAAAATCATCAAGATCTGACAATTACAGGTCAGGGGCCGTATTCATAAACATCTTAAGGCTAAAAGTAGCTCCTGAGTTGCCGATTTAGGAGAAACTCTTAAAGGTCCCGTTCTTCGTGTGTTTTCGAAGCTTTGATTATGTTTACAGTGTGCAATATAATATGAGTTCATGTTTCGCGTGTAAAAAAACGCTGTTTTCTCTGTCCTAAAAACGGCCTGATGATTTCCTTGTTCTATGAAGTCCCTCCTTCAGGAACACGTAACGAGTTCTGATTGGGGCAGCGCTTCCCGTGTTGTGATTGGACAGCAGCTTAGCGTACTTTGCCCAGAAAGGCCCCACCTCTTACCATAACGGAGAGATGCAAGCGCTGAATGCAAGCTCTTCTCCACGTGAGAGAGCAACAAGGCCACGCCCCCTATTTTGCGTGTTCTTTTGGGCGGAGGGTTAGTCAACAAACGGTTCTAGTGACGTCATTCCTGAAGGAAGTGCAGGGGTGTAGTCCAAACCGGCCGTGCGCTGTAGGCTTAGAAAGGGAATTTCTGTTAAATAAAAAATCTCGCTTGGCATTTAACTTTGAGCTTTATAATTTTACAGGTATTATTTATGCTCCAACAGCAACATTTCACACTAACTAAAGTTTGAAAGATGGAATCGCGAAGAACAGGACCTTTAAAGGGGGGGTGAAATGCTGTTTCATGCATACTGATCTTTTTACACTGTTAAAGACTTGGAATCCCATACTAAACATAGACAAAGTTTCAAAAGTTAAGGTGGACATTTGATGGGAGTATTTCTTTGTCAAAAATACTACTTCCGGTTAGTCATAAGTTTCGGCAAGTTTTTTGCGATCATGCGTCCCCTTTGACGTTAATGGGGGCGGAATTTCCTTGTATGGGCCTTACGGACAATTCTACCGGAAGCGCGTGAGAGAGAGCGAGGGAGAGCGAAAGTAACAGGCTACGCCCATCAAAGCGGGGCTTGTAGGATGCTAAACAGGTGATGTGCACATAACAATGTCACCAAAAAAGTGCGTTTTTGGTTGCCAGACCAAGACAGTCCTGCACAGAATCCCCAAAACCCCCGCGTTAAGGCAACAGTGGATGTAATTTGCTTTTCCGGATCAGCAACTGAGTTGCGCGAATGTTTATATCTGTTCGCTGCATTTCGGTGCCGACTGTTTCATAAACAAGGCCCAGCTCGACACAGGATTTTCCCGATCGCCTAATACTGAAGGATGGAGCAGTCCCAACGTTAGTACCGCAGGCGGTGAGTGAGACTGCTTCAAATGTCTGTGTCTTTGCCTATGCTCATCAAGTAGCCCAAACATGATCACGTATAGCTAATTGATCAATGGAGCATGCGATGTGTAGTGCGTGTACATTTGTTTAGCTGGCCACTATATGTGTAACTTTATGTTTGTGTATTGTAAAAGCACTCCAAACAACAATACACAAAGAGGGGGGAAATATGTTGAACTAAATAAGCGCGCTTCTTCATTCAAATGCGCTACTATTCCGTGTCTTTCGATGTAAACACTAACTAATCCTGCTGTGCAAAACCAGTCCGCTTACTGTCTACACAAACCACGCGTAAACACACAAACACACGTGCACAACTGCACTTCCCACATGTACACCTTCAAAGACAAAAATACGACGATATAATTCAAGTATAAATATGTAAATAACACAAGTCGCTAAGCATATTATATAGTTAGTGTATAACTTGTACCACATAGAGACGTCCTGCTCTAGTCGTTTTTGCTGCTGCTCCTGTTCAACTGCAGCCTCTGGGTCTGATTCCGGATCATAGATGTATGGCTGTATCTGATTAAAAGCCATATTTTTATTTTGAATAAAGTTTTTTTCCCGCTGTTAGGGATGAGACAGCTTTACGACGCACTCGACTCAACACACAGCGCGCTGCTGCACACGTCATTATTTAGCTCCGCTCACACGACACGCCCCCACCCGCTCGGCTTTTTTCGGAAAGACTCGGAACAGCGCATCTTTCTTATATAATTATAAAAAAAAGAAAGACTTTTCGGAGATATGCAGGATGCAATGCTACTCTGTAGGTTCTCAAGATTGACATGACACTGACTGAAACTGAGTGTTTCACCCCCCCTTTAAAAAATGGCAGTGTCAGTCCTAATATTAGGACTCCTAAATTTTTGCTCTAAGAGTATTTCACAAAGCATTTTAGCACTAAAACTAGCTCCTAAATCCTCAAAACGCTAGGAGTAGTCAAGAGGACTCCTAAGTCACACATCACAAACAATCATAATGGCTGTTGCTACAATTCGCCCAAAGACATTAATACAGCATTGAGGCAATAGTATTAATTAATGTATCTTTAAAGGTGCCCTAGAATGAAAAATTGAATTAACCTTGCCATGGTGAAATAATAAGAGTTCAGTACATGGATATCACATACTGTGAGTCTCAAACATCATTGCCTCCTACTTCTTATGTAAATCTCGTGAATCCATAACACAACAGAAAAAAAAGTGCTTCTCAACATAAACCCAACAGTGATGCAAGCATTGGGGATCATTTATATGCACGGCCCCAACATTTGCATCTGTCCAAATTTGTGCATTGTCAGGCGGAAATGACGGAGCGAATCATCAGTAAACACAAGCTGCTCGCATGGACACACTTCATGTTCCAGGCTGTGCAGAGACTTTTTTACCCTTCTAAAAAATGCCAACTGTCATGGTTGATGTTTATAATCCGATACCACAAGCAAGCTTCGCTCAGCGTCTTAAACTGAAGAAAGTGTCAATTACAACTGTATTCCTGCAAGCAGTAAGTAGCGATTTTATCCACTAATTCACTGATTAAACAATTTCTGATTAAATTTAAAGTTTCTTAGAGAGACATCATTGTCTAGATGACGCAAGATGCTAGTACAGTAACAATAGGAAACTCCAAGTACCATACAAAACTAAATAGTGTGTCTAATGACACAGGTTAATATTATTTTGTATTACAAAATACAACCATAGATACTTTGCTTAGATCGTTCACTCGATCCTTCTAGCAAACGTCACCTTTTCCACCATAAAAGTTAAAACGATAGTCGTTTGACAAGGCTATTCATTTTGTAAAAATATAAGTTATATATTTATATTTTTGAGAACTGAAGTATGGTGTTTCCTATGATGTTTTCGCCTATTTGTATTTCAGATATAGGCTACATCACTGTCACTGCTTAACGTTAGCCTACATTGTGACTAACGTTATATAAACATGCAATAGCGTTGACGAAAAAAGACAATTCTAAAATGTAGGCTGAATGATACACTTTAAGCAGAACATCTCAAATGGAGATTGATAAAATGCAGCTTACTTGTTTATTGGTGTTTTCAGTTCACAAATATTTGCTAACTCAATGTATTTTTTACAATGGGGTAATTGTGTTGCAATAGCTTACACACAGAACAAGTAAGCTTGATTTTGAATGGTAAATTGAATTTAAAAAGACAAGTAAACGGTAATAAAATAAGAACAAATGAACAGATTACAAACAATAGCACAAATAAATACAATAGATAAAAGATACAAATGAAATAGACTTCTTTATTTTTTCAGGTAGGTCTAACATTCCGTTAAGAAACTGAATAAAAAAAAAAAAATGCAACGTAATTAAATTTAAAACAACATTGGAAAATGTACTTTGTAAAACATGTAATAGCCTACAGATGAAACTATTAAAGTTACACAAGTTGATCAGTCAAGAGCAGTGTGATCGTTTGTCTTTTTGTAGTTTGAATAACAAATAACTGCTAAGACCTAACACACGCATGGATCCTAAGAAATGAAGAATGAGTAACAGGAACAGTGTGTTCCTGTTACTCATTCTTCATTTCTTACCGAACTGTTTATGACTGTGTTTACGTTAATACTCTTCAAGATGTGCACTGAGAATTTTTTGAGTGTATTTGACCAATAATAAAAAGAAGCAAATGTTTGCACTTGTAGGCTATGTCAGAGGCTTTATTACAGTGTGTGTGCGCAAATGTGAGCGCGCAATCTGCGGGCGGATTAGATTCCGTTGGAAATTCAGACCGATGATCACAAACTAACACTAACGCTGTCATGAGGAATAATCCAGCAGAACGCATGTTCAGAGGTTAACCGGGCTGAATGAGAATATGTGCGTGTCAACTAGCTGTCGGTTGGAGAGGAGAGGGCAGCACAGCTGGTATCGGTAGAATCTGAGTATCGTATCGTTTCAGATATTCCAGTATCGATACATATCGAAATATCAATATTTTTGACAACACTATAGTGTGGCCTAATGTTAAAGCCAGAGGGGTTGAAAAACGGAGTTGCGACATGCTCTCATCTCCCCGCAGCGCGCGCAGTCACGTGGTTGATGGAGCACTCAACTTCTAGTGCTGTGTCAATGCATTTGAATGTCTTAAGCAGATACACAACAGTTTCACTAATACTATACAGATGTTTGCAGCAAGTTTTGGTAAACAGTACAGCATAGTGTGCTTTGATTATTAAGTCAAACATATTTACAAGATTGTTTTATTATGGAGAGTGATAGAGATGCAACATTGTTAAAATTAATGTCATTGTAATTAGCCCTCAGGTATTCCTTACTTATTGGTCACACTCATACTCATTGATGGTCAAATGTGACCATACACTGTAACTAGTTATCAATTAAATAAATGTCCTACATTTTAGGTCAATAATATTTATTGAATATTTTGAGATCTTTAGGTACTAAATACTATTTGTGCAATAATTATTGTCAATTAATGACCACTTAAAATATTTTTCTTCTAATATTTGTATTATTTATATTACAATTAGTGTAGTAATTAAAGTTAAAATAGAGAATTCCAATTCAAAGAGACAAATTAGAGTCATTTTGTGGCTAAAAAATAATAATGTTAATTTGTGCCTTATGGCTCTTTAATGAATACATGCATCTAATCTAGTTGCTCAAAAAAAGTATTGCAGTCTTGAATTTTAATAAATATTTAGATTATTTAAATAATATATAAATTATTTAAATGTGAAATTTTAAAACGTTAATAATAATAATAATTCATTACATTTATATAGCGCTTTTCTAGACACCCAAAGCGCTTTACATATAGAAGGGGGGAATCTCCTCAGCCATCACCAATGTGCAGCATCCACCTGAATGATCCGACGGCAGCCATTTTGCGCCAGAACACCCACCGCACACCAGCTGATTGGTGGAGAGGAGACAATCAGGATATGGGGATGATTAGGAGGCCATGATGGACAGAGGCCAATGGGCAAATTTGGCCAGGATGCCAGGGTTACACCCCTACTCTTTATCGAAGGACCTCCTGGGATTTTTAACGACCACAGAGAGTCAGGACCTCGGTTTAACGTCTCATCCTAAGGACGGATAAGAACTATAATCCTAATATTTTCAATGAATAATGATACTTATATAAGCAAAAGTGAATATTAATGAATGTGAGCACACATAATTTGATCCAAGAAACATTTAAAATAGTTCTAAAATACTGCTAAAATAGTGCTAAGACAAATAAATGTTTCCTTATTATGTAGGATACTACATATGAATTGATACTGAAACAAGATCGAGATTGAAATCCCCATATCATTAGGATGAAATATTAGATAGCATATCAAATATCATTAGGATACAGCATATACAGATACAGATACAGACTCCGAGTCTGAGGCCCCCCGTCACAGAGAATATTTGAAGACCCCAAAGATATTACTGATAAATTGCTTATTTTAATGTATATTTTAAATCATTTATACCACCCCTATATTGGGCCCCAACCCCCTTGAGAGACACTTTGATGAAGAACTCTGGAGAAGAATGTGGACTATTCAAATACTGAATTAAATAATAATCAATGATGGGTTAAAAAAGTTCCACTATAAGATCACATACTGTACAATTAACTTTCATCTCAAATGATGAAGAAAAATTTCATTCTCCATGATATGACAACTTTAAAGAATAATCAAGAATGGATACCAACCTCTTTGTTCCTCAACATTTTCATATTCCACTCTGGATGGTTCTCGATCACTCATATCCCCAATTTCCACTTTAATAACATCCATGTTTACAATAGCATGTCATGTAGGTAGTTACATGTGAGGTAATTCCTCCTGCTTCTTGACATGTTTTTTACTTGTATAATGATGGGATACATCCAAGCATTTATCAGTGAACTTCTGTGGGGTGGGGGGGAAAAAAATTATACATTAATATTTAAACATTGTGCACACTGATAAAAAAAAATGTTTCAAAAATCCCCATCTCTTAAAGGGTAACATGAAGCTAACTATCAACCCTATATGTTCCTTGGACAGCCTTTTCTGATTCCACTTTGTTTTCTGTGTAGGCTTGAACTGGCTCTGTTGTCGCAAATGGAAAAGAAAAACCCAATGATTGGAAAAGTTTACAACCTCCTTAATATTGTATGGAAACATACCATTTCAGCTGTGACCGCCTGCAGCCTTTTTTCCAACCCAGGCTGGAAAGGTATGGAAATACGTGACTCTGCCTACATTTTTGCAACACACGAATTATGTACCTCCAGGTACGTTTAACCGCACTTTTGGGGTAAACTGTCATTACAAGAGTTTCAGGAGATTGAGGAAAATTTCCCAGATTTTGTGAACAAACTGAGGGCATCGGCTCTCGAAAGTAAGTCTTAAATTATGAGTGCTTTGATGTACATGATAAAACCTCGACTTCTGTAACATTACATGGTAAAAAAAAAAGACTAATAACATGCACTGATGAATCATTAGAAGAGCAGGGATACAGATTAATGAAGCAAATCTGGATCATTTTTGTCATCATGATTTTAAGACTTATTTGTTTATTGAATGTGTGTGTTTATGGTGTGTCCAACTCCAAGCTGCATCAGCATCAAGCAGTGTGTGAGAAGACAGACCAGCACACAGTGTTTGTTTTTACATTAAATATCTGTTGAATAAATAATAATTGGATTTTATTAAATATATTCAGTTTGTATATAGTTTTAGATGTTTACGGTGCTTTAATTATATAATTTTAATAATATATATTTTTTAATTAAATATGTACAATTTTGTGTCGTTTAAGGTGCTTTAAATAATAACTGTAATAATGTAATTTTTTATTTGAATTATTAATATACTTGCAAACCATATGATTCAAATTTTCAATATAATATAAAATTACATCTTCTCATTCGTTTTTTTTTACTTGCATTTTCTGTATCAATGTTATCTGTGCGCTTTTGGGATCTCTTTATTTTCACACACTCATTTTGACCCAAAGTACGGTGACCGGGAGGGGACATGTTTTGTTCAGCCACGACTATAGACTAAAAAAGATGGATGACACGCCTTCACTTTCTTCCATTGACGGAAGGAAAGCCGCCAGTCTTCAAATATGGCACTGACATCTTGGGTCTCAAGTCTGCGCAGTAGTAGCACGAAGTTGAGCCTCGACATCAAAGTCCACACTACAGCCTAAACAACAGCTTTTTGTGAAATAAACAGTTATGAGAATGTAGAGATTAAAACAAAAGCTCCAATCTCCTCCCGAAGTTCCCAAAAATGTTAGTTAGTGCCTCAGTGACTACTAGAAGCTGTCAATCATAAAGCCACACCCCCACTTTTATAGCATCAAATAACTCAAACTAAACTGAACACTTGAACTAACATCAACATGATAAAACATGTTTCTACAATGACAGGAAAACATTTATTTGAAGTGTAATTTAATTGTTTATTTGGCTCATGTCCAAAAATATGATGAACAAGAATTTTTTTAATAAAACATACATGCATAACTTTTGGCGCATTACTATTTTGTGAAGATTTCGATTTTCGATTAATGGTTAAATTTTCGATTAATGGTGCAAAAGGGCTTGCTTTGGAAGAAGCCTGATTCCCACCCCCATCAAATACATTAACAACAGACATTGCTGAATGTTATCTTAAAAGTTTTTTTTTTTTTTTTTTTTCTGTTTTATGTATTTTGTATTATATTGGTTATGTTGTGTGTGTTACAAGTGCAGTGCTGTGGAAAAGAATTTCCCCCTAAGTAAAAATTAAGTTAATCAATCAATGAATCGATCAATCAACTAATCATGACTCCAGGCCAACTGTGAAAGAGAAACTTCTAGACTATGATGCAGAAGAACTTGATTTTCTTCTGTCCTGTAAAGCTAACTTTTATGGAGCCAAGCCAGTCTTTTAGGATTAGCCTTGATCACGTTATGTTAGCCACAATGCTAACAATCTCTCATTTTATTACTAGGAATGGATGTGACCAAGATCTAGCTAAAGAGGAGTTTCAGAGACTGATGCCAGGGAAAATGTTGAAGAGTGGCTGTCAAAGGGAAAGGTGTAGAAGGCCAAGTTACAAGTCCCGGCCAAATGATATCTTCAGAGCTCAGGGAGACTTTTTGTAGTGATTACAGCACAAAGATGTGATATCTTTACTGAAGTCGGTGTTAAGATAAAGTTGTTTAAAACGGATTAAGAAAAAGTTGCTTAGAATAAGTTGAATTATTTACAATAAGGTAAATATACAGTATGGTAAAGTTGTTAAACAATTATTTATGTATATAAAGGAGAAAATTATCTGTATTTGAGTTTATCAATTCATTAAACATGTGGAGGGTCTGATTCCAAAATCCATGGTCGCTTCAATGTATATTTTGAGTGATTTACAGTGAATTATTTATAAATCAAGTTATTCATCAATATTTATCCTTCCACATATCAAATTATATGAATGACTTCTTCAAGAATGATGTGTTTGTGTTGAAACAGTGGAGATCAAAATTAGAGAACAATTTAGAAACATTAGATTTTTTTTCAGAAATATTGTTGATATTCATTGCTTGAAGTTTGAAGGATGATTAGGTGTGGGTTTACCATTGTTCTGTTAGCATGCTTAACAAAATACCAAGGTGATTCAACAAAACCTTTATTTTGTCAAAAACACAAAATTAGAGAACAATAACCAATGCAGCACAACAAAAAAAAACATTAAAACTAAAATGTGATGCTTTCAGCAGTTAAACATTAGTAGGAAGTATAGAGGCCCTTGCTTTGAATGAGCTCAGCAGATCTGCAGCCACAGGACATCACTAGATACTCACACTGCTCTGGTGTGATCTTGGTCCACTCTTCATCCAGTCTCTTCCACAGTTCAGTAACTGTAGTGGGTTTCTTAGCCATAACTTTGTCGCCAATGATTTTACATAGATTTTCAATAGGGTTTACATCAGACTCTGGGTTGGATGTTTTCACTTTCAAGGAACTGCTTTACCCGTTTTGCAGTGTGCCTAATATTGGCATTGTCTTGCATAAAAATTGCAGGCTGATTGGCTGATTGCAGGCTCGCAGTGAAGGAACCACATGTTGCCGAAGGAGGTTCTGATAAACAGGTTCTGAGGTTCTGCCATGTAGCTGTATAATAGGCCCAACTCCTGCTGCAGAAACATTCCCAAAACCCTGCCACTTCCTCCTCCATCTTTTACTGACTTCTTTGGGCACGTGGGGTTCAACATAATGTTTCCCATCAGACACAAATAAATTAAACTTGCATTCATCACTAAAATGAACTTTGGACCAGTTCTCCTCTGTTCACACGACATGCTCCTCAGCAAAGGTTAGTCTAGCCTTTTGATTCTTTCTGCTGATGAGAGGCTTGGTCACTCCAGAGTGAGCATTCAGTCTGAATTCTCTTAAATGACAAGACACTGTATAGCGAGACAGATCCTTACTGTGTTCAGCTCTGACCTGGCAGGTAATTCCAGCTGCAGTGTTGAACCGATTCCACATTGAAAGTCCTGTCCTCTCGTGCATTGGTCTTGCGTACCTTTTTGGGTACTTGGGAATAATTTTTCCCAAGAGTCTTTGTAAAGCTTCAATATTCTAGAAATTACAGATTTGGAATGACCTTTGACCTTCATCTGGACAACCTCGTGTCATAGGGTTTCATTAACCTTAGAGTGGCTTGCCATCTTGCAAAGTCAGTGAAAATTGGAAAGTTTGCTTCAAGTTAAATTGGGTTTGCCAGATTATTACGGAAATTAGCACCAAGTGCCAGATTAACACCCAAGCTTGAAGGTATCTGAAAGTGTTCTCTAATTTTGACCAGCGTTATTTTTCAATTGTCTTATTTAAGTTGTATATACTGTACTTTAGAATATTTTTTAACTTGTAAAATATGCTTAAAAAACTGCTCTTCTGCTCCTGTTAGGATAATTTCAAAAAGGACTAAGCAGTGACCTTGAAATTTAGGAAATTGTATGTTGTTCTCTAATTTTGATCTCCACAGTATATGTACTCTTCTATCTGACCATTACAGCGGACGTCACTGGGGTCACTTTAGCCTGTCGTCTACATGACCACTTCTTAGCATTTACATTTCTATATTCATGCAATAAAGAATTATATTGTTTGTACTCCTCACTGACAGAGAGAACGTTATCAGTTAAACATTATCAGTATATTTTGGGACACTTTCCTGTCTAGAGCTAGAGCTTCAACCTTGAATGAGTATGTGTGTGTGTGCCAATATTCTTTTTTACAGATCAGTATTGGTGGGGTGAAAAACTGGCACCTTATGGAGAAGGAATGACTTCTTTTTCAGGACAAGCTGGCACCTACAAAGGCAGTTCTGTGACCTCTGTATTTTTTTTATTAGAAAAGGCCTCTCAGAACTGGTATGAAATGTAACTAGGGCAACGGATAATATTTAAACAAAAAAGTTTGTCTGCGTCAACTAGACAATGGTGATACATTTGCATATTATTTTAGTAAATATAATGTTGTTGTTTTATTTTATTTTTTATTAAAGTGTGTGATATCAGCACTGACAATTAAGAGCACTAAAATATGTATAGCTGATTATTAAAGTACTCAAACAGCACACACACACACACACACCAGTCCAATTTACAGAGATACATAAAGAAATAAAGAAATAAGGAGAAAATACTCACATCTTTATTTGATTTCTTGCAATACACTATCTCTTCAGATATCCCCTCAACATCATGGTGGAAACTGATGCAAATACACACAAAGATACTCTGTTATACTTGATAAAGTAAGAAAGCAGAAAGCAGTTCCAAAACAAACAGTGAACCGAGTATAAAGTATATAATTTTGTCTTTATTGGCACCCTTGGTAAATATAATTAAAATAAATCTGCATCATAAAAAAAAAAAAAATCTTTCAATAAAGGAAAAAAAAATGCACAGAATGAAATACATGCTTTTCTCTAATACACATTGACCACCATTACTGGCACCCATAGAAATTCTTATGAGTTATGTTCCCCTTCATATTTACATTTTTTAGCACACCAGGGTGACTAGGAGCATGACATTTTCCTCCAATGACAGGAGAATAAATATGAGGAAACACATCACAATGAGTATAGTATAGTTCTGATGTGCAGCAAAAGAGTGTTGAACTTCACAAAATAGAAAGTGGAGGAAAGAAAATAGCTAAAGGGCCACCATCATCACCATAAGGGCAATAAATAAGAATATAATTTTTTTGGGAAGAGTCCAAGGAGTGAAACTTTTTTGCCGTTTTGAACTCATCGTCTATGTATGAAATTGATGGATACAGCATAGGTGCGAGCATGGGCATGTCGTGACCCCATGATGACTGATTATAGAAATGAAAGTGATTGTCTCTTTGAATTTTAAATCTCAAATTATACACATAAATGCAAACCTCAACTTGTCGTGAACACACTTGGCAAATGAAAAAGTGCAGGGGACGAATTTACATTTGATAAAAAAGCATCCTCTGTGTAATCTATGCCCATGGGGACGTGTCAATAGCCACGTTTCCACCCCAGGAACTTTACCCAGTAACTAGGAACTTTGGGGTGGTACTCAGTGTGTTTCAACCACAGGAACAAGGGTCTAAATGAAGTTTCGGGGAATAATCTCCACCTCCAAACGGCCCTGCTCGCGAGGTAGTACTTTTTCAAAGTTTAGGAACTTTCGAGAGTGGGACTTGGGCACTGAACATGCTGGTTGGTTTAGCTCACACAGCATTATTTCAACCGGCAAAAGTCTTTTTGCGAGGTTCGTTCTGCGTTTAGTAAATATCAGTCTTGCGCTTTCTGTCTGATGGCGCGCGTTCGTCTTTGCCATCTCAGTCACCAACAGATTAAAAAAATAAAAATAATAACCTTTTTATTGATTTTCCATCAACAACAATGATACAAAACAAACATCAAAATCAACACAAAAATGTATCACTGAGCACAAAATGAAGCTTATGCCATGGCTGTCCCAGTCCCCTGGCCTAAACCCTACAAAACTAAAGAGGAGAGTGTATTAACATGTAGCTGGGAATCTGAAGGTTAAGAATAAATAACCCATAAGAACCCACAGTGATACGGGTGTTACAAACATTGGTGATTAACTGGAAAGGTCTTTTTTTCATTTTTTTTTTTTACATTATTCCTCCATTTCAACTCAGGAAGTCCCTAAGTGACAAATATTAAACACCCAAGTTGTCATGTGACAATGTGTGCATTTTTGTTGCCGTGGCAACATTTCCAAAATAGTGGCCTTACTGTGGTTAGAACATGTTGCAGATTTATTTGCACAGGTTTCTTTGTTCATATTTACCAAGAGTGCCAATAATTCTTACCCGGACTGTAGCAGGAAGATAATACTAACTTAATTCTAAGACACTGCAACATTATAATGGTTCATGGTGAATTTAAATTGTAATCAGGGGCCTGTTCTTCATACGTTGCTAACTCAGTTAGCTCAGCTGGATTTGACTGTTGACGATTTGGCTTGATCTCGGATTGTTTGATTCTTCGATGCTCATCATGGACTTGCTGTCATAGCAACAGGTCCGTAAGCTTAAACCTGCTCAGGAGCAGACTTATTTCATGTAAATATTATTTAAAATCTGTCCCAGCCACTGCTGCTTTATTACAAGACTTCATTACTGAACCAGGGGCAATAATAATTTAAAATAATAATAAATATAAAAGTTTATTTAAAAATTATATTTTTATGTTGTGTAAAATTTGTTTATAATACTATAGACACTTGATTGAGAGATTTATTTGTGAATTGTGATGGATTAATTACTTTATAGTTGTATTGGAGGTTTACACACATTGTGCAGTTAATCTTCGTCGTGCATTAATTTGAGTGATGACGGATATTATGGTTGTGGCTTGATGCAGCGCAAGAAATCCAGATAATTTGATCTTGACTGTTAAGAAACTTTAATCACGTAACAAATCTAGTCACGTAACAAATCTGCTTCAAATTTAATTAAAAATGTAATTACAACGTTGAAATAAAAATGTAAAGGGTTCACAAATTCTATAAAATCATGAATAGCCTATAAATAATTGGGAATCATGTTCATCAAAACAGTGCAGATTTAACTTTACTTTTATTTTGGTTTGGTGGTTTCCTTATAAAGGTCCAGAAAGTTTTTTTCTTTTCTTTTTTCATGTCAAGTTTTTTTGCCAGGTGGCTTTTTTAATTATGATGTCATTACGTTGTCTTGACGCCAGCCAATCGCTGCATTGCAAGTGCAATGCTGCACGCGCAGTGATCTTAGATAAATGAATCCAGATATTTTAATCCAATCCGCAAATTTGTTGAAGAACCAAATTAGCCAGACATTAGTTATCAGGATTAAAATATTTGGAATCTGTCAATTCAGCTCGGATGTATTAAGCAAGGTACGAAGAATGGGCCCCAGATCGGCCATGAATCAATATCGGTCGATATATTTATCTTAAAGGGTTTTTTCACCCAAAAATGAAAAATCTGTCATCATTTACTCACCTTCAAGTTGTTCCAAACCTGTAAGAGTTTCTTTGTTCTGCTGAAAACAAAATAAGATATTTTGAAGAATGTTTGTAATCAAGCAGATAGAGCAACTGACTACCATAGTATTTTTCCCCAATTATGGTATAGTCAATGGTTGTTCTATCTGCTTTGTTACAAACTTTCTTCAAAATGTATTATTTTGTGTTCAGCAGAAGAAAGTCATACAGGTTTGGAACAACTTGAGGGTGAGTAAATGATGACAGAATTGTAAGGTGCCCATTTTCAAGAGATGCTGATATATTTCTTCTGACTGACTGTAAAATCATTATAATCAGCAGTGGGGAGAAGTTTGCACTTTACAGGTGTGTGTGTGTGTGTGTGGGGGGGGGGGGGGTGCAGTCGAAATGCATAGTCTTGTCTGATAAGGTTAAACATAGGTTTTATAATAGCAGAAAATTCTGCAAAAGAGATAACATTTGTCATTGTTACAAGCAAGCCTGGAAGTTAATTTTGTGCTTTGCCGTTGTAAAGGTCAATTCGTATAAAGAGTCTAAAGTTCTGCACTGGGGGTTGAGTAAAAATCCTGATGATCACCGTGCATTTTCATGCATGGAAAACAGCAGAATGTACATCATAACACTGTTTGTGTTTCATGGTTAAAAAAACAACCCCAAATAAAAATAACTGTTATTATTTATAATACAACTTAACTGAAGTTAAGATTAAATAGAAAATCATTTTCAATAATGAAATGAAACAAAATCATATTACAGGCTTAGCCTACTGATCATATTACAAAAATCATGTCTTTTCCTAGCGATTTTGACAGATGCACCAATTCATCACATTAACCTTCATGTAAAAACAGAAATGCTTCAATGTGACCAGCAATAAAAAAACGTAACATCCATGAATGTGCATTATTATGAGATGCTATCAGCTCTGCGAATAAAGCTTTAGCTGTATTGCATTAGGCTAAATAATAATAAGATACATTATGTCATAATACAACGCAAAATGTTTTCCATGACAAGTATTGAGTCAGTAATATGATGTTGGTGGAGCACATTTATACGACTTCTAACGGGTTATGAACGCGTTATGTTTGTCAATATTTAAAATACAAACCTGCAGCCTGCAGCCGATCAGCGCATCCCTGTGACGTCACGTCATGACCTAGGATAGTAGAGGCAAAATAAAAGTCCGTGGACTCAGCCATATATATATATATATATATATATATATATATATATATATATATATATATATATATATATATATATATATATATATATATATATATATATATATATATAATTACAAATGACAAACAATATAACAATAACAATTCAGTGATGTTATAATCAATTATAAGTAATTTTGATTTAAAAAAAACGTTAGCCATGCTAATGCAAGCTCTGAATCTCTACATTTGAAGCCTACCTTTTCAAATTAACATTTGCATTTTAGCATTAAGCTATGTCGTTTTCATTCCATTATTTTTATTTAAATATCATAATGCTATTCTACTCATTCTAATCAAATTTGATCATCATCTCCATGAAAGTACCTGAAACAATTTGGGTGTATCCTTGAAAACAAAAAATAACAATAATTGACCATGGTCTGACTCTCTACAAAAAAATCTGTAAAGGGATACAAATTCCAAAAGAACATATGTAGGTCACATCAGTTATAGCTAGCTTTGATTGGCATTGTCCTCAAAGCCTGGCAAACTACTGCACTTTATAAACACATCTTACTGGAGCTTACTATACTCTGAAAACAGCCGGTTTCTTCAAGAGTCATGGACACATTGTTAGTTATTCTAGATTTAGGGTGCGTTCACACTTGTCATGTTTGGTTCGATTAAAACGAACCCTGGTGCGATTGCTCGGTTAGTGCGGTTCATTTGAACATATGTGAACGCTGCCATCCGAACCCTGGTGCGCACCAAACAAGCGGACCGAGACCGCTAAAAAGATGGGTCTCGGTCTGCTTCCAAACGAACTCTGGTGCGGTTCGATTGATATATGAACGCAACACGGACCAAAGACATGTAAACGGACCAAAAACCAGACGTAATGTCACAAGATGCCACGCATAATGCAGCTGATTTGACGACGCGGAAAGATCGGCGTATCCAAAATGAGTAACTTTAACGTTAGAGGGCAAACGTAGAGCAACGAGGAAGAGCCTAATCAATATTTGGTCTGACGAGCATGTTTCGAAAATACTAGAAAAAACACACAAAAAGCATACCTGGCTCTTCTCATCAAAGTTCCTGTGTTGCCCATTATTAGCAGGTACAGACGACAGAACGGCCGTCCCTTTTGCATAAGAGACGCCCGACTCTTTTCTGCACAACGGAGGAAATCCTGCTGCTGTTTTGAATGCTTTGAACATTTCATGAGCTCTTCATGAGTTCTCTGGTAAAAAATAATGCCATATGTGTTACACGCATAAAATGACCGCGTTTAATCCAGCACACACCGTTGTTTTGAATGTTGTGAACATTTCATGAGCTCTTCATGAGTTCTCTGGTAAAAAATAATGCCATATGTACACGCATAAAATGCCCGCGCGTGTAATCCGCACACAGCATTGTTTTGCATGTTCGGCAAACGAGCTCCTACGTCATATAAACCGACCAATCAGGTTGTGAGCGTCTCCCTGTGCCTTTGGTTCGGTAACTTTAGGTTCGCTGTTAAAAATGCCCGTGTGAACGCTAAACGGTCCAGGACTATTATGTTTGTTTTTGTTTTTTGGTCCGGACCAAACGAACCAAACGAACCGAACTACAAGTGTGAACGCACCCTTAGACTCTCTTTTTTTATGTTTCTTCATGTAATGGAGAATACCGACTGTTGTCAGACTATTAGTTAACCTAATTTATTTATGTTATATTTAAATATTTTTTATATTTCAAATAACCAGTGGTGGAAATAACAAAAAGCATTTACTCTGTATTTAAGAATAAATTTGAAGTACTTTAGGTTTTTAATTCAACTCCACTTTATCCCAGAGGCAAATATTGTACTTTTTATGAAGAGCTGACTTTTTAGACATGGATATTAGATTATAGCCCCTTTCAAACAGATCCAGGAATTTTTGTCTGGATTTGTGCCGGGATTGTTTGATTTTGTTCATTCACACTGCCAGTGTTTTTTTCTGGAATTTGTCCATGTGTTCACACTCATCCTGTAAAGGCATGTCATCAGGATGTGACATAATGGTCTCAGTACTGGTGTGGATAGTGAGGAACTCTGATCTTTTTTTTGTTTGTTTTTTGCTGATAACGGAACCATACAAAAAAAGAAGGCATACAACACACAACATCGACAATAAATGAGACCACCATAGAGATGATAAATAAAAAGGGTAAAGGAAGAGAAAAAACAAGAACAAGAAGAGGAAGATGAGGGCCATTACATCACATGCAAATGTTCACATTAAGAGGTCAAAGGCAGTGCAACTCCCTGAGGCCTGTTGCATGAACCTAGCTGAACAAACTCTGAGTTTCAGAGTAGGTTTAGAGTTGACAAATCCAACCTGGTTTAGATCAAGTTCAACTGTTTCTCAAAGGTTGATATAAACTTTCTTTGTCAACTTTCTCAGGTTTAATCCAGAGTTAGCGATTAACTCTAAAGTGCGTGCACCTGAAAGTGTGACATGTGCGGCAAACAGCCAATCACAGTGTCCGTTTGATTCACTTCTCTACTGAAGATTGAGAGATTGTTTTAAAAATTATCATGACATTAAATGCATTTACAAGGCAGGAATAAACACTTTAGTTTGAGGAGGCAGCTGAAAGAATATCTATATCAATGCCTGATATAAATTAAAGAAATATGCTCAAATATGAAATATGAATACACATTGTTTAAAATAATTATGAATGCATGTTTTATATTTATATTAATATGTGGCCATTTGTCAATTAATACAATAATTATATGAATATATTATATTAATTAAAAGTAAAATTTGTCTCTAAGGGTTTTTACACTATAAACTGCAAATTTGGAACAAGGGGTGTGGCTTTATTGCATCTTTACTTGCAGCTGATGGGTTTGGGTTTGCAATCTCTTGGGTTTGCAAAGCGTCCAGTTTGGGTTTGCAATCTCCAACCCAGAATAAAATCTGCTCCAGAGCAGGTTAGCCGTGTAGTGTAAGTCACCATAGTAATGAACCCTGATAAAAACCAATCCACCTTCTAGAGCCCAAAAATACAGCGTTTGCTCAAACTAATCTTGAACTTACCTGGGTAGCAACTGAAACCAGCTTTGTGCAACAGGCCACAGATCTCTTGACTGAACAAGCTGGACAATAACATCACTGTTTTGTCCAGTAATCTCAATGCTGCATACAGTAGATAAGTTAACTAAATTAATAATTCATAATCTTTTTACAACAGAAATTAATCAACACTGAACTTAATTCTGCTGGACAATGACATTATTTTCTTCTAGAGCTACAGTACAGATGAAACAAACTTTGTTGCAAAGGGTTGCACGGTAAATAGTGCATCCAGAAGTATTCACAGCGCTTCGCTTTTTCCACATTTTGTTTTCACGAGTTCACACTTACATATAATTTATATAGAGTAAATTTAAGTGCATATTTGGCGTGCTGTCCGGGGGAAGGGCTTCGAGCTCATATTTTGGCCCAAACCCAGAGTACGTATGTAAGTGGTTTAGAACTTAAAAGAGCAAAATGTGGAGAAGGGGTGGTGGAGGGATGTAGCCTAGAAATCTAGACGCACCCTAGTGGCAGTCTAGCAACTCTCAATACATTTCTGAGCTGTAAACAGCAAAGTCTGGTCGGGCATCACATCGTGTATAGTCGGTGGGCGGGGGTTAACATAATGACGGCTGAGTTGTCATTGTTTGACAACCAATTGCGTGCTACTAGTAAACACAGGAGCTGGCGAACGGCGGTCTTTCGAATTAGCTTTGACCACGACTCTGGAAGACTTGGAGTTAAGCTTTTCTCTGAGAAAAGAACGGCACTGAAGTCATTCTTAAAAAAGGAAGATGTGTTTGGAGTTTTGCCGACCGGATACGGCGAATGTCTAATCTATCAACGAGCTCTGCTTCACCTTCATTGCTCTGGTTGGTTGTAGCGCTATCCAATTGCGTGTAGAGGGAGTTTGAAAGACTACCGTTTATCCCGCCCCTCAGATTGAGCTGTCAATGGTGAGTTTCCAGACCAAACATCTTGATGTGGGTCTGGCTTGTCAGGCTAGGAGGGATGCTGATAAACTGTCAATAAAATGGAGGCAAGACGACTGCGTATATATACACCTCTTTTGTTGATTAGCTGAGCACTCTTTTGTTGATTCCACCTGGGTCAATTATCTGAATCATGTGCCTCCCGAACCTCGTTTAATAAAACAGCAGGTTACAGCGTTATTCCAAAATGGATTCAAAAAATGTTTTCCCTCAATACTACAAACAATACCTTATAATGACAATGTGAAATCTTTGCAAATTTATTAAAAATAAAAAACAGCAAAAATCACATGTACATAATTATTCACAGCCTTTGCCATGACACTCAAAATTGAGCGCAGGTGCATCCTATTTCCACTGAGATGTTTCTACTAGGGGTGTGTCATAGCATACAGTCCACAATAATACAGGCATACATTTTTACATGATTAAGTGTCATATCGCGATATCAATGATATAGTGACGTGATGAGGTATGGCACCTTTACTTTCCCTATAGCGCACACAACACCTGTCTGAGCGTATACACGAAGAGCAGCATGTCAGTCTCCTAAGACTATTTAGTACCTAAAAAGCGAGCTACTTGGTAACAAGAGGTCAGCCCTCTTGACAAATGACATACCATTGACAACAGAGAGATATTTGTGACTGCGTCTGTTCAGCGTCTCTCTTAAGCTACACTGTGTGATATTTTCCCCCATCTAGCGGTGAAAGGGTATATGACCATCCAGTGAATAATAGTTTCCTTTCCTCTCAATTCTGATTTCTTTTAACTCCTACGGTGGCCGATTTAGTCCAAGATTAACATGGCAATCCCCCTCTTCACATTCGACACGGTGCCATCGAGTGTTAAAATGCGAAAGGCGAAGCTTGAATTTATGGGTATGTCCCTCTTTGGCTAATGTACTTTCAAGATGGAGGGGCAACATGGCGACCAGCATTCGAACCCCTCATCCGTATGTATTTTTAATGGCATATTATAAACTTACGAGAATACTTTATTACTGGAAAGAAGTAAATATACATTAATGAGCACATATATTTTTGAAAGAACTAATTGTTTTTAGCTAAGAATAAACTAAAAAAGTTACACAGTGTAGATTTAACAATCTGACTCCAATACAACCACTAAAACAGAAGAGTTGGGACATCCATGGCAAGAACAGAAATGGATTGTTAATGAATCAGTATTGATGAAACAATTTAGATGTCAAGACTGTGGTGCACTGATCACAGAAAAACTCCAAGGAGCCTAATCAGTGTTCTTTGAGAATGTGAAAAATGACATAAGGGGCAGTGAAATTCATCTTCTGATGTGCGTGGAATTCCATCAAACAACCTTCTAGTGTCAGCAGGTATTGTCTATATGTGGTCCACATATGCAGACATCTCTGAATGGGCTGCTGTGCTTAATCTTTAAGTACCACACAAAGCCATGTGTTATGCAATGCCGTCTTCTTACCTCATACCTGCAATTGATGAGGTATTCCAAGTGCAACAGACTGCCTTAATGGAACATTTAAAAACATAAAAAAAAAGGAAATAAGTTTATCCGGTGATGGAAGATCAGACAGCTATTTTTATATGTAATTGGTGAATTTTTATTTGATATTATGTTATCTGTAAAGTAACAATTAATATTGAAACTGGGGTTTCTGTTATATCCCAACATACAGCTTGATGGCAATACAGACAAAGTGGTACACTTTGAGCTGGTGCAAGTAAGTGTTCATGACAATAGTGATATATGTTTGGGGTAATGTAATTCTAATGTAATATATTTTTATTATATGGATGACCTGTGTGCAGATGTACAACAGGTTTTGGATCATTCACAAAACACTGTTTAGTTTTCTCAGAGATTTACAAACCTTGTAATACTGTTTCAAATGTTTTCAACAGACCACTTCAGTCATGGATTAAGAGCATTAGCAATCATATGTGGTTTTAATGTTCATCTTTTGAAGGTGACCAAGATGTAAGTCCAGGACTGAGAGAGTTTCTGTAACCAGTTTTTATCAAATACACTTTAGGCCTAGTCCACACGTGCACGGGTATTTTTATTACCGGAGTTTTTCCTCCTCCGTTTTAAAAAACAATCGCGTCCACACAAGCACGGTTTTAAAAAAAAATTCTGTCCACATGAGAACGCAAAACTACGCTATGATTGGCTGCCTGATTTCCATATGGGTCCCATTCACTGCACCGATGCACATTGCACTGACTGAGGGATGCCATGGGCTCAAGTGAAACACTTCCTACAAGTTCCTTTGCTTTGGACTCAGTGACAGGTAACTGTATAACATTGCACAGATGCAGGGCCGAAGTGGACTGTAATAGCTTCA